>NW_028261395.1:7283099-7595599 GCF_051295495.1 Thamnophis sirtalis | reverse complement strand
TACGGTATATAGGTTATGTTTATAAATAATTGTACGTTACTTTAGACAAATCTGAAATTTTCCTATTTGGATTGATTTAATTTAATTTATCTGGTGTGTTTTTTTAAATCAGTGCAGAGTAAATAAATTAAACAAAGTCTAATTAAGATATATATTATGTTTATAGTTGGATTTTATCTATAGCTTGATTTTGCTGAATGGATTCAGTATCTCTATTATTTTAAATTTTGTGATTATTTTGATTTTATTTAGTATTTTACCAGTTCCGGCATGTTTTGCATAATAGGAAACGCACACTTTGCAAACTGCAATTCATTCATTCATTCATTCATTTATTCACTCAGTTATATTTTTAGAAAGAGAAGGGTTTAGGTGAAGGACAAGTTGAAAATGTTCAGTGTATATTTGTTTCAAACTCTGAAAGTGATACAAATATATTCAAAAGACAATATGCATTTAAAGAAGTCAGAATATAGTATTATAATATATTTTGATTTCTAGAATTGAATTAAATTTATGAAATCTACTTTTAATACCTTCTTCTCCCCTACACTCATCTTTGTCTTTTGCATGGATACTCTAAAGACTTGGAGGTCTAAGTCTTAACAATGTAGGATGGATTGATACCTGTTGTGACTCAACAGAAGTTTGCTGTGAGTTGAGTCGGGATGCAGGAATAACAATGCAGCTGGGGCTCGTTAGTGTGGTCTTCTGGAGATATAAGGACTGATGGTGCCACGCCCTGGTTGCAGAAGTCAACGTTCATTGTGGTTCGTGACTTGTCGTTCATCGGTCGTGGTTTGTTTGTGAGAGGCACTTGGATAAGTGATTTGCTTTCTGTAACCTTGATTCAAAGAGACACTTGAAGAAGTGATTTGCTTTCTTTCTGTAAAACCTTTTTGTCAGAGACTTTATTTATGTTTATTTTTGGGCTCGCAGCGAGCCTGAGCTGAGACTGATAAAGTTCTTTCCTTTTAAGTCTGTCTGACTGTTGTCTGTTAACAAGTGAAGAAGGGGGTCAGAACAGATACCTATGTATAGTAAGCTGATAGGGTGGTGGTTAGCTGGATTGGTGTCATCCCTCTTCTATGGCCAGTAATAGCAATAGCAATAGACTTATATACCGCTTCATAGGGCTTTCAGCCCTCTCTAAGCGGTTTACAGAGAGTCAGCATATTGCCCCCAACAATCTGGGTCCTCATTTTACCCACCTCGGAAGGATGGAAGGCTGAGTCAACCCTGAGCCGGTGGGATTTGAACCGCTGAACTGCTGATCTAGCAGTAGCCTGCAGTGCTGCATTTAACCACTGCGCCACCTTGGCTCTTAAGTCCATCTCTATTCTGCAATATGCTAATGATGTTGTAATCATGTTTTTTCAAGTACAGCTGTAATTCAGCATTCATGCATTAGCACCCCACTGCCAATCTGCAATGCTAGAAATCAATCATTTGATAACCACAGTGGTTGTAATCAACTTGTGGTGTGCTAAATATTCCCATGTCTGAAAAAGTCAAGTTTTTCAGATCTATTGGCATCTTCTTGGAAGAAACAAATAATGAATGTCCAGGCTTATGTATTGTGAACTCATTCACCAGTCTTCATCTTTCAAACCTTCAAGGTAGATCAGGTTAGGAAACCAAAGTTATGAATGTTAATACTTTTATTATAAGGTGACTGTGACAGAATCTTGAAAGTTTGAATAGATTTCCTCCCTCTCTTCTTTTAACTTTGTGAGAACTAAGGAGGATCATATCGGAATTTTTTTTCCCCCAAAATACATTTCTGCCTGAATTCAGATTTCTTTTATCTATCCATTGCCCTCACAGTTATTCTTTCTGCCCCTTACAGCTTGGATGAAGCCTGCAAAGCAAAAAAAAAAAAAAAGTGTGTGTGTGTGTGTGTGTGTGTGTGTGTGTATAAAGAGCCGAGGTGGCGCATTGGTTAGAGTGCAGTACTGCAGCCACTTCAGCTAACTGTTAGCTGCAGTTCAGCGGTTCAAATCTCACCGGCTCAGGGTTGACTCATCATGGCCAACTCATCATGGCCAACTCATCATGACCAACTCACCATGGGACAATTCACCATGGGACAAAAGTTATGCAATGTCAAAGAAATTGTGAAACAGAATCATTAAAGAAAGGATGCAAAAGAAGGGACAAAATGAAATGTGAATGACATTTTTAAAAAAATAAAATAAATTATTTTAAATAAATAAAATTGTTGAATTGGCCTGTGTCCAATTTTCCCATGGCAAATTGGCTGTGGCAAATTGTTGTGTGGTGAGTTGTTCCATTCTGTTGCCAGACCCAGACAGATTGGCATGACCTGGCCAATTAATCATGAGCCGAGGTGGTGCAGTGGTTAGGGTGCAGTACTGCAGCCACTTCAGCTGACTGCTAGCTGCAGTTTGGCGGTTCAAATCTCACCGGCTCAGGGTTGACTCAGCCTTCCATCCTTCCGAGGTGGGTAAAATGAGGACCCGGATTGTTGTTGGGGGCAATATGCTGACTCTGTAAACCGCTTAGAGAGGGCTGAAAGCCCTATGAAGCGGTATATAAGTCTAACTGATATATATATGTATGTATGTATGTATGTATGTATGTATGTATGTATGTATAGATAGATAGATAGATAGATAGATAGATAGATGATAGATAGATAGATAGATAGATAGATAGATAGATAGATAGATAGATAGAGATAGATAGATAGATTATAGATATAGATATAGATATAGATATAGATATAGATATAGATATAGATATAGATATAGATATAGATATAGATATAGATATAGATATAGATATAGATATAGATAGATATATAGATATATAGATATATAGATGATATATTGATATAGAGATATATAGATATAGATATAGATATATAGATATAGATAGATAGATATAGATATAGATATAGATATAGATATAGATAGATAGATAGATAGATAGATAGATAGATAGAGATAGATAGATAGAGATAGATAGATAGATAGATAGATAGATATAGATATAGATATAGATATAGATATAGATATAGATATAGATATAGATATAGATAGATAGATAGATAGATAGATAGATAGATAGATAGATAGATAGATAGATGATAGATAGATAGATAGATAGATATAGATATAGATATAGATATAGATATAGATATAGATATAGATATAGATATAGATATAGATAGATAGATAGATAGATAGATAGATGATAGATGATAGATAGATATAGATATAGATATAGATATAGATATAGATATAGATATAGATATAGATATAGATAGATAGATAGATAGATATAGATATAGATATAGATATAGATATAGATATAGATATAGATATAGATATAGATATAGATATAGATATAGATATAGATATAGATATAGATAGATAGATATAAAGATAGAGATAGAGATAGAGATAGAGATAGAGATAGATAGATAGATAGAGATAGATAGATAGATAGATAGATAGATAGATAGATAGATAGATAGATAGATAGAGATAGATAGATAGATAGATAGATAGATATAGATATAGATATAGATATAGATATAGATATAGATATAGATATAGATATAGATATAGATATAGATATAGATATAGATATAGATAGATAGATAGATAGATGATAGATAGATAGATAGATAGATAGATACATACATACACACACACATACATACATATACATACACATACATACATACATATATATATGGGGTGTGTGTGTGTGTGTGTGTGTGTGTGTGTGTATAAAGAGCCGAGGTGGCACAGTGGTTAGAGTGCAATACACACCTACATACATACACACTGTACATAGGTAGTCCTTGACTTACAACAGTTCATTTAATTATAGTCCAAAGTTAAAATGGCAACATACGACCATTTGTCATACTTACAATCATCACAGCATCCCCAGGTCCATGTGATCAAATGTTAGATGCTTGGCAACTGATTAATATTTATGATGGTCATGTGATCCCGGTTTGTGACTTTCTGACAAGCAAAATCAATGTGGAAGTCAGATTCATTTAAGAACTATGTTGCTAAATTAACAAGTACAGCGTTAACAGTTAATAACAAGAAAAGTCATAAAATGGGGCAAAACTCACTTAACAAGTGTCTTGATTAGCAACAGAAATTCTGGGCTCAATTGTGATTATTTGAGGACTACCTGTAGTTAGGGACTTTATTAAAACATTTAAATAAGAGAATAGAAATTAACACGAATTAATATAAAGAAAAGAAGAAAAAGAAGAAGAGAAATCAGGTCAACAGCAAAAGGGTACAACAGCAACAAAAATGTTGGAAGAAGAGAAAAGGTAGAACAAAAAAGCAACTTTTGATATTTTTCACTGCAGTTATAAGTACATTTTAACTTGTCTCACTAGAGTTATACCATATTGCTCTCACGTCTCTAATTTTGACAATCTAATCATCAAAATGATAAATCAGAAGATTATTTTTTCTTCATTTTTATGCAAATAGTCCACGAGAGGTTTCAGTCATCAATAAATATAGATAATGTATTTTTCTAATTAAAGAAGCCAATTTATTTCAAGCTACTCTGTCATCTTCAACCAATTTCTCCATAGTGAATATTGTTGAATCTTTCCATCTGTTGCTGCACTTAATATATATATTGAAATATATTTTCATGGCTTTTTTCCTAGCTGTTTATCCATTAATCCTAAAAGGAAAACTTCCGACATCAATTGAAAATTGATCTTTAAAATCCTGTGTATCAAATAAATTTTGATCTTGACTTACAAAGAAACAGCACCGATACTTCTAAGCTTTATTAAAAAGAACTTTATCCTTGTATCGTTTATTAATCCCATCTCACATTGGCAGGTTCTCCACTCACTTGTATCAACACTGAAGCACAGGCTCCTTAGATGCTCTTATCAATTTTGGAGATGGGAATTAATCTCAACTGTAACTACAAACTATTCAAACCACTTTCGCATGCAATTCTATACTACCCATTAAATGTCTAAGATTCAATAGTCTCCATAAATGTAGAACTTTTGCACCATTACTATGCCAATTAAAAGTTTGGGAACCTGATCATTTTTCTAGGTACGATATATGATGTGTATCGAACGTGTGTGTGTGTGTGTGTGTGTGTGTGTGTGTGTGTGTGTGTGTGTGTATGTATGTATGTGTGTATGTATGTATGTATGTATACAACCCCCGGTATGCCCAAATATGGGAGGAAGATCACTACTTCCACTCTCTGTCATTCGGCTCGTCACAAGAGACCATCCAGGCAGAAACCCAATATTTTTACTGTTGCCTTTTTGTTACAATTTGTTGTATTTGTGCTGATAAATAAATATACACACGCACACACGCACACACACACACACACACATATGTATATGTATGTATGTATGTATGTATGTGTATATATATATATGTGTGTGTGTGTGTGTGTGTGTGTGTGTGTGTGTTATATTTGTGCTGATAAATAAATAAAGGGAGACTAGTATAGATCTATTTCAAGCTATTTAACTCTCATCAGCTATCCATACTCTTGCTGGGAATCGAACCTGTGCTCTATTGCCTCTTAGGCAGATGTGTTATCCACTGAGCTACAGAGCTTGACTCCTAATCAGCCAGGCCAGGGTGAAAGGTATATATTTAAAGTCACACATATATATATATATTATTCTAAGCTGTGTAATGTATTTTTAAAACTTCTGTAGGTTGATCTACAAGTATATATTTTAATGAGCTAAACTAAACTTCCTAGGATGAAAATTACCCATATTAAGGGTCAGAATCTAAAAATTACTCACATTAGAATTAGAAGGTTTTTTTTGTACACTGGAGCTTAATACTTCTCACCAAATTTAAAAAAAAAACAAAAAACAAACCTTTCCTGCTTGGAAGGGCCTCTCCATCTTCAGGAATAGATTTTAAAGATATGAAAGGAGTTAAAAAGGGAATGACAATTACTCCCTTCTATTTTCACTAATACAGAAGTTCCATTAGTGAAAACAGAGCACTGAATTCCAACCAGAAACTAGATTGATACTGTTGTGTGTACACACACATTTTATTTAAATTTAAATTTCTATTTTATCAAAGTATCCATGACTTTGTAATGCAGTTTTCTTCTTGTTACTGGCAATATGAAATTGGGAGATGTAATATGTGCCCAGCAAAGCAGGCACAAATTCACAATTGATTTGCTAAAATATTACTTCAACCAATACACCAGTAACTATAGATATCCATTTGCAAAACATTCTTCATGGTGATCAGTCTGTACGCAAAAAATATATATAAAATCTTAACATTATTTTTCAGTACTTCAAAAGTAAAGTGTTTCGATTGTACCAAATTTGAGTGCAATCCAAAGATTATAACTCTGCACAAATATCAATGGATCACATTGGCTCCTTTGTCTTTACATTATTTTTTAATTTGTTGGAGCAATTTTGTTATATCCATCACTTTTGTATTTGTATTTGAGGTGGCGCAGTGGTTAAATGCAGCACTGCAGGCTACTTCAGCTGACCTCAGTTCTGCAGTTGGGCTGTTCAAATCTCACTGGCTCAGGGTTGACTCAGCCTTCCGAGGTGGGTAAAATGAGGACCCGGATTGTTGTTGGGGGCAATATGCTGACTCTGTAAACCGCTTAGAGAGGGCTGAAAGCCCTATAAAGCGGTATATAAGTCTAACTGCTATTGCTATTGCTATTGCTATCTATAATTACAAAAAAAAATAATGTTCATTTTTCCTTCTTGATGGTGTCAAACTATAAATATTTCCAATTCCTCATATTTCTTTTTTTTTTAATATTGGTCATGCATTTGGTTCATTTCTACAATTTTGAGAATGTTGAGAAAAAGTGTAAAGAAGAGCAATTAAAATGATTAAAGACCTGGAGACAAAAACTTATTAAGAACAGTTGCAAGAATTGGGTGTGGCTAGTCTAGAGAAAAGAAGGACTAGGGTGTCATGCTAGCAGTATTACAATATTTGAGGGGCTGCCACAAAGAAGAGGGGGGTCAACTTATTTTGAAAAGCACCAGAAGGCAAGACATGAAAACATGGATGGAAACTAATAAAGGAGAGAAGCAAACTGGAATGAAGAAGAAACTTCTTAACACTGTTAAGTAACCAGTGGAAAAGCTTTCTGTCAGAAGTTATAAGGTGCTTCATCACTGGAGATTTTTAAGAAAAGACTGGACAACCACTTATGTGAATTATGAAAAGGATATCTTGCTTGAGCAGGGAGTTGCACTACAAGATCTCCACTTCCAGTTCTAGTCTGTATCAACTTGGGAAGCATTCCTGACCTGCTCTCGAGTTGCCATAGGCAAGGGGATTGGGAATCGAGCAACGCATGAACTTGCACTTCAATCAAAACAAAGCACATTCTAGTCGGCCACGTCAAGGTCATACCCATGCAGACCCACAGTGACCAGAGGGAGGGACTTCTACAACCACAAAATTGCTTTATTAGAGAATGTGACTGATGACATACCTTGGAGGGAGGGGCAAACAGGGTCAGAGCCAGGGTGCAAATTAAGTGAGGTCAGAATTGGCTTCACTTGGTCCATGCCGACATGAAGGGCCTAATAAATAACTGGATTTCTCTTGAAGCTTGGCTTGAGGCTCATGATTTAATTAGGGCATCAGTTGGAACCCTGACATTCTGATTGAGATGGCACTTCCTTTCAGAGCTGAGGTGGCACAGTGGTTAGAGTGCAGTACTGCAGCCGACTGTTAGCTGCAGTTCAGCGGTTCTAATCTCACCGGCTCAAGGTTGACTCAGCCTTCCATCCTTCTGAGGTGGGTGAAATGAGGACCCAGACTGTGGGGGCGATATGCTGACTCTGTAAACCGCTTAGAGAGGGCTGAAAGCCCTATGAAGCGGTATATAAGTCTAACTGCTATTGCTATTGATCATTACTAGAACAACAGATTTGGTAGTGAGATTTTTCTTTTCCACCACTGATTAAAAATTAAAATGGGAGAAATTTTGGAATGTTGTTATTTTAACATTGTGATTATGGTTTATATATTTATTTTTATAATATTTATTTTACTATGGATTATTATTTTTGCATATTTATAATTGTTATATCTGTTGCAATATCCAATTTTTGTGCATCATCCAGAGTTGCCTTTGGTGAGATGGACAACTATAAAATTTGATTAGATAAATAAATAACGTTAGAATTTGAACTGCTAAGAATCCTGTTCTTAGCCCACTAGCTATGCAACTCAGTGATGTTTAATAACCTGACAATAATTGGATTTATATTAGCAATTAGAAGTCAGAACTTTGTAATATAATGCACAAGGAAGATAGACAAAGATAGACAAAGACGCTTTTAATTTGACTGAAAGGGAGTTGAGCTGAAGTTACACAAGAAACTTGACAAACCAGTCATAAACACTTTGGCCTATTTAAATAACTAAATGAGAGACAGAAAAGCCATCAAGATAAATGTCATAAGCACTGAATATTTGCTGTCTTCAAATATAATATTATAATTCCATGTCATCAACTAGCCTGAAAAGTTGAATCAGACTAGAATTCTACCAAAGTGGTTTTGTGGTTATTGCTATGGGTCAAAACAATATAGATATTTAGCATATATAAGTATTTGTTTATATAGAGATGGAGGAGGATATGGATCAGTGGTGGGTTTAATTTTTTTTTTTTATTACTGGTTCTGTGGGCATGGCATGGCTTGGCAGGGGTAGCTTGGTGGGTGTGTTAGGGGAAGGATACTGTAAAATCTCCATTCCCTCCCCACTCTAGGGGAAGGTTACTGCAAAATCCCCATTTCCACCCAATCAGCTGGGACTCAGGATGCAGAGAATAGATGGGGTTGGGACCATTCAGAGGTGGTTTTTACCGGTTCTCCAAAATACTCAATATTTCCACTACCGGTTCTCTAGAACTGGTCAGAACCTGCAGAATACCACCTCTGATATGGATCCTCCTTTGCAAATTTGCAATCTGAATTTTAATATAAAGAAACATCATTGGAGAAATATAAATGTATAAATTGAACCTATAAGCACATTTTTTTATTTTATGAGATTTATAGGAAAGTGAAAACCCTGGGGGGGAGGGGGGGCTGAAGGTTCTAAATTTACTCTTATCATGTACATCTACATTAATCTTGCATTAGTCTCTAGATACTTAATTGACAAATGTTTTCTTAGAATATGCAAGCTCTGTGAAAGAATGCCTCAAGCTTCATAATTACTTGTTTTATTAAAGCATCCAAGATAAGAGCATAATATATCTGCTAAGAAATGTTTTACAGCTAATTATGCCCTTAAGAAGTGACATAGAGGTTTGCTGTAGTACACTGCAAGCAGTGGATTGTAATAAGCAGATGCATTATTATTTTTTTAATTTGTACATAAAGATGTAAGCAAAAGACCCAAAAGAAGTAAATTTGTGGTTTCAAGGCAGCCACAAATAAATGCTGTGTAGGACTCTGAGGAAATAGAATTTACATTCAACAATATCACAAAACCCAGTTCCATTACATGGTTTCATTTCTTCCCGAGATATAAACAACAGTGCATTTTAAAGTTATAATTTAACATGAAAATTTATATAGATTTGTGTAGGAGGAAAGAGGCATGCCAAAGAAAATGCCTGTGCTTTCTCAGTCTCCAAATTTCTTTTCAGAGCCCTGTTATTGCCTTATTTGGGATGCCAGGCCTTTAAAAAGAATCTGGTTGAAAGGTGTAGCAAATACACTGTAGAGAATAATGGAAAATGTAGAGTGTTGAAGGAGATGCAGAAGAGGAACTGCGGTGATGGAGGAGGAAGAAGAAGATAGAAGTTAGTTTAGTTTAGTTTAGTTTTATTTATATGCCGCCCTATTCCCTGAAAGGGACTCAGGGCGGCGAACAACTTAAACGGGAAGGGGAAACATACAAGGACAAAATAAACATATTAAAATGACCAACAAAAAGTAGAGAAAAAGTAGAAGAGAGAGAGAGGGAGAGAGGGAGAAAGAGAAAATAACTTGTTAAAACCCTCTAGGAAACCGAAAGCCATTGGCTCTGGAGAAGGATGGGCCAGATTGCCCCATAGTAGCCATTCCATTGATAAATAGTTAAATAACCTAGAATTGAATCCTACGTAAGATCCTTCTCATTGAGAAAAAAAACATAGCTCCATTCATCATTCCAGTTCTTGGAAAGTATCCATGGAATGGCCCCCTTTTCTTTCATCATTCTTCAGCCAACAGCAAAGAATAAGACACTTCTTATTCTTTGATTCTTTGAAGTGAATCTTTGATTCAAAGTGGGGTCAGACTGCCATATTACACGTATACTCCCCACACAAAAACACCAACACCAATGTTGGCTGGCGGCTCCCCAGGGGAGGGCCTTCTCTGTAGCCACTCCGACCCTATGGAATGAACTACCCCCAGAGATCCGGACCCTACCCACTCTCATGTCCTTCCAAAAGGCTGTCAAAACCTGGCTATTCCGGCAGGCCTGGGGCTGTTGACCACATTACCGAGGAGCAGCCTCGATCAGATTGAGTGCACGATGTGGTTTTTAATCTGTTTTTCTCTGCTTTTTTAATTCTTTAATTCTCTTTTTAAAAATGTATTTTCTGTAAGCCGCCCGGAGTCCTTCGGGATTGGGCGGCCTATAAATTTATTAAATACTAAATACTAACTGAAGAACATTCATACACATCGGTACTTTTCTACCTCAATATACATCCATTTCATAAAAAGACAAGCTCCCCCCCTGGAAAAAGCCAGTCAATTTTTTTATCCAGCTTTATAAGGGGGAGGAAGAATCTGAATCTGAACAGTTTTCATCCCCAAAGATAACAGGCATATGGAAACAAAAAGGCAGGATGCTAAAGAAAATAGAAAAGGCTTTTGAAGCTGGTTATAGAATCATTTCCACCAGTCTTAGGAAACAGATAGAAAATAAGCCAAATTGATTAGAACCTCCTGTAGCTGATTAACTGAAATATGTAGACATATATGTATTTATGGTATGTATTCTCCATACTTTTCCTCCTAAACTACTGCAATTCCTAGAGTAACAGAAATCCCTTCTGCAATAGTCATTATGGCAAAAGGGGGGAAAAGTTTCTGAACCTAAATGCTGTAGAATGATATTTGTTGATTATATACACATATTTATATCCTACCACAACATAAATTATTGGATAACTTTCCATTGAATAATAATGGCTTGACAACATCATTTTGCATCCAGGTATTTTTTCCCCCCAACAGGTACATCCAAAGTTTAAGGTAATGACAGAGACTCTATTCATATGTATGTTTAAAGAAGGGAAAAAGAATAATGAGTCATCTGAATTCAACTGTGTCGTGTCACTTACATAAGCTGAGAAAATCAAATTGTGCATGGTTTTTATATATATATATATACCTTTAGGAGGGACTGAGAACTAACTTGAAGGAATAAGTTTAAAGCAGCTGTCTGTGTTTTTATTGCATTGAGAGTAATAGGGAGAGACATTTAGTCTCCACTATAGTGATCCAATGCAGACAAAATCTCATCTCAATTTTGCCTGCCTTTCTTAGGAAGGGAACTGCTGGCAAGAGGCATTCTCAACAACACTAAATTCAGGTGAAATCATTGAGGCTTGACTTGCATTCAAAGTGCTGGAAGACACTTGGTTATTTTACTTGTTTAGAGAGCACTGGGTGAAAATATTTTGCCCCATAGTTGTATTTGTGCTGATAAATAAATAAAGGGAGACTAGTATAGATCTATTTCAAGCTATTTAGCTCTCATCAGCTAGCCATACCTTTACTGGGATTTGAACCTGGGCTATATTACATGCTAGGCAGACATCTTAGCCATTAGTCCACAGGCTCTTATCCGTTATCATCCAGGCCAGGGTGAAAGGTATCTATTAGATTTTTACAACCCCCGGTATGCCCAAATATGGGAGGAAGATCACTACTTCCATTCTATATACATATACATATACATATACATACACATACACATACACATACACATACACATACACATACACATACACATATATATATATATTTTGTCAAGAGGACCAACCATATTAAAGCTATTTTACTGTTAAATATATTTAAAGAAAGGTTTTTGCTCCCGTTAGCATCACTGCTTATACCTTAAGTAGACTATTTAAAAAAATGTTATTGCAATTTTACAGATAATACTCCAAAGACAAGAAACATATAATAAGTGTTAAAATTAAGGGGGAAAAGTAAAATAATAAAAAAGAAGAATCACTACCGGTCTCAACAACTGTGAGATATGTGTTATTTTGGTTTCCAAAATAGTTATCTAACATTTTTGTGAGTAAGATAGATATTTCAGGGAGATGTGATCCTATTCTGTAAATAGAAGCCCAGAATGTAACTTAAGAAAAGCATGCAAAGGGATCTAGAAATGTATATGCACCAGTATATGATGCTGTATATGATGGTTAAGATGCTGGCCTAGAAACCAGGAGACTGTGAGTTCTAGTCCTGGTTTATCAATAAAAACCAGATGGATGACTTTGGACCAGAAGTGGTATTCAGCAGGTTCTGATCAGTTCTGGAGAATTGATAGTGGAACTTTTGAGTAGTTTGGAGAACTGGTAAATACCACCTCTGATTGGCCATGCTACCATCCATTCTCTGCCTCCTGAGTCACAGCTGATCGGAATGGAATGGGGATTTTGCAGTATCCTTCCCCTGGCGTGGGGTAAGAATGGAAATTTTATAGTATCCTTCCCCTGCCATGCCCACCAAGCCACACCACGCCCACCAAGCTATGGCCACAGAACTGGTAGTAAAAAATTTTTGAATCCCACCACTGCTTCGGACCCATCATTTTCTCTCACCTAACTCACCTCAGAGGCTCGTTCTTGTTGGGGAAATAGGGAGAAAGGAGTAGTATTTATGTTCTCTACCTTGAGCTATTTATAAAGCACTAAAGGTGGGAGAAAAATAAACTAAATAAAAGTACTGATGCTATTTTAAACACACTACATTTATTTGCCATTTAATGGAAAGTCTCGTTCAGAATCCATTACGCAATACTCCACTCATTATAAGCTCTGCAACTATTTTTAACTTCATATAGTTTTCGGACATTCTTGGGAATAGCTTGACTTCAAATTGACAATCCAAATACTTACAATCAGCCAAACATAAGCTTTGATTTTCCGGCATGCACAATATACCCATTGGTTACAACTCCACAGTAGGAGATTCTTGTATTTGGCCTACTAAGTATGCATATTATGCTGATGTCTTTGGAAAGGGAGAAGCACATATCCCACTTCTAACCCATCTGTGACAATTACAAATCTCATCCCTGAAGCTCAAGTTAAAAGTATTGAAGTTGGTGAGATGGGAATCTCTGATTCTCATTCAATTTTTTTTTGGTAAAATAAAGGAACAGATGGCAGAACCTTTAAAGCCAAACAACAACAATAACCCAGCTATATCAGTGACTAGAAAAATAGGAAGAGGAAGAAGAATGTTGTTTTTTTAAAATGTGGAAATTATTTCAAGTAAGAGGGTGGAATTCTTCTGTACATGAGTGAGCCGAGGTGGCGCAGTGGTTAGAGTGCAGTAGGTTTAGGTTTCAGGTTTCATTTTATTTATATGCCGCCCTATTCCCTGCGGGACTCAGGGCGGCGCACAAACCCAAGGAGGGAAAGGGAGTACTGCAGGCCACTTCAGCTGACTGCTATCTGCAGTTCAGCGGTTCAAATCTCACCGGCTCAAGGTTGACTCAGCCTTCCATCCTTCCGAGGTGGGTAAAATGAGGACCCAGACTGTGGGGGCGATATGCTGACTCTGTAAACCGCTTAGAGAGGGCTGAAAGCCCTATGAAGCGGTATATAAGTCTAACTGCTATTGCTATTGCTACATGAAAAAAGTCTCTGCTTCATAATTTTCTGAGGTAAATATGAAGCAATATCTATGATATGAATATTTTTCAAAAAAAAATAATCTCAAAAATTTTACTTGTATTATGTATATTTAATCAGAATTTGTGATACATCATTTCTAAGAAGTGGCATCTTTATCCCTTTTTCTCAGTCTAAGTTGACGCTATAGGATAAACTGGAAATGTTATAGATCAACATCATGAAACAAAATAATGCAGAACTTCTGTGTCCTGTGATTTTCAGTCAATGCTGAAATTTACAGATTGAATGAATCAGTAGTTTACTATGACGATGTCTGATTATTTTCCATGTTAAAGGTTAGATATTATTTGCCAACAATTGCAAGATGTCCAACCTCTGTTGAGACCTGCAATATTTTCCTCACTAGGAACATGCAAATTATTACAACCTTCAAAGTGTTCTTTACAAGGAGTCTCCAACCTTGGCAACTTTAAGACTTGTGGACTTCAACTCCCAGAATTCCTCAGCCAACTAGCTGAGGAATTCTGGGAATTGAAGTCCGCAAGTCTTAAAGTTGCCAAGGTTGGAGACCCTGTTCTTTACCATGACTTTTGCTATTTAGAATAATCCATACCATGCAATTAGCTATCTTGATCCCTTATTGTCAAGGCCAACACTGGCACAATTAGGAAGGAGGACAAAAGACACTGTCATTAGATCCTCAAAAATCCTCCCATCCACAGGAGCTTTCATGAATAGGAATGGGATCAAGCTGGACATTTGGTAAGAGACACAAACTTTGAGACTGAATTAATTCCATCAAAAATGACAACACTAGTAAATCCTAGAGCCGTCTTGCTTTATTTCACCAAACCTGTTATTGTATTTTTAAACCAAATGGTACAAAGTGTGCACCTTAATAGAGATAAGTTGTATGTAGAGTAATAGCATTTTATTTCTTGTGACAGAATATTCCCCCAGGTGCTATTACAACGCCATTATTCATTACCGCAGAGTTAGGAAATGGAACTTCTTACTTTTATTTTTTTCTTGGTTTGCTTATTATGGAGTGTGGATTACATGAGATTTATGTCTCAAAAGCAGGGAAATGCAATGAAATGTGATCGTAATCAATGAATGAAAGGAGGCAGAACCAATATCTGGTATGAAAAGAAAGAACTAAAATGGGAGGGTTAGCTGGGGAATGCAGTTTTGATTAGGAAAAAAAAGATAAAGCACTGCATGCAAGGTAATTATTGTGAATAAATTAAATAGCTCCCTTTTTTTTTCAGAAGGTATCAGCCCATTTTATAATTAACAAGTGTTTACCAATCTACAACTAAGGAGAAATTTCCTGTGAGTGAGAATGATTAATCGGTGGAACTCGTTGCCTTCAGAAGTTGTGGGTGCTCCAGCATCGGAGGTTTTGGGCAGTCATTGGTCTGAAATGGTATAGTGTCCTCTGCTTGAGCAGAAGGTTGAACTAGAAGACCTCCCAAGGTCCCTTCTGACTCTATTATTCTGTTGTTCTGCTTTATGTCCCCAACATTTTTTAATTCAAATACCTAGTTACTTAATTGTGCAATAGATTCCACCCTCCAAAGTAGAGAGTTCACTTAGTAAATAAGGTGTCAGGCCTGCATTTACCGTATATACTCAAGTATAAGCCGAGTTTTTCAGCCCACTTTTTGGGCTGAAAAAAGCCGCCTCGGCTTATACTCGAGTCAGTGAAAAATTTGCCCGAAATGGAGGAGAAAAAGGGGCGGGGCCATGCCGCTGGGTGACGCTCGTGAATGGCCCGGCGCCCCTGTGAGTTTCCCCTCCCTCTGTGTCAGTTTGCCACGCAGCGCGCACCGCACCATTCCCCCCTCCTCACGTTCTAATGTAATGCAGGGCTGTCTTACGATTCCTCTTCCTCCCCCTCCTGCCGCTCTGCAACGATGTCCCACCTCCTCCTTGTTATGGCAAGCAGCCACATAGCGATGTCCCACCTCCTCTGGTACAGTGATCCAATGATAGGAATCACTGTGCCGTGTGTCATAGGAGACGGGACATCGCTCCCGCGGCTGCACGGGACATCATTACCGGTACCTGCTGCATTTCCCACCCTAGGCTTATACTCGAGTCAATAACTTTTCCAGTTTTTTGTGGTAAAATTAGGTGCCTCGGCTTATATTCGGGTCGGCCTATACTCGAGTATACATGGTATATTCCTTTTAGAATGTTGGCCTGCCACACTTTCTCTTATTTCATTATGCTGTTTCTTTAAGTATAGTCAATGGGAGGGGGGAATAGACAGGAGTGAGATGTTGGAATGTATTGTTTTCATTCTTGCTAGAAGTCAAAGTCATCCTTTGTCTCCGCACTTTCACACCTGACCGGAAGAAGCTGGGCATGGACGCCAGCGTGGAAGAAGAAGATTGGACCATGTGATGGATTGTGGGGGTGGGGACAAGATCATGAACTTTTAACCGGGTGGGATTCTGATGTAACTTCCAGTATTGGGATTAACACAGATGTGCCTAAGATGTCTGTCTTATTAAATTGGAACAAAAAAAGGATCGTTTTGCCTTGGACTCTGATTTAATTCTGCATGATACTTGGAACGCTGACATAAGGCTTACTATATAGATTCTATATTTCACAGCCACATTTTGTGGAATAATCATAGATCAACATCATATGAAACAAAATAATTCAGAATTACTTTCCCCTGTTATTTTATACCAATGACCACTTTTACTTAGATGAAATAGTTAGAATAATACAATAGAATAACAATAAGCAGCATAGCTATTATGAAGAATAAGATTTTTTTTTCCAAACAAACCTCTTAATAGTGAGTGGGTTTCACACAGCATGTTTACCCAGGATTTTTTTCTTTTAACATGCACACCACTTCCTATCTTCATATATTAGGATCATATCACTTACGAATTAGAAGAATATTCATTCACAAGGTTAGTTGAATGAAGATGATTCTGGTATAATTCCAATGGTAACCTTCTAAGAAAAGAGGGAGGGGACAGCCAAGATTAAAGCTCTCATTTAGGGAAAGAGAACGAGTTAAAACCAGCAATCTTATGATTTTAGTCCTATTATCAAATTGTCCAAGTTGTTTTGCAGATACTTTCTTTGCAATGCTATATGCTATCAAGATAGCGCTATTGATTTTGTGTAACAGAGAGTGAACTACTGATACCATTAAATACTCTGAGGCTTTGCGAATTTACATCAAGAGAGGATAGCATCAGATTAGAAATCTGTTTTGATCATTTTCCTTTAAAATGAAGATAATGGAAAAGCAAGTCTTATTGCCCATTCCTGGAGTTAAATTGCAGTATCTGATTTAAGGAAAGGGGGAGACAGCACACAGTAGATGCTATTAGTCTGTTCTTGACAAACACCAAGTAGTAGTATTAATGAGAATAAAAAAATAATAATAGCAAGAACAGTGTATTATTTCAAGTCAGCATTTCCCCAGATATGCTTGCTTAAAATGAATATTCTCACTAACTTTCTGATGAACATCACCCTGTAAAAGCTGTCAGAGAGTAGTGGTTACATATCATTTAAAAAAACAACAACTGGTTATGCTGGTTCTCTATCGGCATGATCAAAATAAAAACAAAAATATAACAGCTAGGGCCCTTCCTCCTGATGTTGTTGTTATAGATGAGGAAATGTAATCCCCATTCTAGATTATGCTTTGTGGCTCTTATATTATTTCTTCTGGCTACAGCAATCCAGATTGTTTTTTTAGTATATTCACTTTCCAAGTGTTATATGGTTTCATTGAAGAAACCTAAACACGTGTCTCTGCCTACAGATATAATGAGTTTGTTCTCTATCTCAGAAACCATGGGAAATAATAAAATGATGTGATCTGATCTGAACACAGAATAAACTTTCTTATAATAGATTAACAGAGTTGGGAGGGTATGTTGGGGGTCTTCTGGTCTAAACTCCTGTTCAAGCAGCAAACCCAATACCTTTTCAGACAAATGGTTGTCCAATCTCTTCTTAAAAATCTCCAGTGTTGGAGCACCCACATTTTCTGGAGGCAGTACCAAAAATGCTTTTTCCAAAAGGTAACTGGACTTCCTTTGTTTTTCCTTGCACTTCTCATCCAAGAAGCTGCTTCTCATCCAAGAAGAGTCTTCAAGGAAAAACAAAGGAAGTCCAGTTGCCTTTTGAAAAAGTTTCTTTTGGATAACCATGACCTGGATGACTGAGAATCTCCATAGACATCTGAAGGCAGTTGTTCCATTAATTGTTCTATTGATACTTTGAACTTTTTTATTAATTTTAATCAATTAACTAATTTTGAATAATTGTATTTTGGTTATTAGTTATTTCCATCAACATAATCATTGCAGTGAAATCAAACTGACCCAAACACACAAATTCTGATGTGGTGGAGAAATCTTAGAACACTTAGTTGTATCAAAATTCTTAGAAGTAATATCTTTATTAGGGCATTTGAGTAAATATAATATCTATTTTTGTTTTTTAATTATTTTTGGGGAGAAGAAAATAATAACGAAGTAAATAATGACTGGACTTTAATTATTTATTCATTTTTATTTTTAATTAAACTTGTATGCCACCCATCTCATTGTTGAGTGACTGTAAGTGACATAAAAATATGACCAGAATTAGTGAGACAACTAAATACTTTGGGTCTTCCCAGATTCTGAGTACTGTTGGGATACACTGGGGCAAGAGTATATCATCTTCTTAAGCTTCAGTGTTTCTTGTGATATCCAGACCTCTTTTCTGCAGCTCCCAAAATCTTCTGTTGCTGTACGTGATGAATAAAAGTAGCATGGAATGTATTTAAGTGTAATGTAAGCCATAGAATGGCTTTGTCTCCAAAAGAGAGAGCTGGCTGCAGGAATTCTTCCCAGCTTTTTAATCATGGTACCATTCTGATCAGGAATCAAAATGGGAAGAGGGAGCCTGGAATGGAGAAATAAGCAATGTTGCAAGCCGTCTAGCTGCCTTTCCCATAGGACTGCATCGAGGTGTTTTTTTCTCACAGTGCCTGGCTTGATTCAGTCCATTTTTCATTTTAGTCTTCATTTGCCAGTCCACATCACCACCAGCAGTAAGAAATTTGATCCAGTTCTATTCAGTATTCAAATAGCTGGACTGATGTACAGTTTAAGTCCTATTTCATAATTCCTTTTCAACATTTCATTGAGTTGTGAAAAATAATAATAAAAAAAAGTATAACTCCTATCCAGGGGTGGGTTTCTCGCCCCGTTCCAACCGGTTCAGTTGGAACGGGGCCGGCGGCGTCCTCGTGCACACGCGCGGTGCACGCATGCGTACTAGTGTCTGCGCGATGCTCCAGCTGCTCCTGGACGATCGCGTAGGCGCTGTATGCGTCCTGCCCATGCGTGGAAGCGCAGAACTCGTCAAAACCGGGTAAGGACCACGGGCGGGTGGGCGCACCCTTTGCCATTCCCAGAAGTTACTTACTTCCGGGTTTGGCGACCAACCGGTTCGCAGGGACCGCCGCGAACCGGTTGAAACCCACCCTGCTCCTATCCACCAAATATTAAAAAGAATAAAAAATGCACATTTTCCTACATACCTAATACAAATTTGCCTATTTTGAAGAATTGCTTGATCCACTTTCCAAAGTGTTATGTCTATTGAGTTGCCCCTCCTTGCATTTAGGGTCTTTCAAAGTTGTTGAGAAGAAACTAGCAGATGCTTACTTAATCTCATGGGCTTTTCTCTAGTTTTCATCTTTGGCAAACTGCTGTACTGTAATCATTATGCCTTTTCCACATCTTTGGCCCAAAGCCTGCAGAACCTATCTGAAATTTCCCATGGATATTATTCACAATATGAGCTATTTTTAGTGCCAATTTCATTTCTGCCAGATATAGAAATTGGGGAAAAAAAACCGTCACTTAAAAACTAAGCACTGATTTTAATGCATTACATATTAAAAATTTCAAATATTCTGGTGAAAAGCCAAAATCTCTGCATTGACTTTTTAAATTTACATGGGGTATTTGTTACAAAATATGCTAAATAACCTGCAAGTTATATTCCTTTCTGATTGTAACAAGTTACATCATTTTAGCCTTTTCTGGTTTTTTTTCCCTAATAAAAGGGAAGAACTCAAATTTTCTGATTCATATCCAGGATAAGTAAACTTAAAAAAAAAAAAAAGGCAGACAGACCCATGGATGAATATTTTTGAAGCCTCAAGTACATTCCCAAAGTGGATTAAGTAATATCTACCTTAGCTCTTGGTAAAGGAACACAAATGATAAATTAGGCTTCAGCAAAAATGATGACAGAACAACAAGGACAACTTTAAAATATCCATTCTGGATGATGTAACATTTTTACATACATAAACTCATTGGCGGATAAGCCAGTCTCAAAATTTCAACCAAATAGCAATAGCAATAGCAGTTAGATTTATATACCGCTTCATACGGGCTTTCAGCCCTCTCTAAGCGGTTTACAGAGTCAGCATATTGCCCCCAACAACAATCCGGGTCTTCATTTTACCCACCTCGGAAGGATGGAAGGCTGAGTCAACTCTGAGCTGGTGAGATTTGAACAGCCAAACTGCAGAACTGCAATCAGCTGAAGTAGCCTGCAGTGCTGCATTTAACCACTGCACTTTTTGATATCATGAAACATGCATTACATGCAAATAAGTCAATTTTCAAGTTTTTAACTGCTGCAACAGATAGGAAACTGCAGACTGCTCCATTTAGGAAACTGCAGAATTTTAAGATCATGACAGGTTTTTAAAAATCTGTCCTGTGGTCACCAGACAAGCTGAACATAATTTTTGAGTATATTTTAAAACCACAAGTTATGTACAGATCCTTTTCTTTGGAAATAATTGTCATCTAGTAGATAAATGCTCCCCTCTTGGGAAGTTTCCAAACTCATTCCTGCATGTTGGACAGAGTAGCCTATGCCATCCTGAGCAATAATGGGAAAATGTGATATTGTAGAGTCTTCTTAATTTGAAAGAAGAGAGTCAGAGAATGCCACTAGGTTGATTCTCCTTGATATCAGGGTTCCAAGTGATACCCCCAACGAAATAAGACTCCAAGGCTACAGGTTCCTCAAAGTTCCATTTTATTAGAGATGTCATATTGGCACATCTGGGAAAACCCGAATCTGAAAGTTTCCAGGTTTTCCCCACCCAAAAGAAAATCCAAGCACCTAACCAGCACCCACAAGTCCATCACATGGTTCAATCAAAACACAGTCCAAACTGGAGATGCCTCCCAGTCCGTGGCACGACAAAACGTTAAGACAGCATATTTAATGCCCTCACTTATCTATCTTGGCTATCCTTTTTTTTTTAAATTTTTATGGTTAATGTATACGCCTCCCTCCCTCCACCCTCCCCCCAACCCCCCTCCTCCTTCCCCCCCCCCGACTTCCCAGAACCCGTACACGGTATGGATTTTTAACAAACACAGTCTAAAATCTATTGAGAAAAAAGAAATAAAGAAATTAATGACATCTCTACATTGATCTTAGCTTCTTCTTGCTGAGCTAACTTTAAACAATTTAAATCATTTCTGATCTTAAGCATAGGCTAACTGGAATTTCTTGGCCCCGTATTTATTTTGTATATAGTCAATCCATTTTTTCCAGTCTCATTTATATCTCTCATTTGAGTGATCTTTAAGATATGCCGATATTTTAGCCATCTTGGCTAAGTTTGTAACTTTCAATGTCCATTCTTGAGTTGTAGGCAAGTCTTCCTTCTTCCAGTATTGCGCCACCAACAGTCTTGCTGCCGTTATTAGGTGCAGAATCAAGTTAGTCTCTACCACTGTAAAGTCAGTACATATACCTAGTAAGAATAGCTGAGGGGTAAACTTTATCCTTCTTTTAAAGATATTTTGCATAATCCACCATATTTTTATCCAGAATGCCTTAACCTTTTGGCAGGTTCATATGAAAATATGTAGCATCGAGAGAGCCACATCTCCAACATTTAGGCTGTAAATTCGGATACATAGAAGCCAGCTTTTACATCATACAGCCTTTACTTCTACAAACACAAATGTCCAAAAGGCCCTTTTGTTAACTTTTGAAATATAGTCCCTGATATCTTATTTGTGCAGTATTTATGGAAATACTTTCAAAGAATTTCAAAGGTAATGTGTCATGTAGCAAGTAAGGCTCCTTTCTGGAAAAGCTAAATTCAAGGATTTTGCAGCAGGCTAGAAAGAGGAGATTAAGAACCAGTAGAGGGGTTTAAAATTAATCTCTATAATTGATATTGACTTCTATTACTAAAAAAAGCTGCATATCCTTAAAAGAAACCTTAATGAAGAATTGCATATAACTACATAATTGGCACTTTTAAAAAAGTAAGAAAAGTACAATCATATCTACTTTCCATAGAAACTTACAATGTACATCATAATGAGTGTAGCACAGAGAACAAATACAAAGGGTGTTTATTTAGCTGTTCTTAAGCTTTATTTTAAATTTGAGTATTTCTAATTTCTAAAGAAAATTAAATTATATACCATGAAGCACTGATTAAAAATCATAAAAAATGTCTCTTATTTAGAATTGAATTTTGCATTCCTAAGATGACAACAGAACATTTAAATGGGATAAGGAGAGAAATAAAATAAAAATAAATAAATATAGTATCCCATTGGGAATCCTACAATTAGTACAGCTCTACATATAAACAATACATGTTTCCTTTTGCATTTCCACTCAAAATTAATGACTTAAGAGATCTTGCTTCTTCTTTGTTCAGTTTTGTCTTTAAATGTTGCATTAGTTATAGAGTTAATTGTTACTCAGTGTGTACAATTACTCAAAAGGAAACAAATCTGCAGTTTTGGAATTCGAAAACAATTTCTTCCTTTTTTTGCTGAATAGTAAAAGTAAGATGGGCATCTTTGTGGTCAAAGTCTTTTCTGTGAAATGCTGCCCAATTCTATGCCTAATAATTAAACAGAGAAACTCCTAGATTTATACAGATTTAAATTCAGAATAGGGGAATCTAGAATCATATTGTATATATGTGGGAGTGGTCGTGGTTCTGTAGCTTAGAATGGCAAGTTTCAATCCTACATAATTCCCTTCCCCACTTCTTCATATAATCAATCAGAATATTTCATTCATTTGTAATACTCTGCATAAGCTATTAATTTTGCTGTTGAAGGATATCCATAAAGTAAGAAAAAACCCTGAGAGTGTTAGGGAGATGACAGAGTCTAGGAGATCACTCGTTCACAGAAGCAGACAATTTTATGTTCATGCTTAGATCTGACAAAATATTTTTTTCCTCATTCCACGTGGTAGTGGTTTTTTATTTACACTAAGAAGAGGTTTTATAATCATTAGAGGAAAAGATTGAACTGTGAGTAGCTTTAGAAGCCACTCTATATAAAATGCCAGAACCTGCTTTGGAGTTATGAGGAACTAGTCCTATAAGGATGATGTTTGCTAAATTTGAATCGTTTGCTTCAATAAGTATTCAAAACTCATAAATAAGGCCACAGCGGGAGACAGTTTATTAATTTCTGTTGAAACATTTTGATCTGTTGACATTGGAAGTGAAGTAAGGTAAGTAATTTGATTTTGAGGGTGCCCAACTTCCAAAAGACTCTAGGCAACTTACAATATTTAAATCACATAATTTAAGAAACATGATCGCTCAGACAGAACTTCATCAATAATATTTTTAAAAGAGCTGAAAAGAGCTCCACAAACACTGTAATCTCAAGCTTGGGAACAGAATCTTTGATGAATTATGTTTACTCAACTGAAGAATCTGTGTACCTTTACATTTTACATTTTTCCAAAATGTAAATTGTGATATTTTTCTCCTTTACACAATTCTATGAGATCCAAGTCAACAGCATATAGTTTCTTTCCCTTTCTACTGACTTGTTCAGTTGTTCCAACAATTTCTTACATTTTCTACATATAATATTAAAATTAAAATATAGAACTGTTCAATTTTCATTTCTGATTAAATAATGTTTGTATGCCATATAAGTAGATTTAAAAGTTGAAATATAAGCTCTATTCTTAAAGCACTGTAGAAGATAAACTAGTTCTTTAATATATTTGAGAAGCACTTGTCTAATCTTTGCAAAGGTCATTTCACTTTCTGTTAATCTAATTAGTCCTTTTCATAATTTCTTACAGAATGTCTCTAAAGGCAATGGAACAACAACATTTTCTGGGAAGTGGAGTAATCCTAAACAGTTCAGGTACATTTGTTTTCTTATCAGATAAGCGAAAGCAAAAATCAAATCTGTGTTGGCCCTCCAAACGTTATTATGCTAATAAAAATTAAAAGACAAAGGCAAAATAACAACCACTGCCTAAAATCATGTGTGTGTGTGTGTGTGTGTGTGTGTGTGAGAGAGATTTACGATTTACAGAAAATAAATCTGCTTGAACCTAAATCAGGATAAAAATATTTCAGTGAGACTTGCTTCAAGGGTATGTATGATAGCATATGAACAATAAGTTCAGCAAGTAAATTCTACATGCATAAATATATGTTCAAATGTTTTATGGTTATATAGATATATAATCATCTGATATCAAATCTTGACATCTATTTTTCCCTATGAAATTATTTCACTAACACATGACAAAAAAAAGAGGTGTATGTTGAATGTGACAATGAGTTTGTTCATCATACATTATTAAACAAGCATTTAAATAGTCTGAAGTATTTGTATCAATATATTATGTGATTAGTTTAAGAAGTTTTATATGAGTAAGAATATTATTGTTAAGTCCACGTTTGCTCCCTGACAGAATTAGTAACCTGCGATGCTTTTATTGATCAATCCTTTTCTTTCTTGGAGTTATGAAGAAGTTTTGTCAGTAGTAAAATCAGTACGGATTGTGATTATTATTACTTAACAAGGAAAGAGAGAGAAATATTGGTTATAGTAAACTTGATTTCAGGCTAATCTTCACTTCACATCAAATTTATCCCAGTTTGTTTGATGTACAGTTCTTTACCAGATGTTTTGTAACCTGAAGAAAAATAAGATTGCTTGTTACATATCAAAAACCAGTATCCATAGCATGGGGATAGATATTTTTGAGGTCATAATGGAGCTTATATTGTGTTATGCACAACATCTGCCCAACGACTTTAACATCAATTTCCAATGAAAAGCCACATGGTTTGCTGAATACCCAATTATAGGAAGACGTATAAATGACCCTTTAAAAAGTGACAATCCTGAATGGGACTCACACCTCACATGATTCTGCTGGTATAAATGGGGCGTAGTATCCTTCCCAAAGTGTGACTGTGGAATCCCACATCAAACTGTAGATCACATTGTAACTGGATGTAAATTGAGGGCACATACCAGTCTAGTATCTGATTTTTTAAAAATATAAATGATGCCCCACTTTAATCATTAGATAACCTAGAATTTGAACATAGATCTTTTTAACATTTACATTTTATTGGGTTCTACTAATCTAGATTATTTTTACATATATCTCCAGCCTACAAAGGCTTCTAGATGTTCGCTAAGAAAGTAAAAGGAAACATGAGTAGCTAAAAGAGGAGATACGAGATATCGTAAGAACCAAAGCATACAAAAATATTCTCAGCCTTTCCAAGAGGAAAAGCTCCAAGTGGTTTTCTGAACAATCATGTTAGTGAAAGCAAGAGGGAAGATGAAAGCCTTGAGCAATAAACAGTATACATAGTGAATGAAAGCAACTGCCAACATCAAGAAAATGACTCAACAATAATAGGAGAAAAAAATGACAAGAAAAGAGGAATAAGATATATATTTTAACGCCATCAGAGAAATCAAAACATTTTACAGTTATAGTAAGAAAACTCAAAACTAATCATGGGAAATTGCTTTAATTTTTCACATAAACAATGTTATGCTTTCTGAACTTAAAAAGGAAAGAAATCTGGAGAGACAAATGCCAAATGAATATGCAGGTTTTAGAAAAGGAAGCTATGGGATCAGATAGCAAATAGCAAATAGCAAACATAAGGGAAGATAATGGAAAGAGCCAAAGGCAAGATTTATCTTGGTTTTATTTACTATACTTGATTGCGTAGATTATGCACCATTGTGGAATATATTAAGATGAATGGATATGCCAGAACATTTAAATTCTTCTTTTACAGAAACAAAAAGCTACTGTGGGAATTGAGTTTGGAGAAATAGAAATAAAGTTTTCCAGGATGTGTGCTATAAAATTTTATATATCAAATGCAATACACACACACATATACATATATACATATATATACATATATATACATATATATACACATATATACACATATATACACACATATATACACACATATATACACACATATACATATACATACACACACACACACACACACACACACACACACACACACACACACACACACACACACACACACATATATATATATATATATATATATATATATATATATATATATATATATATAATTTGTGCTGATAAATAAATAAAGGGAGACTAGTATAGATCTATTTCAAGCTATTTAGCTCTCATCAGTTAGCCATACCCTTACTTTGAACCTGTGCTGTATTACATATTAGGTAGTTGTGTTAGCCACTAAGCCACAGGTTCTCCTCCTTTATCAGCTGAGTTAGGGAAGTAGATATGTATTTTGTGTCACAACCCCTGGTATGCCCAAATATAGAAATTAGAAATACTCAAAGCTAAAATATGGCTTTGTTTCACATTCAACTGTTTCACATTTAATATGTGATTGTAGCAAAATCACACAAACTGATTATGAAGCTAGACATGACCGAATTGCTAAATTAATCCACTGGTCATTATGTAAAAAATATGATTTACCTGTATCCAGAAAGTCATGGGAACATAAAGTGGGAAAAGTTATTATAGCAATAGCAATAGCAGTTAGACTTATATACCGCTTCATAGGGCTTTCAGCCCTCTCTAAGCGGTTTACAGAGTCAGCATATCGCCCCCAACAACAATCCGGGTCCTCATTTCACCCACCTCGGAGGGATGGAAGGCTGAGTCAACCTTGAGCCGGTGAGATTAGAACCGCCGAACTGCAGATAACAGTCAGCTGAAGTGGCCTGCAGTACTGCACCCTAACCACTGCACCACCTCGGCTTGAAAATGAGAAGGTGAAGATCTTGTGGGACTTTCGAATACAAATGGATCGTTATTTGGAGCACAACACGCCAGATATCACGGTTGTAGAGGGCTGAAGTGTACAGTTTATTGATACTGGTATTCCTGGAGATGCCAGAGTCAAAGAAAAAGAACTAGAAAAAATAATGAAATGTCGTGATCTGGCCATCGAACCTACACAGCTATGGATGAGTGATACCCATTGTCATTGGGGTATCACTCATGACACAGCATGTAACATTGATACCCATTGTCATTGGGGCACTTGGCACCATGTCCAAGAATTTTACAAGATACATCAACAAATTGCAGCTTCCTGCAATAACACCAGCGGAACTGCAAAAAACTGTGCTACTCGGAACATCTTATATTTTAAGAAGGTACTTGGTTGGTACCTAGGATGCTGGCAGCAAACCATATCAACCATTAGCACCAGTCACTGGTATTTGTAATGCATTTTTGAATGTTCAGTTGGCTGAGTTTCATGTTTAATAAATAAAGTTGATGATGATGATGATGATGATGATGATGATGATTAAGGAAGTAAAGAAAGAAGGCCTTTTGAAGAGAACTAAGTTAAAAACTGAATATACGAAAGAAGTAATTGAGAAGCGAGCTGAAAATTGGAAAAGCAAAACTATGTATGGCCAAGTATTGAAGGCAAGGCTGACCAAAAACTAACTTGGAACTAGTTAAGATCAGGAATACTGAAAAAAAGAAACAGAAGGCTTTATTTTGGCAGCTCAAGAACAAGCCTTAGCCACAAACTGCATGAAGGCAAAAATTCAACATGTTACCACCAACAGCAAATATTGCCTCTGTAATGAGAAAGACGAGACAGTCGGCCACTTGATCAGCGGGTGCAGCAAAATTTCACAAACTGACTACCTACAACGCCATGACCGTGTTGCTAAGATTATTCACTGGAAATTGTGGCAAAAGTTGGAGTACAGCAAAAACCACTGGGGCCATCAGGTTGAGAAGGTTTTAGAGAATGAGAAAGGCAAGATCTTGTTGGACTTCAGAATCCAGACTTACAGGCACTTGGCCCAAACACACCTGACATAACAATAGTTGAAAAGAAAAAAAGTATGGTTCATTGACATTGCAATACCTGGTGATGCACGAATTGAAGATAAACAGCAAGAAAAAAATCACAAAATACCAGGACTTGCAAATTGAAGTTGAGTGATTTTGGAAAAAGAAATCATGTGTTGTCCCAATTGTAATTGGAGCACTTGGAGCAATACCTAAAGGGCTACCTAGCTATTTGGAAATTCTAAATTTACCTGACTTGAACATTCTGACTCTACAAAAAACCACCCTATTTAGAACAACTTATATCCTCCGACCTTACCTTAACAGTTCCTAGGACCTTGGTTAGGACTCAAGCTGTTGAGCTACCAACCAGCCTCAAAAGTTGTGACTCTCACCAAAGATTAACCACATAATAAAAATAATAATAATAACAGCAGAGGGCTATTGCAAATCCATCAAACTATAGAAGAACAAAAATGAAGTTTGAATGATTATGTGAACCAAAGCACAAAATGTTTGCTGCAGGCTGTAAAAACAGAGAACATTATAAAAACAAGAGAAACAAAGGCAGAATATAAGGAAAAACAGTTGGATGACAGATTAAATGGATGGAAAACCAAAGCTTTGCAATGAAAAACATTGAAGGAAATTGTGATGACAACTTGACATGGACATGGCTTAAGATGGGAACTATTAAGAAAGAAACAGAAGGTTTAATACTGGCTGCTTAAGAACAAGCACTGTAAACTAATGCCATGAAAGCAAAGATACAAAAATCCATTTACAATCCAAACTGCCGAATTTGCGATGACAAAGTTGAAACTGTTTCACACTTCATAAGTGAGTGCAGCAAAATCACGCAAACTGATTATAAAGCTAGATATGATCAAGTTGCTAAATTAGTCCACTGGTCATTATGTAAAAAATACAACATACAACATTGTGGGACTTTCAAATACAGACAGATCGTCATTTGGAACACAATACACCAGATATCACGGTTGTCGAGGGCCGAAGCATACAGTTTATTGATATCCCTGTACCAAGAGATGCCAGAGTTGAAGAAAAAGAATTGGAAAAAAATTTATGAAATACCGCCACCTGGCCATCAAAACTACGTGGTTATGGATGAAACTTGTAACAGGGATACCCATTGTCATTGGGGCACTTAGTACCATGTCCAAAAATTTTATAAGATACATCAACAAATTGCAGCTTCCTGCAATAACACCAGCAGAACTGCAAAAAAATGTGCTATTTGGAAACATCATACATCTTAAGAAGATACCTGGTTGATATCTAGGATGCTGGCAGCAACCCGTGTCAACCATTAGCACCCGTCAATGGTATTTGTGATGCATTTTTGAATGTTCAGTTAACTGAGTTTCATGTTTGGTGAATAAAGTATATTATAATAATAGTAATAAAAGCCTTGTGCAGCCAATGTCTTCAGATGCAACCAACACTCTTTACAATTTCCTAAAAGATTAAGAAAGTTGGAGCTTTTAACTGGTGAATCTCAAGGAAAAGGCTCTTCCTCTGTACAAAGTCTGCCCTGGTGCACTTCTTAGGTCCCGTAGATAGCAACTTTTAAGGGAAAGGAGTTGTAGCCAGAACATAGCAATCAGTTTGAAAGTATTTTGCTCATGCACTGGAAATGTCACCACGCTAAGGTAATAAAATATTATGTGCAATCTACAAGTTTTTCCCCGTGACCCGTCAAAACCGCGGTCGACAAAAGCGCGCTCGACGAAAGCGCATACGTGACGTCATCACAGCGCGATGAAAAAAATTAAAAATTGAAATAAAAATAAAATTAAAGCAAGCCAATTCACATAAAGGTAAGGGTTAGGGTTAGGTTTAGGGTTAGGGTTAGGTTAAGGGTTAGGTTTAGGTTTAGGGTTACGTTAAGCGTTAGGGTTACGTTTAGCGTTAGGTTAAGGGTTAGCATTAGGTTTAGCGTTAGGTTAAGGGTTAGGTTTAGGGTTAGGTTTAGGGTTAGGTTTAGGGTTAGGTTTGGGGGGGGTTAGGGTAAGGTTTTCGCTTTAATTTTAAATTTACCGCTCACAGCGCAATGTTTTCGTCGCGCTGTGATGACGTCACGTACGCGCTTTCGTCGAGCGCGGTTTTGTCTACCGCGGTTTTGTGGTGGAACCGTTTTTCCCATATTGACTGTGAGGAAGAGAGTGTCCACTAGCGCAATGATAGGCAGCAAAATAGCATAAAGTTTGAGGGTTACGTTGTGTAGCGCACACAGCTGTCTTTTTCAACAGAAGGTAATACCTAGAAAGCAACTATTTTCCTTCAATGTCTTCCTTCTGAGGCAGCTGGTATAGCTTTTACATCATCTATAAGTGATCACACAAGTTGGCTTGTTATGTTTCTTGCAGAATAATTTTTGACAAATGCATAGATTCTGTTAACGGCACATGATTTTCCTTCCCCATTTTTCTTAACAGAAAAAAATATATGTGAAACATCAGTCAGCTCGGCAGTTCAATGCGTAAAACATAATCTTTTTGATAGCGGTATCTAACTAGTTTGGCTCAATTCATGCAGACTATTTTTGTTTTGTTTTCACTCTTCCTCGGATTCTTCATGAGATTACTTATGATTAGTGAGAGATTAGATTATGCTGGGCCATGGCACTGGATCTGCACATCCTCTGCATGCCATCAATGTGTTATGCCACTGTGTCTGTTCTACACTGTATTGTATTTGCGTCTGTTAGTGATCCCACCGTCACATGGCTAGTTAGCAGTCATGAGAAATTATCACCAGAATCACCTGCCTACTTTGTGTGACACTTCCTTTCAAGTAAAAGTAGAAATATGCCTTGTGATCTCTGCAGAAGATCTGTCTCTTTGTTTTCATATATTTATACTTGTCTCCTTGCATTGGCAACAAATGCATTTGGAATATGATTTTTCCATTTGCTGCTTATGGCTGCAAAACCAGGACTCTGAAAAAGGTAGATAGGAGAAAAGTGGAGACTTTTGAGCTGTGGTGCTGCAAAACTTTGGGACTGCAAAAATAAACAAAGTCCTAGACCTGTGGTGGTGAACCTATGGCATACAGAGCCCTCTCTGTGGGCATGCACGCCGTCACCAACTGCTCTTCTGGGTTCTGTCACGTGCATGTGTGCCGGATAGCGGTCCAGCGCACATATGCACCGTCTAGCTACTCTCTTCCGGGGTCTGATGCTCTGGTGCACATACACTCCAGTTTTGGCACTGTGCCGAAAAGGTTAACCATCACTGTCCTACACCGAACTTCACCAAAAATATCACTTGTATCTAAGATTGCCAAACAGAGGCTGTCAGCCAAGGTGGCGCAGTGGGTAGAGTGCAGCTCTGCAGGCCACTTCAGCTGACTGTTATCTGCAGTTCAGCGGTTCTAATCTCACCGGCTCAAGGTTGACTCAGCCTTCCATCCTTCCGAGGTGGGTGAAATGAGGACCCAGACCGTGGGGGCGATACGCTGACTCTGTAAACCGCTTAGAGAGGGCTGAAAGCCCTATGAAGCGGTATATAAGTCTGACTGCTATTGCTATACTTTGGTTATGTCATGTGGCTGACTCACTTGAAAAGTCAATCATGCTGGGAGTGTTCAGCAGAAAAAGGAGAAGGGGCCACTCTAGTATGCTCTGGCTGGGCACTATAAAAATGACACTGAGATGACCATGGAGGATTTGAAGGAGACAGTGTGAGACAAACAGGCATGGAGAATGCTGATTCATTCAGTTGCTGAGAGTTGGATATGACCGATGACTGACTGATGATGATTATGATGGCATTTGGAAGCACGTCTCACTTTAAATTACAACTCAGTTTATTTGCTGAAAGGCAGCAACATAAGTACATTAGGATCTCAAATAGGTTCAATGTTAAGATGACTCACTCATCAACATCGGCAACAGAGTGGTCAACACCTGGAATGCACTACCTGACTCTGTGGTTTCTTCCCCAAATCCCCATAACTTTAACCTTAGACTGTCTACTGTTTTTTTTTTTTTTTGTTTTTTTTGCGAATTGAAAAAGGTTTTTATTTTCAATTTTTCCATTTTCATACACTCACATATATACTGTACGTAGCCGGAGCCATACAACATTAAACAGTTGATTGCGCATGTGTGAGGAAGATGGCTGCTTGAGCTTTTCGCTCGGGTGTGAAGAACAAACAACCTAGCTGATAACCCGAGTTTTGTTGTAATTTGATGCCGGAGGAGTTAAGCCTGGAAAGAAGAACTTGAGAGGAGCAGGGAACGGTGATTATTAACGAGAAGCCTTCCCTGACAGCCCCAGACAGAGCAACTGTTTGGAGCAGCAGTGTGTGGCAGTGAGAGATTACGATCGGCTCTCCCCCCACGGAGGCACGGAGACAATACAGGCAGCTTGCAACCAAAAGAACTGCTGCGCTTTTTGTGCTTCGTTCTGAACCTGGGGAGGTGCTGGGGAAGAAGCATACGAACGGTTGGGGAAGAAGCATATGAACGGCTCCCCCCTCTCTTCCCCTCCACAGAGACTGCGAATGGACTTTCCCCCCCCCCACGGAGGCAATACGGGCGACTTGCAGATTAACCAGGTTTGAAAAATACGGAAGGCACCTGGAGTTCCTGAGCTGACTGAGGAGGGGTTGCCTCACTGAGAGACTGCTTTGCTGAAGGGCTGAGAGGGGAACATTGAGAGCACAGAGAGGAAGATGCTGGCTTTATTGGCACTTTAACAAGCACTTTACCATCATTTACTAAGCATTAAGCACTATAACATCACTTAAGTCAGAGTTGGAAGGCTTAAACTTAATGCTCATCTGCGAGACTAAGATGGCTGTTAGACTTTTTCATCCTGAATTCAGGTGCCCCCATAGCCCTTCCAGACGCCCTCCTCCCTCCCTCCTCCCCTCTCTGCAACTCAGCCCTTGTATTAACTTTATCATCATCTTCTTCAGAACCCTGTTTGGGTGGATTTCTCCCTTGGTGGACCTGAAGAGTTTTTTCTACTGCCTGTTATCGACAGTGGGGAGCCTCAGTTTATCTCCCCCATTGGCCATTTGGCCCTTTTCCAGCTGGGCCTCTAAACATCTGGGCGTAGGAGGACTCCCGGTTTCACATTACTCTCTTAGACATTTGGGACTTTTTTTCAGCTTTACTAGAGAGGGGAAACGTTATCCTCCCCCTCTGTATACCATCTAGTACGGATTTTGCGAACCTGCGCAACCTTTCTAATTTTATTTTAAATAGGTATGTTGAGTGCATGGGATTGCATGGGATGATATGAATGATCTCACTTTTATTACTATTACTGTTGTAACTTTGTGTTTTAATTATTTCGTGAGGATTGTTTGAGTGAGAGTTTGGGTATGACTGATTCGGAGGACCTGCCGGGGTATGCGGGGGTCATGGGGGTGGTTGGGGGGACCACAACCACGGGTGAGGGTCGGAGCATTGCGGTCATGACAGGGAGAGGCAGATATGGCGGGGACTTTAGGGCAGGCCATCATCGGGGAAGGAGGGCTCGCTGTGTCATAGAGATCCCTCCTTCCGGCCCTAGGAGTCCCACTCCAAGGTCAGATGGCGCGGGTGTTCAGGACCCTGGTCTCAGGCTGCTGTCGCTAAATGCCAGGTCTGTTGTTCATAAGGCCCCCCTCATCCGGGACTTGATAACTGATGAGGGCGCAGACCTGGCATGTATTACTGAAACATGGCTGGGCCCTGAGGGAGGAGTCCCCCTCGTCGAGATGTGCCCAGCCGGATTTCAGGTGCTACACCAGCCGAGAGCCCAGGGAAGGGGTGGCGGTGTGGCTATTGTAGTCCGGGAGTCTTTAGTACCTCGTAGGATCCCTGCTCCGGAGCTTGTCGGGTGTGAGTCCCTGCTAGTGAAGTTGGACCTCAAGGGTCAAGTGGGTTTGCTGCTTACGTACCTGCCTCCCAACTACGTTGCAGCAGCCCTCCCCTCGCTCCTCGAGTCAGTAGCCGAGCTAGCGGTTGAGTTCCCTAGACTTATAGTTCTGGGGGACTTTAACTTGCCTTCGCTCGGTGAACACTCTGATGGAGCGCAGGAGTTCATGGCTTCCATGACAGCCATGGGCTTGACTCAAGTAATTCGAGGCCCAACTCACTCAGCGGGTCACACGCTTGACCTCGTATTCCTCTCGGAGCAGTGGAGTTACGATCTTGGTCTGAGGGGTAATGAGATCATACCCCTGTCGTGGTCAGACCATTACCTACTGAGGCTAGACTTCCGGAGGCCAAACCCCCACCGTAGGGAGGAGGAACCGACCAGCTGGTTCCGCCCCAAGCGACTGATGGATCCTGTTAGGTTCCAGACGGAGCTTGGGGTTATTCCTGATACCCTCGCCCACAGTTCGGCGGAGACCCTCGTCGCTGCCTGGCACTCGGCAGCTTCGGAGTCTCTAGACCGGATTGCGCCGCTACGGCCCCTCCGGGTCAGCGGCCCCCGGAGGCCTCCTTGGTTTACTGAGGAGCTCCGGGAGGTAAAGCGCCGGAGGAGACGCCTAGAGCACTCGTGGAGGTCCGATAGGTCCGAGTCGAAACGGGCACTTTTGACAGCATGCACCAAGGAGTATATTCGGACCTTAAGAACAACAAAAAGAACATACATTGCCTCCTTGGTAGCGTCCGCCGAGTCCCGCCCAGCCGCCCTGTTTAGGATAACCCGCTCCCTCCTAAATAGGAGGGAGACGGGGGACTCCTTACAGGGTAAGGCTGAGGAGTATGTCCAGTTCTTGGCGGACAAAGTTGCCCGGTTTCGAGCGGACCTGGACTCCACCCCAGTAGATCCAGCCGAGACACAAGGAGAAAACTTGGCAAACCATCTCTGGGTTGAGTTTCAGGAAGTTGCCTCTGGGGATGTGGACAAGGCTATGCGAGCTGTGAGTACCTCCACCTGCATACTGGACCCGTGTCCCTCCTGGCTGGTTGCCAACAGCAGTGAGGTGACACGAGGCTGGATCCAGGCGGTTGTTACCGCTTCTCTTCGGGAGGGGTACTTTCCCACCGCGCTTAAGACAGCGGTGGTAAGACCCCTCCTGAAGAAGCCGTCTCTGGATCCAGCTGTTCTTAATAACTATCGTCCAGTCTCCAACCTCCCCTTTGTAGGGAAGGTTGTTGAGAAGGTGGTGGCTCTCCAGCTTCAGCGTACCTTGGAGGAAGCTAACTATCTTGACCCCTTCCAGTCTGGCTTCAGACCCGGTTACAGCACAGAAACCGCTTTGGTCGCATTGACTGATGATCTCTGGAGAGCTAGGGATGGAGGCCATGCTTCCATCCTAGTTCTCCTGGACCTCTCAGCGGCTTTCGATACCATCGACCATGGTATCCTTCTGCGACGACTGCGGGAGATAGGGGTGGGCGGCACTGTCTTGCAGTGGTTCTCCTCCTATCTCTCGGACAGGTCGCAGTCGGTGTTAGTGGGGGGGCAGAGATCGTCCCTGAGGCCCCTAACTTATGGGGTGCCGCAGGGGTCGGTCCTATCCCCCCTACTATTTAACATTTACATGAAACCGCTGGGCGAGATCATCCGAAGGCACGGGATAAAATATCACCAATATGCGGACGATACACAGTTGTATCTGTCCGCCCCGTGCCAACTCAATGAAGCGGTGGACGTGATGAACCGGGGACTGGAAGCCGTTAAAGACTGGATGAGAGCAAACAAGCTGATACTCAACCCAGACAAGACCGAGTGGCTGTTGTGTTTCCCTCCCAAAAATTTGACCACCATACCATCACTCAGGCTGGGGGGACAAAATTTAAACCCCTCAGAAAGGGCCCGCAACTTGGGAGTCCTCCTGGATTCACAGCTAACTTTTGACCACCATCTCTCAGCTGTGACCAGGGGGGCATTTGCCCAGGTTCGCCTGGTGCGCCAGTTGCGGCCCTACCTGAATCGGGAGGCCCTCACAACAGTCACTCGAGCCCTTGTGATCTCTAGGCTGGAATACTGTAATGTGCTCTACATGGGGCTGCCCTTGAAGAGCATCCGAAGACTACAGCTAGTCCAGAATGCGGCCGCGCGAGTGATCGTGGGCGCACCACGGTTCGCCCACATAACACCGATCCTCCGTGAGCTGCACTGGCTACCTGTTGGTCTCCGGGTGCACTTCAAGGTCCTACTCACCACCTATAAAGCGCTCCATGGTAGTGGATCTGGCTATTTGAGAGACCGCCTTCTGCCAATTACCTCCCTGCGTCCCATCAGATCGCATAGAGTTGGCCTCCTCCGTATTCCATCCGCCAGTCAGTGCCGACTGGCGACTACTCGGAGGAGAGCCTTCTCTGTTGCGGCTCCGACACTATGGAACAATCTCCCCGTGGAGATTCGTACCCTCAGCACCGTCCAGGCCTTCCGCACAGCCCTCAAGAACTGGCTAACCCGTCAGGCCTGGGGATAATCTTATTTCGCCCCTCCCGAATGCTGAGTGAATGTTGAGTTTTATTGTCTAATTTACTTTGTGCACATTTCTTTTTTCGTATTGTCCTACACTCCCCTTCCTTTTTGATTGTAAGCCGCCCTGAGTCCCCTCAGGGAAAAGGGCGGCCTATAAATAAATAAAACAAAAACAAACAAAAACAAACAAAACAAACAACAATAATTGCAGCAATTCCTCTTGTCAACAATACCCCAAAAGATAGAAACCCAATATACCTCTTCCACTCTCCATACACCTCTTTCTTTCACCCCCCTCCAACTTTCTATCTTCCCTCCATCTTCCCCCTCTACCCTACTTCCCCTCCCCCTCTACCACTCCTCTCTCCCGATCCACTCCCTCCCTTCTTTCTCACCCTCCCTCCCATCCTCCCTCCCGCCCTCTCTACCCATCTTTCTTCTATCCCACTCCTCCTCCCCTTGGTGTATTTCCACTATATGTCAATGTACTTAACTTATCCTATTTTTACAGAGAAATTAAAGAAAAAACAGTATACATGTGAAGTCGCATTACATTGAAATCTAACACATCAAGACTGTCTACTGTTGACCTCACCCCATTCCTAAGAGGTCGGAAAGGGGCGTGCATAAGCGCACCAGCGTGCTTACCGTCCCTGTCCTACTCTCCCCACTTATTTGTATCCATTTCCTGTATTCATAATCGTGTTTATACTTATATCTTTTATCTTATACATGCTTGACAAACAAACAAACAAACAAATAATCATTTCTTTAAGACAGGGGTCCCCAATCCTCAGGCCGCAGCTCACTATCAGTCTGTGGCCTATTCGCAACCAGCCAGCAGGCCAGCACACATTTCATGGTTGCAGTTGAGCTACGTGTGTGTGCCTGTGCCCGCCGTCCCAATGCCCACACAAGTCAAGTTCACACATGCATTGGGCCCGCCACTCATGAGTTCTAGTTCTCTTCTTTCCCCTCTGAGCCAGGTCACCAAGGCGCAAATGTTGGGGACCTCTGCTTTAAGAGATACACAAGGACTAAGTGAGCATAGATCTGAAATTCAGACCTTAGCTTTACAATACAGGGAACATATGAACAGCACCAGTTTTGCTGAATGTTGTGCTCAATATACTGTATGTCGCTACATTGATATAAAGATGTAGTGGTTAGAGGATGAGAGCCAAAGTTAAAACCTATTTGAATGAGAAATTAGACTTGTTTGTAACAGAGTGCACTCCTATTATCCAGACCAGTGGTGGGTTTCAAAAATTGTTCGAACCTATTCTGTGGGTGTGGCCTCCTTTGTGGGAGTGGCTTGCTGCCCATGTGACCTGATGGGAGTGGCTTGCCGCCCATGTGACCGGATATGAAGATGCTGATGACACTTGTCAGAACCACCTTAAATTACCTCACACACAGCACTGGCATGCATAAGAATAGGATGTAAACTTGTTTTTTAAAAGGCATCTTTGGTTTGCGTTAAAACAACTTCAACACACGCAATGTTCTGATTGTACCATAAACGCAGTAGTCATCCTTACCTTTCACAGAGGCACTGAGTTTTATAAATATGAGCAAGATAGTGTAGAATAATCATATCCAAGGACCAGTGGTGGGTTTCAAAAACTTTTGGAACCTCTTCTGTAGGTGTGGCCTGCTTTCCGGGTCCACTGGTGGAACCTCTTCTAACCGGTTCGGTAGATTTGACGAACCGGTTCTACCGAATAGGTGCGAACTGGTAGGAACCCACCTCTGATCCAGACAAACAAACAGGTTTAAACATAGTTTCTCTCCTTGGGCTGTGAGACTTTTAAATACAACCACAATCACTCCATGCACACGTTAGGTTTTTTTTTCCTTTTTTCATTTCTGTTATAATTTTGCACCAGTGAGGTTAAAACCAATTTCGTTGTATTTAAGTACAATGACAATAAAGATGATACTTATACTTATTAATACTGCATTATGTCTGTTGTGACTGCATTGGGTTCTTGCATACTATTTTCTTTTATTCGCTGCCCTCTAGAGGTAGAAATAATCAAAATTTCCAACAGCAATTTCTGCACTTGCTTTTAATATTACCTCAACAGTATGCATGTTTTCAAAATATGGACAAGAATAATAACCTGAAAGGTTTTTTTTTAAAAAAAGATTTCATCAATGAAAGCTTTTCAACTAAGATAAATCCTATTATTGTCAATATCTGACTGCACTCGAGTATTTTTGTCTGCCATAACAGACATTTCATTAAAAAAATATTGTTCTTGCTGAATAAATCCATTGTCCACCAGGCTGAAAAGTTATAAAAAGGTTGAAAATATCAGCCACATTCCCCACCCTCATCTGCAAATCAAAATTACAAATGCCAATCACAGTGGTTGAATCCAGTTGCCGAATGTAAGAAGAAAGATGACAGATTTCTAATGTTAGATTTTTAGAGCAGCTGAGCAAGAAGTATTAAGTATTTCTTTCCTCCAAACCTTTTCTTTTTTATAAATCCACTCCAGCTCATTCATCTTAAGTCTGCCAGATAACCACTGCTGTGGCTATTACACTATGATTCTCTCCTGCCCTTTCCTTTGACCTAAGACGTAGAAGCTACTGGTATCAAAGGTTATTCCTTCAGTGCTGTGTGAGCATTTTCCCTGCAGTTTTTTTGCAAGCTTTTTGTAAAGCGCTGTTTCTCCATTTCTTGACCGGACAAATAGCTGCAAAAACCTTTTCGATGGCTTATTCCCTGGGAATAAGCAGCCTCATCTTCAAATCACAAGATTTTGATGGATTCCATGAGATTCTATGCAGTATGGAACAGGTGTCACTCATGAGTTGAGGTAATTTGTTCATTTTCTTCTCTGTGGCTGCTCTGACCCTCTGGAACGAGCTCCCCGTGGAGATTCGAACCCTCACCACCCTCCAGGCCTTCCGCAAAGCCCTTAAAACCTGGCTATTCCGACAGGCCTGGGGCTAAAGAGCTTCTGCCCCCCTTCTCGAATGGTATGGTTGTTGTGTGTTTTTAAATTGTGTACTGTTTTGTTCGTCTTTTTTATCCCTTATCTGTATCCCCTTCCCTGACTGAATTGTGAGCCGCCCTGAGTCCCCTTCGGGGAAAAGGGCGGCATATAAATGAAATCAATCAATCAATCAATCAATTTTGAAACAAAAGAATACCATTTGCCTTTTTCTTTTTTAAAAAATATATGAAATAATGTGATTTGCCCTGTTCATATTTTCCTACCAAATGTAAACTACAATACTGCTACTTGAAAAAGTATACGTATTATCGGCAGAATTCATATCAGCATGTTTTATAAGAAAAAGCTTGAATTGCCTCTTGGTGAAGTCGAATGACACATTTTTTTTACCATTCATTCATTCATTTATTATATTTATATGCCGCCCTTTTCCCCCGAAGGGGACTCAGGGCGACTAACAAATCAAATCAGGGAAGGGCGGGGGGTACAGACAAAAAATAAAAAATAAGAACGATACATAACAATACATGATTTAAAAACACACAACAGTCATACCATTCAAGACGGGGGCAACAGCTCTTTAGCCCCAGGCCTGTCGGAACAGCCAGGTTTTAACGGCTTTGCGGAAGGCCTGGAGGGTGGTGAGGGTTCGAATCTCCATGGGGAGTTCGTTCCAAAGGGTCGGAGAAGCCACAGAGAAGGCTCTCCTCCGGGTAGTCACCAGTCGACACTGGGCGGCTGATGGAATTCGGAGGAGGCCTAATCTGTGGGATCTAATCGGTCTAGTGGAGGTGATTAGCAGCAGGCCAATCAACTGCAAGCAACCTAAAAAAAATCAATATGATTCTTTTCCCAATCAAAACAACAAAAACTAGATCAGTTTTTTTTAACATAATATTCTTCTTTTTTTCTGGTGTGGTTACAGATATGTTATCTTCATTATATCAGGTTGTGCACATATCATGGAACCACAGGGGAGTTTCCAATGCCAAATGTACAATATTCCATCTCCAGGCCCTACAAATATTATTTTTCTTGCAGGCCAGTTCAGTAACCTTTGTAAAAGCTTTCCCTTGGCTCAGGAACCCCAGAAAGGGAATATTATTACGGTATATGCCACCTTCCACCATCTTTTTTCTAATTTTGGAACCCCAGCTCTGCTATTGCCACTATATTATGGGAGAGATACATTATGCTTAAAACAAGTACCTATTTTTCAAATACAAAAACCGATTGCCATTCCCTGTCTCAACAATTTATTTTTTATTATAAATAGGGATAAAGAATAGGACAATCAGACATGATTGAAAAGAGTCAAAAATCATTGCAAACTTCTTCTGAATAGCTTAAAATAGCAGGTTTTCAGATTTCAAAATGTGTATGCAAAGGTGAATCCTTTCCGTTTCTTTTCTTATCTATCCTGGTTAACACAAGCATAAATCTCAAAACACTTGGTGGGTGTGGCCAACTGGATGGGCATGGCCAGCTTGATGCTACTCACTGGGTGTGGGCCGACTGGATGGGTGTGGCCAGCTTGATGCCACTCCCCAAACTGCTGGCATTTTTCCTCTTTGTAGTGGGTAGATTGAGCCGGAACAACTCGGGCCAGCCCCTTACATTTTCCAGGACAGCCCTGCAGGCTGGATCTGATCACATGCAGGCCGGATCCAGCTCACGGGCCTTCTATGTGACACACCTGTTCTAAAAGGTTAGCCCTCTTTTTGCAAATCTGTCAAGCTATCAAGATACCCAAGAGTGGCACTTCTGAAGCTGACTTTCTGAAGTTGTATTTGGTCTGTGAGTATTTAGAAAATGGTTGTAATGTATTGGGCTTTTACTTGTTCAGTGATACCACTATTATTGGTATATAAGAGCCGAGGTGGCAGAGTGGTTAGAGTGCAGTACTGCAGGCCACTTCAGCTGACTGTTATCTGCAGTTCAGCGGTTCAAATCTCACCGGCTCAAGGTTGACTCAGCCTTCCATTCTTCCGAGGTGGGTGAAATGAGGACCCAGACTGTGTGGGTGATATGCTGACTCTGTAAACCGCTTAGAGAGGGCTGAAAGCCCTATGAAGCGGTATATAAGTCTAACTGCTATTGCTATATCTATAGTTTGAATTTTTTTCAACTTTTTAAAATTTGTATCAGCTTCTTTAACTTTAAGGAGACATATGGGGCATATTACATTAAATAATCTAGGAAGGGTTAATAAAACAGGATGACAGGAAATTCATAGCACTGACCAGCCAGATAGGCAGGCAGGTAAGCTATAAAGAGGAATAATAAACAAAACCTGCCAATTGTAATTCTGCAAAGATATATTTCCTTGGTGACCTTGTTCTCTTTTGTAAAGATCATGCAGTCCAAAGGCTGCATAATCTTATTTTCCTGCTATCACAATTTTGACAGTGTTTATTTCTTCACCATGGCAGTTATGAAACAGACAGAAGGATTTCACAGAGTTCTTTGCGCCTAATGGTAATCTGGGCAAGCCAATATATGATATGTCATATGCTTTTATTGCTGACATCTGCATGCTTCCCTAGGATATGTCAAAAACTTTGGGTCAAGAAGTATCTTTTAAAAGCAGCTGAATTCATTAAACATCGCAGTGTGTTTTTTATCACTTGAGCAAGTCTGACTCAAATAAGTTATGTGACTTTTGGGATACTGATGAGAAATATTTATTTCTTTAAAAAAAATCAAGGAATTCTAATGAAAGCTTAGATGGTTCAAACTTAGCGACCTACATTTCCTATTGGAATAAATAATCCTCATAACCAGAGCCTCTTGAAGAGCCACAGGAGCACAGAGGTTAGAATGCAATAAGGGAGGCCAATTTTGCCAACTGCCAGCAGTTTGATTCTCACCAGGCTCAAGGTGGAGCCTTCCATCATTCCGAGACCAGTAAAATAAGGATCCAGATTATTGGGGCCAGTATGCTAACTCTCTAAACTGTTTAGAGAGGGCTGTAAAGCCCTGTGAAGAGATATAGAAGTCTAAGTGCTATTGCTATTGAAATCAATAAAATTAAATAACTGTAAATCAGGACCATGAAAGATTAATGGTCATGGCGATGGTAACAGTGGGTTGTGATATCTATTGTCCTTTCTCTCTCTGCAGCTGTCCATTGGAAACATCTTCTGTAGCTTAAGCTTTGACTGCATTCATTCTTATCTGTGATTGAACCTTACAACGCACCACATGCAATATATTATATTACCCATTAATAACATGGCCGAAACATTTTGGGGACACAGAATAACTTCATAGAATTATGTTTAGCTTGCAAGAAATTTAGGCCAAAGAGGAGATTCCTAAGAACCCAATGTCAACGCTAAGGCTGCCATCCAGGGGGAACCTGTCCATCACCATACCTGCTCAGCCATGCTTATATGCCACTAACGCTGCCACGTTGATGTTGCCTCTCTGATGTCGGTTGATCCTGTAGCTGCATGTGGCTCTTCTACTCGGGTGCAACTGCCTACTCTGATGTAACTCTTTAGCTCAGATGCGGCTAACCAGGAAAAAGGCTATGATGACACTGAGTGGGGGTGCAGCTGGGTGCAGTTGTGGGTGGAGTTGGAGTTGTGGATGGGGTAATGTTTTATATATATAGATAGATAGATAGATAGATAGATAGATAGATAGATAGATAGATAGATAGATAGATAGATAGATAGATAGATAGATAGATAGATAGATAGATAGATATGATATAGATATAGATAGATAGATATAGATATAGATATATATATATAGATATATAGATATATAGATATATAGATATATAGATATATAGATATATAGATATATAGATATATAGATATATAGATATATAGATATATAGATATATAGATATATATTTAAAGTCACAACCCCTGGTATGCCCAAATATAGCTGATTCAGGTTTTCTCCCGCGTAAAATTGGAGATGTCTTGGCAACGTTTCGACGAAGTCTCATTCGTCATCTTCAGGCTCGGTGCTTCCAGGAGCAATGTGAGATCTCGGCTGTTTCTTCCTTTTAACCTTCAAAGTTATTGAAGGTCTGAAGTACGAAAAGTGTGGTTTGGAAATCTCCAGTTGGTTCCTAAAACTTGTCAATGCTGATAGTGATAATAGTGACCAGAAACTAAATATTGTGGTGTAGTTTGGGGATTGATTTTTTCCCCCACATTCTGCTTAAAGATGATTTCTTCAGGATGAGGAAAACTTTCACGGCTGAAAGTCTGCCACAAAGGGTAGGAGACTTAGATGAAGGATAGGGCCTCTCCCTGAAGACACGTATCTTTATGTCATCTGCCCCACTAAGAAGATGGAAAAGTAGAAATCTAGCTTGTGAGGTTGATTTGATTCCTCAAACTTGCTTTAATCCTCTTCTGGGTAGAGAGAGGGAAATAACTGCATGAACACCTCAGCAGTTTCATTTATTAGTGCATAATCAAAATATGATAATAAAACTCAGTAGCATTCTGAAATGTATCCCCAAGAAGATTACATTTTATTTTTTATGAAATGCTTGATTTTTCTAATGGCAGTATTTTATATTTAAACTTATTGTGATGGCAACTGAATAATAAACTATTGTTAATTTATTAATGTAAGAAAAAAAAATATTATTTATAACCGATGCTTTGTGTACTTTCAGCCAGTTGCTAAGATTTAGCGACTGTAACTAAAAACCTTACATTCACTTATAGAATAAAAACTCTGTACATCCTTGGATATTCTATTGGCTCTCCTTGCTGACAACAGCACTAAAATATTAAAAAAGCCAAGGGATTCTGCATTCATTTCAAAGTTAAATTTATAATTCAGGCTTGTATAGAGATGTATTTTTATATGACTTACAGCATTTTTAAATGACAAAATTATTCAACTCACTGAACTAAATTTCTTCTTCCTTTCAAATGCCTATTAAAATAAATCATATAGCTTAACTAAAGATAAAGCACAAAGGAATATTTTTTTCTAATATACAGCTGTGTAAGATGTTTTAAGGAATTTGAAAAGATATAAAAATAAAAAAAAAACATAAGAAAAATAATACTGTACTTCTCAATGTTTTGATCAGTGCTTCTATGATGAAAGGTATTGTCATTAATGCTGTTATTATCATTTCTTTATCTTTGATAGTATATCTTAATGGAGAACTATATATACTTTTATTTATAAAAGTTACACATTTTTTTATTACCATTCTAAGTGCTGGTCATTTGTAATAGAAGACATTTCTGTCAATATCCAAATCAATTTGTTTATTTAGGTCATTGATGATAATTAAAATGAGACATTTCATTTCCCCCGGTGTATGAATCGAGATCATCTTACACCTATTGCTACATTAGAACATATTGTAACGTTAGAACCTGTTTTTATTTTATTGACTAAAAAGTTACGTCCAACTAATTGAAAAAACCCATAAATTTAAATGTTCTTAGTCTTTTTATGAGCATGGTTTGTTTGCTTAACCAATGAAAATAAATTAATAGCATGATGCATAAACAATTTGAGTCATTAAGCATAATACTCAGTGAATAGTGAACAGTTATTGTCACACTCTCTTTAAATAATAATGCACATATTTTGCCATAATAAAGATGTCATTTGGCATCCAGTGCCAATGCCTTGTTTTGAAAATAAATGGCAGTAGGCTGGCCTAGAATTTTGAGAACAATAACAATATTTATTGTTAGGCTTATTCATTAATAAATAAATAATGGGTTGGTATTTGTCACAGAATCGGTGTATTTTAAACCAACTTATTTCACTGCCAGGCTGTTAGCTGGCACGCTAATTTTGCCTATGCAACTTTTCTTGAAGATCACGAACCATATCATGCACAGCCAACAAAAGATTTTTTTGAGGGGGGGGGAGGTTACTGGTGTCTGATGATTCTCTGTGAAGTTTGTTTGCCCTCAGTGGGATTTTTGAATCTGAAGTTCAAAATGTGGCATTCAGCACATTTAGTAAACTTGTTTATCTTTGCCCTGCTTGATTGTAGATTTCCTGAGACAATAATTTTCTGAACATCCATTGCTTGTTAGATATGATTGTTTTGAGTACTGAAATAATATTCAAGGTTCAAGGTTTATTACACTTGTATGCCGCCCTATTCCCGTAGGAAATTAAAGTTGCTAGGATTCAGACAGATCTGGACTCTAATTGCACGGTACCAGCCGAGGTACCGTGGGAAGGTCTTGAGCGAATTTTATGGAGCGAGTTTCAACTTGTCTCTCCTGAGGAAGTGGACAAAGCCATGGGAGCGGTGAGTGCCTCCACCTGTATACTGGACCTGTGCCCCTCCTGGCTGGTCTCGACCAGCAGGGAGGTGACATGTGGCTGGATCCAGACGATAGTTAACACCTCTCTCCGGGACCTCCTAAAGGATGCGGTGGTGAGACCCCTCCTGAAGAAACCTTCTCTGGATCCAGCCATCTTGAGTAACTATCGTCCAGTCTCCAACCTCCCCTTTGTTGGGAAGATTGTTGAGAAAGTGGTGGCCTTTCAACTCCGACGGTCCTTGGATGAAACCGATTATCTGGATCCCTTTCAGTCCGGTTTCAGGCCTGGTTACAGCACGGAAACTGCTTTGGTCGTGCTGATTGATGATCTCTGGCGAGCCAGGGATAGGGGTCACTCCTCTATCCTTGTGCTTCTTGACCTCTCAGCGGCCTTCAATACCATCGACCATGGTATCCTTCTGCGACGGTTGCGGGAGGTGGGAGTGGGAGGTACCATTCTTCGGTGGTTCTCCTCCTACCTCTCAGACAGATCGCAGTCGGTGTTGGTCAGAGGGCAGAGATCGACCCCTAGGCCCCTCAATTAGGGTTCGGTCCTGTCCCCCCTCCTATTCAACATCTACATGAAGCCGCTGGGTGAGATCATACGCCGGCATGGGATTAAATATCATAAATATGCGGACGATACACAGTTGTATCTGTCCGCCCATGCCAACTCAGTGAAGCGGTAGAAGTGATGTCCCAGTGCCTGGAGGCTGTCAGGGTCTGGATGGGAGTGAACAAGCTGGCGCTCAATCCCGACAAGACCGAGTGGCTATTGATGCTCCCTCCCAAAGATGGTCCGGCTATTCCATCTCTCAGCCTGGGGAGTGAAATTATACGCCCCTCAGAGAGGGCCCACAATTTTGGAGTCCTCCTGGATCCGCAGCTGACTTTAGAACGTCATCTGTCGGCTGTGACCAAAGGGGACCTTTGCCCAGGTTCACCTGGTGCACCAATTGCAGCCCTACCTGGACCGGGAGGCCATTCGGATAGTCACTCATGCCCTCGTCACCTCAAGACTGGACTACTGTAACACGCTCTACATGGGGCTGCCCTTGAAGAGTGTTCAAAGACTTCAGCTTGTCCAGAACGCAGCCGCGCGAGCGATTGTGGGTGCACCTCGGTACACCCACGTTACGCCTATCCTCCGCGAGCTGCACTGGCTGCCCATTGGTCTCCGGACACACTTCAAAGTGCTAGTTGTTACTTTTAAAGCCCTACATGGTATTAGACCTGGGTACTTAAGAGACCGCCTTCTGCCAGTCACCTCCCAAAGACCTATTAGATCCCACAGATTAGGCCTCCTCCGAATTTCATCTGCCGGCCAATGTCGGCTGGCGACTCCTTGGGGGAGGGCCTTCTCTGTGGCTGCTCCGGCCCTCTGAAACGATCTCCCCATGGAGATCCGGACCCTGATTCCCCTTCCGGCCTTCCTCAAAGCAGTAAAAACCTGGCTGTTCCGGCAGGCCTGGGGCTGTTGAACTATCCAGCCCCATTCAAGGTTACGGCTGTTGTAGAATTTTAAATTGTTTTTTTATTTTATTTTTTTGTATTCCCTCCCTTTTTATTGTTAGCCGCCCTGGGTCTCTCGGGAACAGGGCGGCATACAAACTTAATAAAATCAAATAAATCAAAATAAAAAATCAAATCTCTACTATTTATTGTGTTTTGATAAAAAGACAATAAATGTATATGCCCATTAATGTATTTTGATAACTCATGAAGACATCTGGAACATTTATTACATATTTTTCTTTTGTTATATATTTCTAAATATTTTTTTCTGACACTTTAGGTCTCCCTTGTCAAATATTTGGCTTTAAGCACATTATGCTATTGGCTGCATTTTCCAGTGAAATAATAAGATTTTTCCATCATGCCACTTTTGACCTGGAAATAGTGAACAGAAACATCACAGTGTGGAAATTTCTTCAAAGCTTGAAAGTTGGTAAAAATGGTTAAGAAAACTGTTCCATCCACAGACACATTGTGTAGAACCTTTTTTAAAAAAAAAAAAAAAAAACTCTGGAAGTGTTATTAAAATCCTAAGTCTTCATAACTCACTATCTTTGCTGCAGAAGAACAATACAGCTAACAGTCTGGCAATATATGTTCAACGATGTTATAAGACTTCATTTTATTGCAATATAGCTTAAAATATATAATAAATATCATATTTAAAGCTTAAAAATCACATTACACAAAAGCGGGCAGCAATGACATTTGAAACTACTCAACCAATGAAAATTGAGGCCATAAAATAAAACATCAGACGAAATAGAAATGTTTTGCCACAGTAGTTTGCAAGCTTGTTAATTGGGAACCTTGCTACAGCGAATGAGACAAAATCTTTTTCAGCATTGATTGTACGTTTGCCTAACAATATTCTAATATGTAATTGATTTTGTATCATTCACTCTATGATAAAATGAAAATAAAACACTTGTCTTGACAATAAAGATATGAGAAACTTTTAGCTAAACCATGCAAGGACTATGAGAATTGTTGTAGTGCTAGGCAAGATTTTAGAGAGATTTTTGGTGTGTGTGTACTCTTCTTTTCTTCTTCTTCTTCTTCTTCTTCTTCTTCTTCTTCTTCTTCTTCTTCTTCTTCTTCTTCTTCTTTTCCTACTTCCGCTTCTCCTTCCTCTTTTTCTATCTCTTCTCCTTCCTCTTCTCCTTCTTCTCCATCCTCTTCTTTTCTTTCTGTTTCCACTAAATAACTCTAATCTTTTATTCTTACACTTCAGACATTAAGGTTTAGGTATCTCAAGAGTATGGAAATATGTTATCCAAAAGTTAATCATTATTAATTTTACATTTGTTAACATAACAAATGTTTACAAGCTAAAATTCAACACCAGGAAAAAGCAAAAGATAAACCAAATAGAGGGAGAACATCATTCTCTTCTCTCCCCCTACACACACAAAGTACAATTGACCCACCATATTGCTTTTTTGAAAAGCCACGAAGACATGGTTTGCAGTGAGGACAACAGAGGAACTGGAGCCAATTAATTGGTTGATTTGATAGAATTACAGCTGCAATAGATATGGGGGGGGTACATGTTGTGTGTGATGAATTTTTAATATAGTTAGCTGCCTGGAGTCACCTTTGTGAGTTGGCCAGCTATATAAATTTGTTTAATAAATAAAATTAAAAAAAAACTTGTTGCCTTAATTTGCAACTCACTGTGGCAGAACAGAAATAACACAAAAAATATTTCTGAGGTCTGCAGCTTTTCCCCTTATTGTAGTACACAACATTCGGTGAAAGTACAGCAACTACTTAATTTGTTTCTCTGTGTGCATACTGAATTTTAACAATATGCACAGATATTTCTTTAAAATATCTTAAAGTATCTTCATGAGTTCATGAAATTATCTCATTTGAATATTAGGAATCCTGATGGCGTAATTTGCAAATTTTTACTAATTATCCAAATGTTGATGTAACATAATCATATTTGATTATGTTGTTAGAATGATAGGTAAATTCCTCCTGCCATATAATCTCAATATTTATGGCATTGGGATAAATATTGAGATAAATCTGTTTTCCTGTATTTCCTACATTCCTAAACTCTTGTAGGGTTTCAGCCTTCTATTTAGAAAAGCATAGTACTGAGATCAAAGTCCTATCATAGTGCAGATGAATACATTATCACAAATACAAATCAATACTATTATGTGAGTGTTATTTTACTATGAGAACATTATCAACTATGACTAGTTCTCATGCTCATCTCCTTTTCAAAGCCATCAAAGTCATTTCCACGGTCACATGGCCAGCACAATATCATGGAACACTGTGACCCTCAAATCAAAGTGTTACCTATTTATCTACTCACATTTACATGCTTTCAAACTGCTAGATGGACAGAAGTTGGGGTGAAGATGGGAGGTCACCCCATAACGTGGTGCTTGGGTCTCAAACCTGGGCTGCCAACTTTCCAGCCAACAAACCCAGTATCTTAACTGTTAAGCCATCACACTGCCCTACAATGAGGAGCCGAGGTGGCGCAGTGGTTAGGGTGCAGTACTGCAGGCCACTTTAGCTGACTGTGATCTGCAGTTCAGCTGTTCAAATCTCACCGGCTCAAGGTCGACTCAGCCTTCCATCCTTCCGAGGTGGGTAAAATGAGGACCCGGACTGTGGGGGCAAGTTGCTGACTCAGTTTGCTAAAAAAATTGTAAACCGCTTAGAGAGGGCTGAAAGCCCTATGAAGCGGTATATAAGTCTAATAAATAAATAAATAAATAAATAAATAAATAAATAAATAAACAAATAAACAAATAAATAAATAAATAAATAAATAAATGAGAACTAGAACATCAAACTATAGAACATCAAACAGCGGCAACAACTATGGTTCTGAAACTCTGGTTGTCTAATTAAATAGCAGTTGTGGAACAGGAACAACTAAATGACAGCTAATCATTTGGCACATGAATGGCACTGTTACATTAGAAAACATATTTTAAAATTTGTGTGGAATATCTCAGTTCCTGCACATGTAGAAACAAGATTAAAAAAAAAAATTCAAAACAACTTAGTTGAAATGACTTTAATTATTTTGACCTTTAACAATTCTCAAACTGTTTAAAGCTTTGTCTTTAGAGCTGTGTTCAGTTGTTTTTAATTTAAAGCTCTGTGACTTTGTAATTCAAAAGAACTCTGGTTTTTTTTTAAAAAACAAAACAAAACCAGAAGTGTATTAACTCCATTGCATAAATTTTTACCTTTACTGAGTTTTAGTACCAAATAATTTATCCTAATAAAATATTGTAGCAGCATGAAATTTGTGAAGCAATGGGAGAAAAAAAATAGATGTTAATATTGAAAACCGAGCTGCTTTGCTAAATAAACAAACATGAATAAAATAGAAATTGCAGGATTTTTTTCTTTCTAAAATAGTCAGTTACTGCTGCCATTACTACTGTTGTGGACATAGGGTTTAGATTAAGCCCTGATGGCAGGCAGATGGATTGATTGCAATGTGCAATGGATTTCCGCTACTGCCTGCATTCTGAGTTATAATGAGATTTCCTTAGCCCGGCCTTTCAGCAACAATAATAGCTAAAGCCATTCAGCAGTATCCCTTCTGATTTGCACATTTCTTCAGTTTCTTAATGCAGATAGGGTTTCTTTATTCCTATGCTGTTCTTCAGGTTGTTCCGGGGTAACATCCTGCAAGACAAATTTTGCTGGTTTTAAAAAAAATACTAGTTCTTTAATAATTATAATATTAATGATTTATATTTGCTTGTTGAAAGTTATATCAGCCATGCCAATAAACAAGGCGGGGGGGACCACCACTCATCCCAAACTCAAGACTCGATGTGAAAAGATTGGTTTAAAAATTCCAGGCATCCTGCAATGGTTTCAGAATTGGGCAGTTTTTCCTCTCCCCAGTGGTAGGATTCAAAACTTTTTACTACTGGTTCTGTGGGTGTGGCTTGGTGGACATGGTTTGGTGGGCGTGGCAGGGGAAGGATACTGCAAAATCCCCATTTCCTCCCAATCAGCTGGGGCTAAGGAGGCAGAGAATTGAATTGAATTTGAATTGAATTTATTATATTTCTATGCCGCCCTTTTCCCCGAAGGGGACTCAGAATAGATGGGGACAGGACAAGTCAGAGGTGGTATTTACCGGTTCTTTAAACTACTCAAAATTTCCACTACCGATTCTCCAGAACTGGTCAGAACTTGCTGAATACCACTTCTGACTCTTCCTGTTTGCCAGATAAAATTATCAGATGAAAGACCTCAAGTCAAGTTTGACCCACGTAGACCCAGTGGCGGATCAAGGCTCACTGGTGTCCTAAGCACTGACAAATCTGGTGCCGCTCTCCTTTGTACATACTGTACAAATCCTCATTGGGTTTTTTTTCTTTCTTTCTCAACTTTGTGGTGCCCCCTTGGGCCTGAAGCCCTAAGCATGTGCTTAGTCTGCTTAATGGTTAATACACCACTGAGTACACCAACCATTGAGAGCTGTATTAACAAGAAATAAGATTGTCTTCGCTTTGGATTTTGAACAGTGGAAAACAGCTTTAAAGTGTTACAAATATATGCATGAATAATAATAATAATAGCACTTAGACTTATATACCATCCCATAGTGCTTTACAGCATACTGTGGGTGGTTTACAATGTTGGCATATTGACCCCAACAGTCTGGGTCCTCATTTTACAAACCTTGGAAGGATGGAAGTCCGAGTCAACCTTGACTTGGTCAGGATTGAACTTCAGGCTGTGAGCAGAGTTTGCCTGCAATCTAACCACTGCGCCATCAAGGCTCTTTTAATAACTGGTATCTAAAATTCTGCAACATAATTTGAATTTCATTTGTACAAAAGAGGCATCCTGATGTGAGGTCTTGGCTTCTGCTTTTCTCCCAAAGGTGGAGTAAACCTAAAAGGAGCTTGGTCTCTCGTGTAGCAAGGTAAAAACAGCTCTCCTATATCAGTCCAAATGTGTGCTAATGTGTGCTAAATTGGTTTGGTTTGGTTTTGGTTTTATTGGGATTTATATGCCGCCCTTTTCCCTGAGGGGACTCAGGGCGGCTTACAACCACAGGGGAGGGGAAGTGCAAGGTAAAAAACAAAACACTTTGTGAACAAAAGAAAAATAATAAAACGCAACTTTCATTCAGCAATCAAACACTCGGGCGGGGTAATTGGAAGCCTATCCCCAGGCCTGCTGGGAGAGCCAGATCTTGAGGGCTGCGCGGAAGGTCTGGATCGTGGTGAGGGTGCAGATCTCCATGGGGAGCTCGTTCCATAGGGTTGGGGCAGCAACAGAAAAGGCTCTCCTCCGTGTGGTCGCCAGTCGACATTGACTGGCAGATGGGATTCGGAGGAGGCCCAGTCTGTGCGATCTAATTGGTCGATTTAGGGAGGTAATCGGCAGAAGGCGGTCTCTCAAGTACCCAGATCCACTACCATGGAGTGCTTTAAAGATGGTCATCAGTATCCTGAAGCGCACCCGGAGACCAACAGGTAGCCAGTGCAGCTCGCGGAGGACAGGTGTAACGTGGGCGAACCGAGGTGCGCCCACAATCACTCGCGCGGCTGCATTTTGGACTAGCTGTAGTCGCCGGATGCACTTCAGGGGCAACCCCATGTAGAGCCCATTGCAGTATTCCAGTCTAGAGATCACAAGGGCTCGAGTGACTGTTGTGAGAGCCCCCCGATCTAGGTAGGGCCGCAACTGGCGGACCAGGCGAACCTGGGCAAATGCCCCCCTGGTCACAGCTGACAACTGGTGGTCAAAAGACAGCTGTGGATCCAGGAGGACTCCTAAGTTGCGGACCCTATCTGAGGGGTATAAAATTTGACCCCCCAGCCTAAGCGTTGGTGTATTAGCCAAATTATTGGGGGGGAAACACAACAGCCACTCGGTCTTATCCGGGTTGAGCACCAGTTTGTTAGCACTCATCCAGTTCTTAACGGCCTCCAGACCCTGGTTCATCACGTCCACCGCTTCATTGAGTTGGCACGGGGCGGACAGATACAATTGCGTATCGTCCGCATATTGATGGTATTTTATCCCGTGCCTCCGAATGATCTCGCCCAGCGGTTTCATGTATATGTTAAATAGTAGGGGGGATAGGACCGAACCCTGAGGTACTCCACATGTTAGGGGCCTCAGGGACGATCTCTGCCCCCCGACTAACACCGACTGCGACCTGTCCGAGAGGTAGGAGGAGAACCACCGCAGGACAGTGCCTCCCACTCCCACCTCCCGCAGTCGTCGCAGAAGGATACCATGGTCGATGGTATCGAAAGCCGCTGAGAGGTCAAGGAGAACCAGGATGGACGCATAGCCTCCATCTCTGGCCCTCCAGAGATCATCGGTCAATGCGACCAAAGCGGTTTCTGTGCTGTAACCAGGTCTGAAGCCGGACTGGAAGGGGTCAAGATAGCTAGCTTCCTCCAAGGCCCGTCGAAGCTGAAAGGCCACCACCTTCTCAACAACCTTCCCGATAAAGGGAAGGTTGGAGACAGGACGAAAGTTGTTTAAGATGGCTGGATCTAACGATGGTTTCTTTAGGAGGGGTCTCACCACCGCCGTTTTGAGTACGGCGGGGAAGTGCCCCTCCCGAAGGGAGGCGGTGACAACCGCCTGGATCCAGCCATGTGTCACCTCCCTGCTGTTAGCCACCAGCCAGGAGGGACACGGGTCCAGAATACAAGTGGAGGCACTTACAGCTCGGATGGCCTTGTCCACATCCCCAGAGGCAACTTCCTGGAACTCAACCCAGAACTGATGTGGCAAATGATCCTCCTGTGTCTCAGCTGGAACTACTGCGGTGGAGTCCAAGTCCGATCGAAACCGAGCTACTTTGTCCGCCAAGAATTGAGCATAATCCTCAGCCCAACCCTGCAAGGGGTCTCCCGCATCCCTCCTATTAAGGAGGGAGCGGGTTATCCTGAACAGGGCGGCTGGGCGTGACTCGGCGGACGCAACCAAGGAAGAAATATATGATCTTTTTGCAGTTCTTAATGCTCGGACATAGTCCCTGGTGCAGGTAGTTAAGAGTGCTCGGTTTGCCTCGGACCTATCGGACCTCCACTGGTGCTCTAGGCATCTCCTCCGGCGTTTCTTCTCCCGGAGTTCCTCGGTAAACCAGGGAGCTCTCCGGGATCCACTGACCCGGAGGGGCCGTAGTGGCGCAATCCGGTCGAGAGACTCCGACGCCGCCGAGTACCAGGCGGCAGCCAGAGTCTCCGCCGAACTGTGGGCGAGGGTATCAGGAATAACCCCAAGCTCCGTCTGGAACCTCAAAGGGTCCATAAGTCGCCTGGGGCGGAACCACCTGGTAGGTTCCTCCTCCTTACGGTGGGGGTTTGGCCTCCGGAAGTCAAGCCTCAGTAGGCAATGGTCTGACCACGACAGGGGTATGATCTCATTACCCCTCAGACCAAGATCACACATCCACTGCTCCGAGAGAAATACGAGGTCGAGCATGTGACCCGCTGCATGGGTTGGGCCCCGAATTACTTGGGTCAAGCCCATGGCTGTCATGGAAGCCATGAACTCCTGCGCCCCATCAGAGCGTTCACCGAGCGATGGCAAGTTGAAGTCCCCCAGAACTATAAGCCTGGGGAACTCAACTGCCAGCTCGGCTACTGACTCGAGGAGCGAGGGGAGGGATGCTGCAACGTAGTTGGGAGGCAGGTACGTTAGCAGCAAACCCACTTGACCCTTGAGGTCCAACTTTATCAGCAGGGACTCACACCCGACAAGCTCCGGAGCAGGGACCCTACGAGGTAACAGAGACTCCCGGATTACAATAGCCACACCGCCACCCCTTCCCTGGGCTCTCGGCTGATGAAGCACCTGAAATCCCTCTGGGCACATCTCTACAAGGGGGACTCCTCCTTCTGTGCCCAGCCAGGTCTCAGTAATACATGTTATAGTAAATATACTATAAAAACTCATTGTCATGAATTTTAACTTGGTGAAGTAGTGCATCACAGGACAATAACTTTCATAGACGAAGTACTTGAAATGGGCTAACTTCAGTGGTGGGGTTTAGCCAGTTCGCACCACTTCGGGAGAACCAATTGTTAAGTTTCTGAGCAGTTTGGTGGACTGGCTGTTGGAAGAAATCATTAGGGCAGAGAACCGGTTGTTAAATTATTTGACTCTCCCCATTGGCTAACTTATAGATGTGTCAAAAATCTAGGACAATTGATTTTTGACCATTGACCAAGACTTTGGCTGCTTTGGTGCTACTGATTGTTGATGGGCTGCTGATGCGGTAACATTATGTTCTTTTTCAAGGTTCCATCACTGTTTCCAAGCCAATTTCACAATCTCTTGCTCTCTCGCCAACCTAGCAGCAGCCTTTTACCTGCCTGCTCAGAAGGGAGGGGAAATAGGGAGGGAGGGAGGAAGATTTATAATGCTCTCTGCCAGATTCTGACAAGGGAACTCAATGGAGAAGTTGACAAAAAGTTGGAAGGCACTCCTAATCCCACTGCTTTTTTTTTTTTTTTTGCCCACTTGTGGCCATTCTGTTTCTCTGTTTAGGTAAAGAAATATTTCTGAAATGATGAAACCAATTAGGTCATGGGTCGCCTAGTAAAACCTTATATCCCAAATTCCAAATTTAGAATTCTATATACATGGATTTTAAAAGTAGGACATAAGCACAACAGTACTTTTGTGGCCCAGAGATTTATCGATAGACATATTATGCAGGTAATACCAAGCAGTCACAAGCATATTTATAGTTTAATTCTCCATGAAATTAACTTCTAAAACTTTTCAAGTGATAACCAGAAGTACATATAGAAAACAGAATTGTGCAGAAAAAAAGATCGGCCAAAATTTTGCAACCCCTCATTTCCCTTCTACTCCCTCAAAACTACAAATACCCTATCTGTTGAAATCACATTACTGAAAACTCTGTAAAATCTAAAATGGATACATGCATTTCGGTTGCTGTACATTTTCAGAAAGAAATATTATTCAGGAATATTGTTTTCAGGCTAAACAATTTGGAATTTGAGATAAACATACCTTTGCAGGTAAAAGGTAAAGGTTCCCTTCACACATATGTGCTAGTCGTTCCTGACTCTCGGGGGCGCTGCTCATCTCCGTTTCAAAGCCAAAGAACCAGCACTGTCCGAAGACGTCTCCATGGTCATGTGGCCAGCATGATTAAATGCCGAAGGTGCACAGAATGCTGTTACCTTCCCACCAGGGGTGGGTTTCAACCGGTTCGCGGCGGTCCCTGCAAACCAGTTGGTCGGCGAACCCAGAAGTAAGTAACTTCCGGAAACGGCGAAGGGTCCACCCGCCCGCCCGCGCTGCTTACCCAGTTTTGACGAGTTCTGCGCTTCCACGCATGCGCAGGATGCATACAGCGCCTGCGCGATCTTCCAGGACCAGCTGGAGCATCGCACAGATGCTAGTACGCATGTGTGCACCGCGCGCGCGCACGAGGACGCCGCCGGCCCCGTTTCAACCGAACCGGTTGGAACGGGGCGAGAAACCCACCCCTGCTTCCCACCAAAGGTGGTCCCTATTTTTGTACTTGCATTTTTACATGCTTTCGAACGGCTAGGTTGGCAGAAGCTGGGACAAGTAACGGGAGCTCACTCCATTACGCAGCATTAGGGATTCGAACCGTGGAATTACCGACCTTTCTGATCGACAAGCTCAGCGTCTTAGCCACTAAGCCACTGCATCCCTTACCTTGGCAGGAAGGAAGCTCTATTATTCTCTTTCACCTAAGAGATTTAGCATAAGGTAGAGTTAGCCTCCACCAACTGCTTCTTCTGAGAAGCTTTAGGGAGCTTATGCCTTTTGATCAAATTATGTGTTGTTAAATGCGTGTAAGCTGCTGTACTCCTTTGCAACCGATGAAGCAGAAAAAGCCAATGAAAAATCTCTGACAAAGGGATGATTGGACGCAGGACACTTGGAAGGAGCTGCCTCTTGATGATCAGTGGGATATCAATTTGTCTTTGGGCTAAAACACCTGCTACTAATTGCCAGCAAGAGCTCAGTGGCCACTGCACTGTTTAGCCCACTCAGCTCTCTGCCTCCGTCCCTTTTCAGTAACTGCTGAGAGCAGGAGAGATAATTGCTATTGCTTTAGTGTCAGTAAATCAACGTGCAGACCTAATAGCTACAGATAGAGGGCACAAAAATTCCTGCTTCCAGTGTGCAGCTAGTTATTAGTAATGACTAAAGGAGTTCGAGCACACAGCACAACGTGGAGACTAGGGATTTTGGGGGCTTTCTGATCTAATATGAAAAGGTATTTGTTCTTTATTTTTTACTTTTTTTGAAGGGGGGAAGGTTTTGATTGTGCTGAGTGTGAACCTTGGATCTGCTTTGGATCTGCTCTGCATCTTGTATACTTAATGCAAAAAGTGAAGTCTTGTTCTTTTGTGTGGGATGTACACTTTAACCAGGCATAAGCAGGAAAAACTTGATACCTTGCCTTGGCTAAGCATGAAAGTTTCATCTGGTTCCGTAAGTTATTTTTATTCACCTTAAGTGGAAGATGTTGGGAAACTTACCTGAAAAGTTGCGATTCTTTTAGAGCAAGTGGTTTGTTTACTATGCAAACCATCTGCTTTGAATTTATAGCTGGAAGTCGCAATAGTGAAGTGGTACTAATCATTTATTTGAAAGATTGCTAAATGTCTCCTTTTAGAAATAGTTTTCTTCTGCGTTTCAGCTTTGTTGCCTTCCCTGCTTTTTTTTACTTAGTGGTGATTTGCTTTTTAAAACGTCTGTGTTATTCAGTATATATTTAGTATGTTGTGATGTTAAGATACTTTAATTATAAATTTAACTGGTCTACCCTATTTTTTTGTTTTTGTCAGAAGCAAAGCGTTGACAAGGCTGTTATTCAGAAAGAAGGTTATATTTTATTTGGTGTGTAATGAGGCACCATTTCATCCATATATTAAGTTAATTGGAAAGCTGTGCAGCACAAACATCAGTTTTTTTAATCTGCTGCAGTAATAAGCACTTTAATACAAAGTAGGCAAAGTAATAAACTCAGGGTATTTTATTGTGGGATGTCAAAATGAATTTTCCTACGCATGTGTGCGAAATTTGCTTTTCAAACAGGTTAAATACACCTGTGGCATTGAACTTTGTGGGCTAAATTCATGCATATTAACACATGTCTGTGGATGGATTCCCCCCCCCTTATTTGTAAATCCTTATTAACAATTGTGCCATTGATTAAAAACAACGTTTATACATTTGCATCCCTTCTTTCTAGATTCTCACAGAGTGTCTTGTTAAATAAATGTGGCAAGTTGATGACAGGAGAATACTTAATTTTCATAGAAGTGTATATTTGAAGAGCGCTGACACTATCTTGATTCTCCCCAGAAAAGATGAGTCTATTTTCATATGCATGTACCTATATTTTCTTTCAGTTGTTTGGGTTTCACTGTTCCTTTCCCGTTTTACTTAAAATAATTGTCCTATGGCTGCCAAAGTGTTATGTGATGCTTCTGTCCTCTATCGGTGTTACTCAAGTTTCAACAACATAATACACCTGATCTGGTACAGCAGCTCTATGAAATGAGAGGGCAGTTAATAAGAGTCAGTTCTGCTTTATAAAGAGGTATTGCCCTTCCCAACGATCTAATGATGTGTTTCAGTCTGAATTTTAGCTTCAATCACATTGTCTCACAGGTTACCCTTGTGTGGTAAGTATGTACAGGCTGTAGCAAACTCTGAAATTTCTTGTCTGCTTTATAGTAATCTACTGGTCTTAAATCACTGATTGGAATAATTGCATTGTCATCTTAGCTCGGATATAATAGCTTTGCCAACAGAGCAGTCACCTGTAAAAGTAGCAGTGCTAAAAGTTTTTAATATACTTGGGGAAAGTATTTTTTTTTTTTAGTATAGGGGCTTATTTATTTGCTGACATGTCTATCTGGTTTCTTTGTTTTGAAATTAGTTGTGCTGAATTAAATTATCAAGATAAAGCAATAGTTTGTGAGCTGCACAAATGAGATTTCCTAGGAGCCGAGGTGGCGCAGTGGTTAGAGTACAGCACTGCAGGCTACTTCAGCTGACTGCTAGTTCTGCAGTTCGGCTGTTCAAATCTCACCAGCTCAGGGTTGACTCAACCTTCCATCCTTCCGAGGTGGGTGAAATGAGGATCCGGATTGTTGTTGGGGGCAATATGCTGACTCTGTAAACCGCTTAGAGGGGGCTGAAAGCCCTATGAAGTATATAAGTCTAACTGCTATTGCTATTGCTATTGCATAGGATTAGTTGATTTTAACAGTTTGTAAACCAGAGGTGCGTGGCACATAATGCAAACACCAGTTCACCCAGCACCGGAAATGTGAGCACATGTGCATGCATGCGACTTCAAAAACATTGCAATATATGGCCAAAATAGCGCCTGGGAAGGGGTGAGCGGGGTCCCACCGCCAGTCGGAACTGCCGATTTGCCCGAACCGGTGTGAATCAGCAGCAGCCCACCACTGTGTATAACACAGACTACCTCATGCATAAAAGTTAGAGATAACTTTTTAAAAGGTTCTTTAATTAAGAGTCCTGATAATGGATGCATCCTGATAGTGGCTCTCCTAACCCTCTCCCTCTGTCTCCTATCCAGCTGCGTGTTGTCTTCGCCCCCTCCTTGAATGTGTTCCTTCTTACCTGAGAAACTGCCACTTCATTATAATGCATCATAATATAGCAATAGCAATAAGCCCTTAGACTTATAAGTACAGGCCTTTACAGCCCTCTCTTAAGAGATTTTACAGAGTCAGCCTATTGCCCCCAACAATCTGGGTTCTCATTTTACCCACCTCGGAAGGATGGAAGGCTGAGTCAACCTTGAGCCTGGTGAGATTCGAACTGCCAAATTGCAGGTAGCCGGCAGTAAAGCAGAAAGAGCCTACAGTACTGCAGTCCAATCACTGCACCACCACAGCTCTAAATAATATGATTATTTTAGCAATACTATTGATGCAATTGGCCATTTTTCTGGGTAATTTTTCATCCTCCCGTTGTAGCTTTCAAACCCAGTATTTCACCCTGGCCTCTCATTCAAGAAATAATCAAGTCTGGCTGTCTTTAGCTTTGGGAGACCTTCCCATGTTTGCTAAGTTTGTCTCCTACTGGTGAAGGGCAAATAAAACTAGTTTTGTGAATATACTTACATATAGTCACAGATATATGGACATTGTATTAGACCAGAACAGTAAAGATGCTAGTTTGTTGCAGTTTTTTTAAAAATATCAAATACATCCATATTTTAGGAAGCTATACTTTTATTTTATTTTTTTTAATATTTTTTATTTCCCATATATACATTCACAATTATATGATCTCATAACTGTTATTAATAATATGTATTTGTAACAATTTTTCTCCCCTACAGTTGACAATATACTTGAAATTGCTTTCTTACCATCCCATAAACCCATCTTATCTTACAACAATCCTACTTCTTCTTCCTTCCTTCCCTCCTTCCTTCCCTCCTTTCTTCTCTCCTTCTCTCCTTCCTTCCCTCCTACCTTCCCTCCCTCCTTTCCCCTTCCCTCCCTCCTTTCTTCTCTCCTTCTCTCCTTCCCTCCTTCCTTCCCTCCTTCCTTCCCTCCTTTCTTCTCTCCTTCTCTCCTTCATTCCCTCCTTCCTTCCCTCCTTCCTTCCCCCTTTCCTTCTCTCCTTCATTCCCTCCTTCCTTCCCTCCTTCCTTCTCTCCTTCTCTCCTTCCTTCCCTCCTTGCTTCCCTCCCTCCTTGGAAGCTATACTTTTAATTAATATATTGGTCCAGCACTTTTAGTATCACCATTTTTAGCAACTTCAAACTATGTTATGCTTAATTTGGTCATTAAGTTCAGTTTCACTCCTCTCTATTGTGAGTTTTTTCTTGGGGGAAAACGTGGTTTGCCATTGCCTTGTTCTGGCATTTTTCAACTTCTTAATCTAGTTTACAAGCCTAGTATTCCCTTTTCATTTAGGTACAAACTATAACTAATAATCACTAAACCTGTTTACATTTTAATCTCAGACAAGATTGGCCAGGTGTTATTATTTATACTGAGACTTAGCATTTTTCAGCAGTTCCTGCTTGCCTTGGTACAAGGACCAGCCACCTTCATTTTGATAGACACATAAATGGGTGACATCATTTGTAGCTTATCTCCTGCCTGCTGGGAAGGCAACCCACTTTTTTTTTTTTGCTTCATAAGAACATTGTGTCAGGGTTCTGACAGATGCCCTAATTAAATCATGAGCCTCGAGCCAAGCTTCAAAAGAAATCCAGTTATTATGTACCCAAGTGAAGCCAACTCTGACCCCACATAATTTATGCCCCAATCATGACCCTGTTTTCCCCCAGAGTGTGTCATAAATCACATTAGTCAATGGAGTGGTTTCACGCGTTGTAGAGCTCACTCCTCTCCTGCTGGTATGGGTAGCCCTGGGAGACTGCCTTGAAAGAGATAAGGCTGGAATGTACTTCTGTGTTTGGCTGCTATGCTGCTCTGGCAGTTTCTCTTTCCCCTTACCTATTTCAACTCGAGAGCAGGACAGGGATACTTTGCAAGTTACACATTGTTTTTTATTTTTTCAATTTCCCCTGCCTTCTGCAGGATGTCCTGTCCACTTTACAGATAGTCCTTGACATAGGATCTCAATTAAGCCCAACATTTCTGTTGCTAAGTGCGACAGTTGTTAAGTGAATTTTGCCCTATTTTATGACTTTTCTTGGCACAGTTGTTGAGTGAATCATTACAGTGGTTGCTAGTAACATGGTTGTTAGGTGAATCTGGCTTCCCTATTGACTTTGCTTCTCAGAACATTGCAAACGGTGATCACCTGACCCTGGGACACAGCAACATTCATAAATATGAGTCAGTTGCCAAGCATCTGAGTTTTGATCATGTGACCATGAGGATTCTGCAGCAGGCCTAAGTGTGGTCATAAGTCACTTTTTTCAATGCTGTTGTAACTTTGAATGATCGCTAAATGAACTGTTGTAAGTTGAGGACTTACCTCTATTTCACATTTCACAAATGACTTAGTTCTAATCCATTGTGATAATATCTGGCAGTTATGTCTGTCTCCATGTCCACTCTCTGCTTTCTACAGTCATTCCATACTATGTGGACTGCCTGCATTGAAAAGCTTATTTCTTCGTTTTGCAACGCAGTAGGAGAAGAGTAAAATTCTTACCTTATGTTGCCTTATCTCTTCTTTCCTCTGTGAAACTGACAAGAGTTCAGCCAAGTTTTCCCTTCTAGCCTAAGAAACAGGAAGAACTTTTCCAGTGCTTTTCCAGCCTAAAAAACGATATATCTACCAAAAGGAAAGCAACTTGGTACACAGATGACTTACTCTCTGGAGAAAAATACTGTGGGGGTAAGACACCCCTAACACTTCTCAGGGTGTCTTAAGATGAAGCCTGTTGTGCCTTTAAATTATTTCTACTGTACTGCCGTAAAATGACTTCTACTGTACAGCACAGTGGATTTGTCCTGGTAATGGCTTCACGGTACTCCACAAGGGTGCTCCCTCTGGTAAGGGGGAAATCCAACTTTAGAAATTACGTTTGGTCCGGACATTTTCCCCCTATAAATAAATACCTGGGCAATGCCAGGTTATCAGCTAGTGGTTAATAAAAAACAAGATGGCAGCCACAATGGTGTGGTTGAAGTTGTACCTGCTTGTTATATGTGCTGTATATGACTTTCAGCATAGAAACTTAGTTAGCAATAGCAATTAGACTTATATACCGCTTCATAGGGCTTTCAGCCCTCTTTAAGCGGTTTACAGAGTCAGCATATCGCCCCCACAATCTGGCTCCTCATTTTACCCACCTCAGAAGGATGGAAAGCTGAGTCAACCCTGAGCCGCTGATAGCAGTCAGCTGAAGTGGCCTGCAGTATTGCACTCTACCCACTGCGCCACCTCAGCTCTCGAGGTCTAGTTGATTTGCTTACCTGCTCATATCCAAAGTATAAAATCGATACTAGGTTTTATAGCAAGAAAAGATGAAGAAAACAATAGGCTATATTCATAATAAGTCATCACCCCTACATTTAACCCCGGTCTAATGTACATAGTATGTTGCCTTCAAAATGACCTTCGATATAAAGAGTGCAGTCTTGCACAAGTTTGTTCCTTCAAAAAATAAGTTTCTCCTAGGTCCTCTAGCACATGGCTCAGAGACTTCTTTTTTCTGGTTGCCAGACTGAAGAGTCAGTTATCATCATGGCTAAAATGAAAAATGCTTACAAAAGAAAATAAGCTGTTTATTTCCAGGAGTTTTATGAGAACATCTGAAAGCTGCAGTGCGGAAAAAGCACTTAATCCCACCAAAGAGGCATTATAAATTGCAGAATTAGCTTCTCCTTATTCTCAAATTGTAGACACTAATTTTTAGTTCTCTGACCAGAGCCACTAACAAAGTCCATCATGTAGCTTACAATCGTTTATCAAAATTACATTGAAAATATTAGTTGCATTTAAATGCCTTCATATTGGCTACCTATTAATAATAATACAAATTCAAGCCTAGTTTAGAAATGTTCCCCTTTCAATAAATGCACATTAAAGGATCATTCTCTATAGTAGTATTTATTGCTTCAAGTAAATTGAAATATTTAATCATTTCATTATTCTACTTATATAGCCCTCTTTTCAAACAGCAGCCTTCTGCTAACAGCAATTAAAATAACCAAACCGTATTACAACTTTTCAAATTCAATTACATACTTCCCATGAGTAAAAGTGCTTTTTTATTGTTTTATCCTTGTGGATATGCAAAATTTATTTCTTTTTATCACATGCCTTTACTCAGATAGGGTCTTGCTTGTCTGAGCTATTTACCCATGGTGGCAATACATCATAAAGAAATGATATGAACATTACATTTGTGTCTGTGTAGTGCACTGTGTGTTCTGGCTTGTTTAAATCACAGAAAAATGTTGCTCAAAAGTCAGAATATGTTATGTTATGTCTGGCAATGAAAATTAATTTCACTAAGCAAAAGGAGAGGGAGAGGGAGGAAGGAAGGAGAAAAAGTGTGTGTGTATGTGTGTGTGTGTGTATGCTTTTGAGTGCATGCGCTAAAATAAGCCCTCCCCCCAAAATAAGCCATCCCCGAAAATATTGCAACAGAGTAGCAACCATGAGGTGATCACGCTCGTCGGCTCTCGAACCTCAAAAATAATAAGACCAAGCACTTATTTCAGGGGTCAAAAGAAAATAAGACCCTGTCTTGTTTTCATGAAAACACAGTGTGTGTCTGCCCTTATTTATTCATACTTTATACTTTATATTTTTTTATTTTCTTATATTTATAATAAGTATCTATCCTTATTTCAGCCAGTTTTTCAAAAAAATGGCATGCATAGCCTTTAGGAAGCTTATAGAGGGCTCCTGGGGGCTGGGGGGGGGGATTGGGCAAAAGTGGCTCGTTTTTTTGCTCATTTCTGCCCTCCCCAGCACTCAGGAGCACTCTGAAAGCCTCCTAAAGGCTATGCACAGCCATTTTGGTGAAGGGGGAAGGATTTCTGGAGGGAAAAAAATGCTGTATTCAGTGTATAAGATGCACCCAGATTTTCAGCCTCTTTTTTGAGGGAAAAAGGTGTGTCTTGTACTCCAAAAAATACGGTATGCATATCGTTTTTATTCAACATTTTTTAAACATTAAAATCACAACTACACTTTTACAGCTTTCCGTTATTGGTATTCTTTTTTCTAATTTCGGGCTTTCCATTCTACAACCTATTGTCTTATACATATTCTTCCTTGTTTCATAGTTACTCATTTTTACAATTCATACATACACACACACACACACACACACACACACACATACATATATACATACAGTTAAAAGGAAGAAACAGCCGAGATCTCACATTGCTCCTGGAAGCACGAAGCCTGAAGATGACGAATGAGACTTTGTTGAAACGTCGCCAAGGCACCTCCAATTTTACGCGGGAGAAAACCCGAATAACCAAAGACCTACATACTAACACCCGCGAAAACCTCAGAAAACACATACATACTTACATACATACATACATACATACATACATACATACATACATACACAATATTTACATCTCTATCACTTTCTAGATATATACCATCTCCTTTTATTATATTTTCTATGTGTTCATTATGCATTGGTTTTACACCTCTTTTCAAGTCAATTATACCATCTATTCCATGTCTTATAGTACTCTGTTTCCTCTCTATCTCTTAGTTCCATCATTAATTTGTCCATTTCCATGCATTCTAACACCTTTTGTTTAATAATCTAATGCATTTTGAGTGTTCAATATGAAAAATAGATATATTAGATGACAGGATGGGGCAGATCAGTGGCTCCCAACCTTTCTTTGGCCATGCCCCACCTAAGCATCTCTAAAATCCTGATGCCCCACCACCGTGACATATAATTCTTACTTTGTTCAAAAAGGGAACTCTGCTCACGTGGAGGAAGCCTAAAGGGCTATTAATTTGGTTAAAGCAAGGTTCAAATTGCCCCCTTTAAAAATTAAGTGTGCCCCACGTTGGGAACCACTGGGTTAGCTTAATGTTAAAGGCTCATTGAGAACTGACAATGCCACTTGACTTTGCAACTTAGTGATTTCCTAGATGTGTTCATCCATTTAAATCTCTTGGCAACAATACAGAAGTGGTTTTCCTACTTGCCTTCTGCCACGGTGACTTCTGAATTTTCTCTACGGCTTTTACAACTCTGGAATGCCCTGACAGTTTCCCATCCAAATACCAGCCAAGGCAGACCTTCCTTAACTTCTAAGCTCAAATAATATCAGGCAAGTTATGCTATCTAGGGTTACTTTAATTCTGAGAGGAAAAAGTATTATCCAATAACATTTTTTCCATGTTCTGGTAGAAAAGCTGCAGATTTCAACACTTGTGGAATTATTTACCAAGACTGATCTAATTCTTATACAGCACACTGTCAAAAAGATCAAGTTCTCTAATAACAGGCAGTAGTGAGTTGACAATATTTCCTCAGGCTTGCCTTTGCTTTCTATGTTAAACTTTTATTACAAATATCAGATCGTTTCACTTTCTCTAACCACAATTATATGGTTTTCCCCAGCCGAAAAGAAATGGAAATTTGATGTTTCTTTTTACCCAAAGAGTGTGCAAAAGTTAAAACCTGTCTCCTTTCAGTACATACAGCTTTTCATATAGGTCCATGATAACATGGGGGGGAGGGCACTCACATTGCATTTTTGGGCCTTGCGCAGTGCCTCCGTGTACACAGGTGACATGCAGAGCCCTCTCTGTGGGCATGCCACCCATTACACGAGCCCAGTTCCATTGTGCATGTGTGCATGCTTCCCACCGGCCAGCTGGTCTTCGGGTCTCTGCCATGCATTTGTGGGTGGTGGGACGCCAGAGGTGGGTTCCTACCAGTTCGCACCTATTCGGTAGAACCGGTTCGTCAAATCTACCGAACCGGTTAGAAGAGGTTCCACCAGTGGACCCGGAAAGCAGGCCACACCTACAGAAGAGGTTCCAAGGTGTTTTGAAACCCACCACTGGTCCTTGGATATGATTATTCTCCACTATCATGCTCATATTTATAAAACTCAGTGCCTCTGTGAAAGGTAAGGATGACTACTGCGTTTGTGGTGCAATCAGAACATTGTGTGTGTTGAAGTTGTTTTAACGCAAACCAAAGATGCCTTTTAAAAAACAAGTTTGCATCCTATTCTTATGCATGCCAGTGCTGTGTGTGAGGTAATTTAAGGTGGTTCTGACAAGTGTCGTCGGCATCCTCATATCCGGTCACATGGGTGGCAAGCCACTCCCATCCGGTCACATGGGTGGCAAGCCACTCCCACAAAGGAGGCCACACCCACAGAGTAGGTTCCAACAATTTTTGAAACCCACCACTGTGGGACGCATACACGGGGCAGGATGCATGCATGGGGGAGGCATTGCATTTTTGGGCCTTGCGCAGACCGCCCCGTGCCCTGTTTTGGCTTCCAGATTGGCTCAGGAAGCCTTCCAGGCCCAAAACAGTGCACGGGAGTGCCGTGCAAGCCCCCCCCCCCGCTCCCCATTTCGGCCTGGAAAGTTTCCTGCACCAACCTGGAAACCAAAAATTGACAAGGGGGGTGCATGTGTGAGAGGTGGAGAATTGTTGGGGGTCATGCATGGGGGGGTTGCACATGTAAGCGCAGAGGGTGGGGCATGGGGGGTGTCACGTGCATATTGCATTATGTGTGTGCATGCATGCTTTCAGCATAGCAATAGCAATAGCAGTTAGACTTATATACCGCTTCATAGGGCTTTCAGTCCTCTCTAAGCGGTTTACAGAGTAAGCATATTGCCCCCAACAACAATCCGGGTCCTCATTTTACCCACCTCGGAAGGATGGAAGGCTGAGTCAACCCTGAGCCGGTGAGATTAGAACCGCTGAACTGCAGATAACAGTCAGCTGAAGTGGCCTGCAGTACTGCACCCTAACCACTGCGCCACCTCGGCTCTTCTAAGGGCCAACTGCCACCAAGCACTATACAACATTTACATGAGTCAACAATGCTTTTCTATGCTGGTCTTGCCAGGATATCTGGGAATTCAGTTTTCAGTGCTTTAAATATGGAGTCGAAGCTGATCACTTGAACCAAACCAATATCTACTGTTGGGTTAAAACTTAAATTCCATCAGACTGCAGAAAGTTTAAGTAAATGAGTGTTAGGCTGATCAAACCAATATCTACTGCTGGGTTAAAACTTAAATTCCATCAGACTGCGGCAAGTTTAAGTAAATGAGTGTTAGGCTGATACTTCCTAGTGTATGACCTCTATCAGACAAAAAGTTGCACCCTTATTCTTTAATTTACTTTTGCTGATCAGGAGAATTTTAGTCTGCAAGAAGAGTACCTGGGTCATGCTTCCAAATAAGTCATAATGCCCAGATTCCCAACTTTTATTGAAAGAAAGAAGCAACAGTAGCAAAAACCTCAGGTTCCCTTGACCTGACTTGGTCTCAGCAGTAAATCACAGATCTCTAGAAAGTCCATGACTCAGCGTGAGTCCTTGCTTGACATGGCAAAAGACTCCACAGTTCAACTAATCCTCATTGCAGATGCAGCTATATAAAAATGAATGTTCACCTAGTAACAAAAGAGAAATATTTATATATTTTCAGGAATATAAATGTGAAGGGTTTTTTTTTTTTTTTTTTGTTCTTCTGAATTAAGAAAGTGTACTTGGTATGATACCTGTGGCTCCAAAACTGTGGTTGTTTTGCCCTATGAGTGAATAAGGAATTCTATGTGTTTTCCCCCCAAAATTAAGACATTATGTGAGTGGGGAAACCTTAATTTTGCACAGAACATTATGTGCACACTAGAACCCTAGAAAAATCTGGATGATGGCCAAAGGGTTATTTTGAGCACAGAAGGCAGTGCTAATTATAAGGGGAAAAAAATATCTGTGCCTAAATATCCAAAGTTAACTGTGCAAAAGTTACATTCTGGGTCAAACTTCAGATGGAGAACTGTTTGCCTCTCACGTTACAAAAAACCACCACAATGCAAATCAAATGGATAGTAAAATCATTAGATCAAAACAGGCTAAAGTTGTTAGAATTAAATTATGTTAATTTAAAGCCCATCGAAACCATGATGCATTTGTAACACTTAAGAGCAGAGGGAAATCAACATGTAAAACTAGATTTAATTCAAAGGCAGTAGCTTTCTCAATGTAATTCTATTAGATAATGAGTCTTTTAAAACTAATGATTCACACTTCATTTGATTTTAAGATTAAGGTTTAGGTTTCAATATATTTGATAGATTAAGAATTTCTATCAAATGCCATGCTGGGTGACACTGGACCTGACACACTCATAATTAGAGAAGGCAATAGGAAACACTTCTGAAAATGTTCCTACGAAACCTCTATAAAATTTCCAGTGTTGCTGCTGGGAGCCAAGACCGGCCATAATAAAATAAATTTGAGGTAGACCTCAAATTACCACCATAATGAAGCTTGTCCAATAAGGTTGTAACTTGTCATGGTCACATGCGGATATGATGTTCAGAATCAATCTTTATTAGGGTCACAGATCAGCACAAAAATTAAACTTCAAAATAAATACGTTCTCTAAAAGTTATTGGAAAATAACTAAGCAAAGCAGTAATACGAATAAGGATCTGAAGTTCTTTAGGTGTTTCTTCCTTATCAGCAGCCCAAAATTTTGCTACTGCACGAGTTGGTGGCTGGATCTGAGTCATGAAGGAGATGGTTTCTCTTGGAAATCATCTGATCTCTCTAGAAATCTCTCTAATAGAGGGACAATGTGCATTTATCAAATGTCCCTGTAGAACTTGCAGCAAAAGAAGACCTGTGAGATATCTTCAGCTTCCCCATTGCCGCATATACACATTCATTCAGCTATTGGGTTTTATCATACCTCAGGAATGCTGAGAGGCGGAAGTGGTATTCAGCAGGTTCTGACCAGTTCTGGAGAACCGGTAGCGAAAATTTTGAGTAAATACCACCTCTGACTGGCTCCCCATCGATTTTCTGCCTCCTGATTCCAGCTGATCGGGAGGGATGGGGAGTTTGCAATAAAAAAGTGGGGTGAGAATGGAGATTTTATAATATCCTTTCCCCACCATGCCCACCAAGCCATAGCCATAAAACCATGCCACGCCCGCAGAACCAGTAGTAAAAATATTTGAATCCCACTACTGCTGAGGGGAGGACATTAAGTTTGGCTCTAAAAAAATGCTATTCTACTCTTAGGTACTAATCTTTCAGACACCTTACTGGTTCCCAAACACTCCATTCAATTTGATTTCTGTTGAGGAGAGATGCCCAATGCTGATACGATTTTATAACTTTTTTTGTGGCCATCATTAAGGAAACCAGTGTAGTCATTAAGCAAATGCCATGGGCGTTAAACAAACCAAATGGTTTAGTATGGGCACAGTTTTTGCCAAAAACTGGAAGTAAAACCATTGTAAAACCATCATGTGCCTGTGGGACACTGCAAACCTCAAGACTGGACTACTGCAATGCGCTCTACATGGTGCAGCCCTTGAAGAGCATTCGGAGACTTCAGCTTGTCCAGAACGCAGCCGCGCGAGTGATTGTGGGTGCACCTCAGTACACCCATGTTACACCTATCCTCTGCGAGCTGCACTGGCTGCCTATTGGTCTCCGGATTCGCTTCAAGGTGCTAGTCGTCACTTATAAAGCCCTTCATGGTATTGGATCTGGGTACTTGAGAGACCGCCTACTGCCAATTACCTCCCAAAGACCCATCAGATCCCACAGATTAGGCCTCCTCTGGATTCCATCTACTGGCCAATGTCAATTGGTGACCACCCGGAGGAGGGCCTTCTCTGTGGCAGCTCCGGCCCTTTGGAACAAACTCCCCACGGAGATCCGGACCCTCACCTCCCTTCAGGCTTTCCGTAAAGCCCTTAAAACCTGGCTATTCCAGCAGGCCTGGGGTTGATGAGTTCCCTTCCCCGCTCGAATTGTGTGACTGTTGATTGTTTTTAAATTTTTCTCTGTATCCTGTTTGTTATTTTTGCCTTGTCTGTATTACCCCCCTCCCCTGGGTTTGTTAGCCACCCTGAGTCCCTCCGGGAATAGGGCGGCATATAAATGTAATAAACCTATAACCTAACCTTTCTTGCTGGCAAGTAGTATTTCCTTGCAGATATTCTAATACACTGTTGTTGTTACTTTGTCACAACATTGCTTGTAGTCTTCTATGTGCTTTTCTTGCAGCAACCAACCAGGTGGTCCACTGTTTCTTCAGCTTCTTTGTAGAGGCAGCACTTAACCATCTGTTGCTATTATCTCAATTCTGGCTTTTTACACATTTGCTCTTAAGGCTTATTTGTGTAAGGTCTTGTGCAGTTAGAATTGGCCCCTCTGTCTCTCTACAAGAAAGGAGTTGTTTTATTTAGACTTATTATATGTATGGGTAATCTACAATTAGAAGCCACTTTTTAAGACCGTGGAAATTTAATAAGTCAAATCATAATCAAGATGTTAAGAATTATTAAGGTAGCATCTAAGAATATAGGCAGTTGCCAATTAGACTGATATTTTGTAAAAAAATTAGGGTGTTCAGATCTCTATATATTGATAATCCTATAGGTATTGCTTTGAGGGTTCCAGTCAAAATTTGTATAAGAACATTTTTTGCCCATAAATGTTCAATTTCAATTTGTGAGTCCAGTATTTTGTAATGTTTTTACAATTGTTTTTCCTCAATGCTAAGTATCTCCTAAAATAACAACATCAGTGATCAACAGCAATTTTTTTTAAAAAATAACTGGTTCAATTCCCAAGTCAAGATTGAACCGCTTTTGAAACATTGAGGTCTTATTGCTATTCAACTTGCCAAAGAATTGGGGTGGGGTGGGGGAGGAAAGGGCCGAAAAAAAGAGCCGAGGTGGCGCAGTGGTTAGGGTGCAGTACTGCAGGCCACTTCAGCTGACTGCTATCTGCAGTTCAGCGGTTCTAATCTCACCGGGTCAAGGTTGACTCAGCCTTCCATCCTTCCGAGGTGGGTGGAATGAGGACCCAGACTGTGGGGAGCGATATGCTGACTCTGTAAACCGCTTAGAGAGGGCTGAAAGCCCTATGAAGTGGTATATAAGTCTAACTGCTATTGCTATTGCTAAAGGGAGAAGGAATGCATGTACACAGAGATGTGTGAGGGCAAGAATCGACCAAGGCCACTGCAGGGTGTCCGACACAAAAGTGAACAGTTCTCAAAACAAAAGGATGATTCATAATTGGACAATGTGACCAATCAAGAGTGGGAAGGAAAGAAGGAAATTGTTTAACTATACATGCATTGTGTGGGAAAAACCAGAGTGGTTTTTGATTCTTCAGTACTGAAATGGTGTCTCCAATAAAGTTTTGCTTTTGGGAGTTCAAAGTTCCTGAGAGTACCTACTTTTATTAGGTTCGTAAGTCAAACGCTTGACATTTCTGTTTGGATCTTAAAGTTCCATAACATTTTAAATCTTAAAGTCTCATTTTCCAAAATCTTCTCAACTTGATGGCACAGATGTCAAACTAACCATATCATGTTGTCACACATCACGTTGCTGTCATGCAATGTTTTGTGATGTTTTCCCCATTCGCAGAGGAATGGGATGGGTGTGGCCTGTGCACGACACATCCAGCCCTCAGGCTGCCAGTTTGACACCCATGATCTAGTGGTTCTTACATTTATGTTTAAACCTCTGGGAAAGTTTGCAATAAACTTTCTGCATGGCCCCAACTCGATCATGACACTGTTTGTAATCAAGCTTGTGAAATTTTGCTGCAATCCCTAACCAAACGGTCAATTATTCCATCTTACTACGAAGGAGATATTGGCTATTATTTGCTACATGTTGAATTTCTACCTTTATGCAATTAATTGATAAAGCTTTTTCTTGAGCTGGTAAAATAAACCTTTCAGTTTCTTTAACAGTCGTGATCTTACCCAACCCCAATGTTTGTTTTTTTTAAATTGGCTTTTCCTTCTGTATCCTTCAAGTATTGACCATGCATTGGCTTTTTCTTCCAGTTAACAAAATCAGTTTTCAACTGTTTTGTTTCTATATTCAGCCTTCACTTTTGTTGTTTTCAAGAGCTTCCCTTGATTGCCTGCCTTCAGCAAAGGCTCTTAGCTACTCTTAATGTTGTCATATAGGCCATGTTTTTCTTCCTCCATACTTTGTTTCACATGTTATCCTAGAATAAAAACACTATCCTTTGTGCAGTCTTTATTTTTGCACATTATAATGAATTACTATGTCAAGCTCATCAGCTAAGGTTAGAGTGGATAATGTTAGTCTCAGGTGAAGGAAACATACTTCATTTATCAATTAGCTTTTCATTTTGACTAGCATAAGAATGATCTTTTGCTGTGAGATGTAAAGGTTGTATTAGTTAAAAGTTTCTTCCATTCCCATAGTCAGTGGGGGAAAAAAAACCTTGAGCAATGTGAACAAAATTAACAACAGTTTTTTTTTTCTGTAAATGAAAGCAGCCATGATGAGAATCATCTAAGAACAAGTCCAACTTATGAAAGCTTTCCTCTTGTTTTCTTAAAAAAAATGAGTTAGAGTGACACTTTTCTGTAATTCTGGATTAATGAAGCCATATGGAGGTTCAATTTAGTGGTTTAGCAGCATAGTGCCGCGATGGCGAACGTATGGCATATTTGCTGGCACGGCGGCCCTTGTCAGCCCTCTGCTCCAATGTGCATGCGTGCGGGCCCGCTGATTTTCTGCCTTCCGGAGGGCTTGGGGAAGCTGTTTTCGCCCTCCCCAGACTTCAGGAAAGCATCTGGAGCCTAGAGAGCCTAATTAAAATCTATCCTGTGGATAGAAATCTATTATTCTATGCCCAAAATTTGGAATAGCAGAACAGATCTCTGTGTGACACCATTTCAGGTTCTTGAAGAGTTATCTTCAGTGTCCAGTTCTTAAATCTTATTCTTATGTTCTTTCAAGATTCATCTCTTGTTGTTATGTTCTTTCAAGATTCACCCACCACCCAGATACTCTTGACAGAGTCATGGGTTGGCAATTTCTTGGATTTTCCCCCACACCTGTTGTGACTCAGCAGTTCTGCTGTGAGTTTTTTCAGGATCAAGATTCATTATGCAGCTGGGGCTTGTGGGAGGCAGGTTTGGAGATAAAAGGACAGATGCTGCCACGCCCCAGTCGCTGGAGTCAACGTCGTTCCTTCGTGGGTTTCTTGGTTCGTACAACATTGCTTGTTACACTTGGATAAGTGCTTTCTGTTTCTTGTAACCCTGATTCAAGGCTACACTGGAGAAGTGCATTGCTTAATGTAAGATTCACTTGGATAAGTGCTCTGTATGTCTGTAACCCTGATTCATAGAGACTTTTGGAAGAAGTGTTTTGCTTTCATTTTCTTCAAATTGAGTTGCCGTAAGAAAGATTTGTTTTCATTACATTATCTGGTCAAAGACTTGTATTTATGTTATTTTTTGGGGGGGCCTCGAAGCCTGTTTGAACTGTGAACTGATAAAGAAAAGTTCCTTTTAAGTTGCCTGCCTGCGTTTGTTAACGAGCCGTGAAGGGGGGGACAGAACACACATCTATATATATATATATATATATTTTAAAAGAGATAGTAACTCTGTTTGAGTTGTATAGCTCTAAACTTATTCCCCGGGATTCAGCCAGACAATCACCAAAGGTTTTTTTTAATACCTTATGATAACATTATTAGAATTTTGAACACATTCAAAGTAAATAGTTATTCCCTAGACATGTTTCTGTAGCCTCCATTTTCATTTGTGCCCTTTCTTCCACTTATTACTAATTGTTTTTTTGGAACACATATCCTTTTGTTGACAAAACTGAGGCAAAACTGGAAAATTGAGTGCCCCTGTTTTTCTTTCTTAAATATCAATATATATTTTTTCTATGAGCAGCTGATAACTTCATTCTTTCCACTTTTTTGAACATATCTTGAAAGACATTTGTGTTATTCTTATAACAAAAGAATGCAGTACCCTGTACAGTATTATCAAGTTCATCCCCCTTGGATATCTGAACTGGTAAGGATATTTTAACCAAACATTTTCTTTTAAATAATTTTTATTTTATTTATTAATTAAATGTAGATGCCACCTCATTGTTGAACAAAATTATCTTCCTATATTCCAATTATAGAAGTCAAGCAACTAAGCTGGCTTCTACTATTCCTTTTAAACCATATTTGCCTTCTTGTTCTAAGATTTCAGATCCATCATGCTTGTAAGCAGCAGTGTAGAGATAAGGAAGTCTGTGAGCTTCATGACTCAATATTCTACTTTTTCTAAAATATATATAATAATTTTTGAATAGATATTTTCCAGTAATTAAGTAAGGTTTTTGAAAGCAACGTTTCCATTTCCTTTTTCAGTGCAGAGATATTTATCTGAGATTTTTGTCTTCAGCCCCTGTAGGTTTTAATTTAAAGCCCTTTGATCATACTTACCAAGCTATGACCAAACACATTTTTCAAGTAATTCTGAAATGCAAGCAATTTCACATTTCACACCAGGACTTCAACATCTAGATAATTTGGACCATGGTCTCAGAAATCAAATCTCTCCCATCAATGCTATTTTTGTAGCCAATATTCACTCATAACATGCTTTTCTTACTTTCCAGTTTTATTTCCACGACTGCAAGAATGGATACGAATTTCTTGAATTCACTCCCTAGATCTTGAAGGATATGGTCACACATTTATAGTCATTTGTCTCTACATGAATAATCTGGAAGAGTTAGTATTGAGTGATCTAACAGAACAGTCTGAGGTCAATCACATCACTGATTCTTGTTTCTAGTAGACAATATATTTCATATCCCATTGGGTCCATTTATTATGTATTTATTTTGGTTTTTCATAGCAGTGAGCCCCCAGCTGCCAAGACTTTTCCTTTTATGTGGAATGCAGCTGTGCTCCTTCTGCAGTTTAGGCAATCACCATTCAGTTTCCCCTTGTGCAGTTTGTCTTTCACTTCCAGATATATATATATATTTGTTTGAAAAAGCCTGTTTTTCAGTTGAAACGGTTGAAAACGGCGTGAGCAAAGTATAATTTTTGCCTCTGCTCATCCTTTCTTCCAGTTACTCATTTGTTTGTCTTCCTTATGGAAAGTGACTCCCATTGTCCATTTCTGCAGCATCTTCTATCTTTCATAAAATAAATCATAAAATAAAGAGCTGAGGTGGCGCAGTGGCTAAATGCAGCACTGCAGGCTACTTCAGCTGACTGCAGTTCGGCTGTTCAAATCTCACCGGCTCAGGGTTGACTCAGCCTTCCATCCTTCCGAGGTGGGTAAAATGAGGACCCGGATTGTTGTTGGGGGCAATATGCTGACTCTGTAAACCGCTTAGAGAGGGCTGAAAGCCCCATGAAGCGGTATATAAGTCTAACTGCTATTGCTAAATCTTCATTTTCATCTTCAGCTGAAGCCAGATCTCAAATGCATCTAATCCTCTGACTTTTTCTTCAGTCATTGCTGTGATGTTGCACTTTCTTCAAATATATATTCTCTATTGTTTTTTTTGTTGTTGTTGTTGTTTTGTTTTTAGGAAGGATCACAAACATGCAAGAGGGATTATGGGTTTTACTCTGTTGTTATGATTCTTCTCCTAAAGAGAAGTCCTGGTAGAATAGAGGAGGGTTAAAGCCTGAAAATATAGCTCACATCAGGACTGTAAAAATTTTAAGAATGGCTTTAGCCTTCATTACCTTCCTTCTCCACTTTGCATTATCTTCCTTCTTTGCTATTTCTTGTTTACTTTCCTCAACATGATTACACTGGCATCAACGGTTTACCAAGAAGGAGAAGATATGTATCTACATGTCAAAATGTAGAATTGTAATGTTTGGGGACATTACAAGAAATGATAAAAAATCATTTACCTGCCATTCCTTGGAATATAGACCTGGTTCAGCCTCTGCTTTGCTACTGCTTCAGCTGCTATTGAAACGGGGAGGGGGAGGTGGGCATGGTATTTTGGAAGGGAACCATTATGTGCTGGAGGAAGATTCTAGACGCTGGCCTGACCATCTCATTGCGCATGTGGAGGAAGGGAGTTTCCCGCCAAGGTTAACTGTCCAGCATTCCACCCTGATGATGTTTTTTGAAGATATCTCCCACCTGACAATTGGGTGAATTATAATTGGACTATGGACTGGGGTGCCAAGGGGAGGGGATTGAATTATACATGATATTATTCGCTTTCGCGCCTAATTAACCAGATTCAGCTTAGCTTTGCTACTATTCGTTTGTAATTAGTAAAAGTACACTTAATTTCAAACAAATGCAGTTGAGTGGTTTCTTTCCTGATTATTAAATGAAGCAGCACCTGACACCTGGTGAACTATCAGAGGGACAGAAAATCCATCTGCTATATAGTTCTTAGCAGCTCCCAAAGAATAGAACAGGTGGACCAGTTGAAACCAGGCCTTCTATCAATCAGTGATACAGTCATTAAGTGAATTGTGTGCAATTTTGTACCATTTTTCCACAGTCATTAAGGAAATCACTGTAGTTTTTTAACTAAATCTTCCCCCACACACACACACAATTTTCCTTATTGGAAATCAGCCAGGAAGTAGGCAAATAGCAGCAGTTAGACTTATATACCGCTTCATAGGGCTTTCAGCCCTCTCTAAGCGGTTTACAGAGTCAGCATATTGCCCCCAACAACAATCGGGGTTCTCATTTTACCCACCTCGGAAGGATGGAAGGCTGAGTCAACCCTGAGCCAGTGAGATTTGAACAGCCGAACTGCAGAACTGCAGTCAGCTGAAGTAGCCTGCAGTGCTGCATTTAACCACTGTGCCACCTCGGCTCCTCCTATAGTGATGACGTGACTCAAGGATGCTGTAATCATCATGAATACCTGTTACTATTACTAAACAGTCAAATTGTAATCATGTGACTGCTGTGACAGTTGTAAGTATGCTATTGTAACTTTGAAAGGTTGCTAAAAATGGCTGTAAGTTGAGGATTATCTGAAGGTGTTTCAACAGGATTGTGATTCCCATAAGCTTTCATTCTTGCCAGTGCAGTTTGTCCTCACCACAATAACTTATTACCTTAGTAGAAAACATATTGTAGCACATTATTCTTTCCAGTGGTGGGTTTCAAATTTTTTTCGAACCTACTCTGTGGGTGTGGCCTCCTTTGTGGGAGTGGCTTGCCAGCCATGTGACCTGGTAGGAGTGGCTTGCCGGCCATGTGTTCTCTCTCTCTCTCTCTCTCTCTCTCTCTCTCTCTCTCTCTCTCTCCTTCCTTTTGTCTCTCTGTCCCTTTTTCCTTTTTTTCTTTCATCTCTCTCACTTTTTCTTTCCTTTTTTCTTTCTTTCTTCCTTCTTTTCTCTTTTTCTTTCTCTGTGTGTGTGTGTGTGTGTGTGTGTGTGTCAGTGGTGGGTTTCAAAAAATTTTGGAACCTCTTCTGTAGGTGTGGCCTGCTTTCCGGGTCCACTGGTGGAACCTCTTCTAACCGGTTCGGTAGATTTGATGAACCGGTTCTACCGAACTGGTGCGAACTGGTAGGAACCCACCTCTGATTCTTTCCCACTTGACCACAAAGTTTTAGACACTGGGCTGCAAAATAACTGGGGGGGGGCATGCCTTTCTTTCTCTATACTAATTCAGCACTACTACAACAATTAATTTTATAGTAACAGCTGAAACCTCTTGTATCTTTGTAGTTACAGTAGCCACATCACAAAAGTTTAGCCATATAAAAGATTTAAATCTGGATAAAACGCAAAAAAGTTGTATGAAGAGTTACCAGGTTTTTTTTTTCAGGTCACTTAGAAACTATAGTGTGTAAAGTGAATTAGTTGTATGAAATATGAGTTTATGTTTAGAGGAATAAATAAGAGTACTTATTTCCTCTAAGAATACTTTACATGTTCTGTATTCAGCGAACATAAATAAATCCTTTTTTTTTTCAGTTTTGTTGCCTTTATATTAAGAGCTGGTCAGTCATTTTTTATTTCAATTGTAGATCATTATAAAATACATAAAATCACAACGATTCCAGGAATAAGAATATAAAGTATAGAATGGCATAATAATAACATCATTATGATGATTACTAACACAGAATGGCAAAACATACACCAAGAAATAACTATAAAAATGTGTTATGGTTGATATTGAAATTGAAATTGTAAAGAGTAAAATATGGTGATGCAGTGTAAACATTAAAATGAAGTGCCATAAAATGAATGAAATGAAACAAAAATAGATTTAATATAGTTGGCATATCAACGAATCTATATAATACTGAGACCTCATACATTTCATATTTAAAGGAACTTAACAGGTACCATAAGTAATCTATTTGAAATTACAGTAATTAGAATTTAAAGTATAAATAACAGACTAACACCAGTGTTTTAGGGGTTATTTATACAAAACTGTAAAACTTTCTCAATCTGGGATAGTCTAATGTATAATTTAAAGTTTCTGGAAATCTAGAACCACTGAAAGTCAAATTACTATTCACATGGAAAACTTACCTGGGTAGAAGAAACTTTTCGCTTATTCTTCATTCATGTTAGTGAATGCTTGAATAAGTAAAAATGTTCGGAACGTTGGTTGAATATCAAATAGTAGCATAAAGGTAATAAACTATCATACAAGTATTTGCTCTCTTCCCTTTAATTTCCAGCATAATTAAAATAATGTTTTGACATCCTTGTTCCTGGTGACTTACTAGAAATCTTATTAGTGTACTTTCCAGTGTAGTGATTGAAATTACATACACACAAACACACACATTCAACATATTCTCCAGTTTATCATTCAGACTCTGGTATATCTCTAGCTTTTCATATTCCCTCTTTCTGATGTTTCTGTCACAGGAGGCCACTACACCTATTACCGTTGCTGTCTTTTGATCCTTCTCTACTATCACAATGTCTGATTATAGCAATAGCAATAGCAGTTAGACTTATATACCGCTTCATAGGGCTTTCAGCACTCTCTAAGCAGTTTACAGAGTCAGCATCTTGCCCCCAACAATCCGGGTCCTCATTTTACCCACCTCGGAAGGATGGAAGGCTGAGTCAACCCTGAACCAGTGAGATTTGAACCGCCCAACTGCAGCTAGCAGTCAGCTGAAGTGGCTGCAGTATTGCACTCTAACCACTGTGCCACCTCGGCTCATGATTACCGTAATTGTCCAGGTCATGCCAATCTGTCTGGGTCTGGCAGCAGAATGGGACAACTCACCGCAGCCAACTCACCGCGACCAACTCACCATGGCCAACTCACCACACAACAATTTGCCACAGCCAATTTGCCATGGGAAAATTGTACACAGGCCAATTCAACAATTTTATTTATTTAAAATATTTTTTAAAAAAATTGTCATTCACATTTCATTTTGTCCCTTCTTTTGCATCCTTTCTTTAATGATTCTGTTTCACAATTTCTTTGACATTGCATAACTTTTGTCCCATGGTGAATTGTCCCATGGTGAGTTGGCCATGATGAGTTGGCCATGATGAGTTGGCTATGGTGAGTTGGCTATGGTGAGTTGGCCATGATGAGTTGGCCATGATGAGTTGGCCATGATGAGTTGGCTATGGTGAGTTGGCCATGATGAGTTGGTCATGATGAGTTGGCCATGATGAGTTGGCCATGGTAAGTTGGCCATGATGAGTTGGCCATGATGAGTTGGCTATGGTGAGTTGGCCATGGTGGCAAGTTGTCCTAGATTCATCTGGCAGTCCCACAGGATCTTAGCTCTCTTATTTTCCACAGATGTGCAGATGTTCCTGTACATAGTCTACTACTTTGTTGTTCCATACAGTCTATGCTCTTCCTGCTTGCATCTTACGCCATGCTATTATGTTGGATTGCCTGCAATTTTTCTGTGTAACCTACATCTCAGCCTCTGTTTAATGTGGTACACCCCTACTTCTGTGTATCTAGCATCTTCTGCTTCTAGTGTATTCAGTCCTATCCCAGGTCATATATTTGCAATCTCACGACCAGGGAAGCAAGGCCATAAAATCTTAGTGCCAAATTGTTTTATCAAAATGCAGCTTTTGCATAGGCTTGAGCCTTGAAGTATCTCTGTCACACGAAACAGGTTTCAAATTACTTGTCACAGTTGAATGTGTTTTGTTAAGTTGCTATGTTTATTTATTTTTTCCCATTTTACTGTTGTGACTCACCAAAATAGTCCGACAGTGAAATGGATGGCAAACAGTAAAGCTTAAATTCTGCTTATCTACCTACCAGTGGGATTGTTGTCTCAGCATTCTCAAAATAACCATTTGTTGTCTGGCAACTGGTCATTGCCTGACACTTGGCAAAGTGTTGGGCAATGGTATCCTTAATCCTTAAACACTCTTCTGTAGTTCCAGCATCCAATTTATCTTTGATTTGCCTTGATCTTAGCCTCTAATATTATTTTGCAGGGGAGATATGTAGCCTGTCCATGAAGCATATTCAATGGCTGTACCATAGACCAGTTCATTGCTTTGCATTTTGGTGGGAGTAGGGGTTGTGGTGAGGAGTCTTGGCAACTCCCAGCATACTTAGCCAATGATATTTTTTCCTTGGAGCTTTGGTATTTGATCCTGAGGGTTGACTTTAGCTCATGTATCCATGATTTTATGCCCCAGGTCAGCTGCTGTGGTGGCAGTGAAGTTCCAGTTTCAGGTGTTGACCACACATCTGGTTCATCAGGATCTTCTTGAGTATGGGATGTAATGTATAGTTGGTACATCTCAAATTGCGAGAGCAAATTCCTCTCCATTATGTAGGTCTTCTGTCCATTCATAGTTCCCTCATATGATTCATATCTCATTACCGTATATACTCGAGTATAGGCCGACCCGAATATAAGACGAGGCACCTAATTTTACCACAAAAAACTGGAAAATTTATTGACTCGAGTATAAGCCTAGGGTGGGAAATGCAGCAGCTACCGGTAATGATGTCCCATGCAGCCGCGGGAGCGATGTCCCGCCTCCTATGACACACGGCACAGTGATTCCTATCATTGGATCACTGTACCAGAGGAGGTGGGACATCGCTATGTGGCTGCATGCCATAACAAGGAGGAGGTGGGACATCGTTGCAGAGCGGCAGGAGGGGGAGGAAGGGGAATCGTAAGACAGCCCTGCATTACATTAGAACGTGAGGAGGGGGGATGGTGCGGTGCGCACTGCGCGGCAAACTGACACAGAGGGAGGGGAAACTCACAGGGGCGCCGGGCCATTCACGAGCGTCACCCAGCGGCATGGCTCCGCCCCTTTTTCTCCTCCATTTCGGGCAAATTTTTCACTGACTCGAGTATAAGCCGAGGCGGCTTTTTTCAGCCCAAAAAGTGGGCTGAAAAACTCGGCCTATACTTGAGTATATACGGTAAGTCTACTGATCTAGTAGCATTCCATCAGTTCCATCTTCTCTTGTCTTTTGCATCTATCCTTTCTTCTAATAGCCAACTACTAGATTATCAGATCATCCTGATTCTCAAACATATGGTATGGATTGGTATGTTAATCTGAGCAACGTCTGGGCCACAATGACTTTATATAGATTCTTTCTTAGTTCATGCCACCGTCATATCTGAGGTAGGCAGATGAAGTGGTAGAGAATCTTTGGCCAGGGATCTTTGCTGGTATTGAATACCAGTATTCCATGTCAAAGGGGCGGCACTCCAACCACTACACCAGGGGTGGGTTTCTCGCCACGTTCCAACCGGTTCGGTTGGAACGGGGCCGGAGGCGTCCTCATGCATGTGTACTAGCGTCTGCGCGATGCTCCAGCTGCTCCTGGACGATCGTGCAGGCGCTGTATGCATCCTGCGCATGCGTGGAAGCGCAGAACTCGTCAAAACCGGGTAAGGACTGCGGGCGGGTGGGCGTGCCCTTCGCCGTTCCCGGAAGTTACTTACTTCCGGGTTCGGCGACCAACTGGTTCGCAGGGACCGCCGCGAACCGGTTGAAACCCACCCCTGCACTACACCATACAGCTGCTTCTAACTCTCTCTCTCTGTCTCTCTCTGTCTCTCTCTGTCTCTCTCTGTCTCTCTTTCTGTCTGTCTCTGTCTCTGTCTCTCTCTGTCTCTCTCTGTCTCTCTGTCTCTGTCTCTGTCTCTGTCTCTGTCTCTGTCTCTGTCTCTGTCTCTCTCTCTCTCTCTCTCTCTCTCTCTCTCTCTGGGTAGATTTGTTGGTTGCTAAATTTATGTAACAATATTTGCTTAGAATAAGTAGCTAGCCATTGTGAAGTATTTTGCATTGCAGACTAATCATTATTTTTTTTTTAAAAAAATCAAATTTGTTAGCAGATAATTCAAATATAAATGTATGCAAAGACATTGCAAGTCAGACGTCATTTTAATACATTTTTTTAACCTTTCACTTTTTTCTATCCAAAATTTGAAATGCTTTTCTAAGTACTTTACCTGATTCTAGTCCAATTATACCAAGAATGTATCTATTCTTCATAATTAGCCTTTACAGTTGAACTGATGTGCTCTGTTTCCACTGAAATACAAAACCCCTGTGAAATCTTGTTTTGCTGATAGTTGAAGCCAGAGGGCTTACCGTGATAGAAAGTTTGAAACCCACAAACTATTTCAGGTTAGCTTTGAAAAGCTAATTTATGTTGAGTTTGTGGCATTCCAAAGATCATATATTTATTAATGCCAAGCACTTGCTGCTGAAATTCCCATGGGGAGGGTGTTCTTTGATCTTAGAATTCTTATGTTTATTTTACTTGTGGAGATTTTCTTAAAATAATTGACTGGGCAAAGTTGATTCTATTTTTGACTGTATATATACTTAATACTTTTAAATGTTAATAACAGTTTATAATAGTAGTTTGAAACAATCATACAAAAATTAGATGAAGTGCAACTATTTTCTTATTAATCTAACAGTGAGAAACCAAATATAATGCAACGATCACGTGAATACAGAATAGCAGACTTGGAAGGGATTTTGGAGGTCTTCTAGTCGAATCCCCTGCCAAAGCAGGAGATCCTATACCGTTCTGGACAAATGGCTGTCCAATCTTTTCTTGAAAACCTTCAGTGTTGGAGCCCACAGCATCTGGAGGCAAGCCGTTCCAGCAATTAATTGATCAAAGTAATTAATCAAACAAACACAGTATCATCCCAACAAGACATTAGAGGATATTAGTGTCACTATCACTGGACACATAAGAGGCAACCACTACAGAGTCACAGTTCACCATCTATCAGCCAAGTAAATTATATGCCCCCAACAGGGCATCTGTCAGCTTCTGCTTTGCTATCGCTTCAGCTGCCATGAAACGGGGAGGGAGGGCATGGTATTTGGGAGGGGTTACTCATTGTGCTGGTGGAAGGTTCTGGAGTTCGCCGACTGATCGGACTGCGCATGCGTGGGTGTTTCCCGCCAGGTCTAACGGCACTGACATTCCATCTTCGTGATGCCTTTTGAAGTTATCTTGCACCTGACATTTGGAAGACTTATGATTGGGCTGGGACTGTGATGCCAAGGGGTGGGGAATGGGCTATTCTATATATCAACTGCTTTCGCGCCTAATTAATCAGACTTCGCTATGCATTGCCTTTAACCATTTTTAATTAGTAAAAGTACATTTGATTTCTACACATGGAGTCTCATGGTCTTTCTTTCCTAATTAACTAATGGAGAGGAGCTGACAGCATCAGTCTTGTTGGGAGTAACATGAATTGGGCAGAATGCTGGGCAACAACACTAGGAGGAGAAGGAGAAGGAGAGGAGGAGGAGGAGGAGGAGGAGGAGGAGGAGGAGGAGGAGGAGGAGGAGGAGGAGGAGGATGTTAGCAAAACAGTACTAATGATTAATTAGCACCCAAGGTATGACCACAATTGAGGCCAACATTTCGGTTGCTAAGTGAGATAGTTAAGTGAATTTTGCTCTGTTTTACGACCTTTCTTGCCACAGTTGTTAAGTGCTTCACTGCAGTTAATAACACAATTCTTAAGTGAATCTGGCTTCCCCATGGACTTTGCTTGTCAGAAGGGCGCAAAAGGTGATCACAGGACCCCAGGACACTGCAACCGACATAAAATAGGAGTCAATAGCCAAGCATCTGAATTTCGATCACATGACCATGGGGATGCTGTAATAGTCATAAGTATGAAAAACGGTCAGAAGTAATTTTTTTCAATTCTGTTGAAAGTTTGAAAGTTCACTAAATGAACTATTGTAAGTCGAGGACTATCTGAATTTCCCTCTCTCCTGGACAATTGTATCAAGACTCCCTTAGTGTAAATAAGACAGCAGGATATATAGTTGTAGTTATCATATGGAGCAGTTTAATATTATAAAAATAGCTAAGGATTGTCTGAGATGGCAGCAATTGCATAATTAAAATGAAGAACTTTACTTTGTAAAGGTCTAAATTCCTGGTCATGTGTTTAAGTTTAATCAAGGCTTCATCTGGGCTTAAGGAGTAACATAGCCAGAGATTAATAGTAATAGCAATAGCAATAGCAGTTAGACTTATATACCGCTTCATAGGGCTTTCAGCCCTCTCTAAGCTGTTTACAGAGTCAGCATATTGCCCCCAACGACAATCCGGGTCCTCATTTTACCCACCTCGGAAGGATGGAAGGCTGAGTCAACTCTGAGCCGGTGAGATTTGAACAGCTGAACTGCAGAACTGCAGTCAGCTGAAGTAGCCTGCAATGCTGCATTTAACCACTGCGCCACCTCGGACGCAATATGTCAGGTTGTGGGTGAGGCAAACTTATCTAACAGAGTAAGATGAACCAGGAATGCTCCCTGGGAAAATTATTTCAATCAAAATCTCAGCAGTGCCAAGGAGTAAGCCCTAAAGGAGATGCATTCCAGCTTTAACTAAGCAAAAACATTTGAGATAGAATGAGTAGCACGGAGTATAATGCTTAGAAATGTAAATAAAGTTGCTTGCAAACTAGAGGCCATTCTTACCGACCCCATAACAAGGCACCATATAAAACAAGCTCAAAACAATTGCTTCGTATCATTTAATTGCTACAGGAAGGTAGTTCCTCCTTTGGTGACTTATGTACTTAAGGACTAAAGATTGCAAGCTTGAGAGACTCTTTTAGAAAGCTCGTCCAATTAATTATCAGCAGGTAGAGGATTGGAAATGGATGTCTAGATGCTTAAAGCCCTAAACCTGGTCAAATATTCTTATTTTGAATGTTCTATCTAATCAGGGATGTTTTAAACTTGTACTGTGACTACAGGTATGCTTATAACTATGGAGTTAAAACAACTTGCTCACAAAACAGAAAGTTATGTCTCTAACTTTCAGAAGCAAAGTAAACTAAATAAATATGAGCAGTGGTGGGATCCTCCTGGTTTAACAACCTTTTCGGTGATTGTGTGATTTGCTGCGCGCGTGCATGCAGTTTAAAGAAATCTTCACTTCCAGGTATCTTCAGAGGAGCAACACAGCTGATTCCGCGCGGCAATCCGCTCTGCTGGGCGTATCAGCTGAGAAGAAAGATAAAGGTAGGAAAATAGTGCAGGTGGGTGGGTGGTAGCTCCAATGATCAGCTGGAAGCGAACTGGTTCATTCCCAGCTGATCATCGGAGCTACCAGTTCACCTGAACAGGTTCGAACCGGTAGAATCCCACCCCTGAATATGAGTGTATATGTCAATTTTTTCCCTATTCATTCCGATTCAGTGATTATTTCAGACAAATATATATTCAGACAGATATATATTTGATCAAAGATTAGATGGATGGATGGATGGATGGATGGATGGATGGATAGATAGATAGATAGATAGATAGATAGATAGATAGATAGATAGATAGATAGATAGATAGATAGAGATAGATAGATATAGATATAGATATAGATATAGATATAGATATAGATATAGATATAGATATAGATATAGATATAGATTTTACAACCCCCGGTATGCCCAAATATGGGAGGAAGATCACTACTTCCATTCTCTGTCCTTCGGCTCATCACAAGAGACCATCCAGGCAGAAACCCATTTTTTTTTTTTTTTACTGTTGCCTTTTTGTTACGTTTGTTATATTTGTGCTGATAAATAAATACTAGTCTCCCTTTATTATACTAGTGTTAACCATTAAGCCACAGAGTTCGACTCCTTATCAGCTAAGCCAGGATGATAGGTATCTGTTTAGAGTTACAACCCCCGGTATGCCCAAATATGGGAGGAAGTTCAGTACTTCCATTCTCTGTCCATCGACTCGTCACAAGAGACCATCCAGACAGAAACCCAATATTTTTACTGTTGCCTTTTTGTTACATTTGTTGTATTTGTGCTGATATATATATATATGTATATGTATATGTGTATGTGTATGTGTATGTTTATGTTTATGTGTATGTGTATGTATACGTATACGTATATGTATGTATGTATGTATGTATGTATTTAGTGTCACAACCCCTGGTATGCCCAAATATCCCTTTATTTATTTATCAGCACAAATACAACACACACACACACACACACACACACACACACACACACACACACACACACACACACACACACACACACACACACACATATATATATATATATATATATATATATATATATATATATATATATATATATATATATATATATATTTGTGTGCATTCTTTTCATCACTTGTGTTTTTGAGCATATTTGTCAGAAGTATTGCAGAATGGACAAAAAGTATTGCAGAATGAACATTCTGGGTCGGTCACGGGAATGAAAGATTTGTTCTTCCAAGCTTTTGGACTCGTGCTGGAGCCCATCATCCGGGAACTTCTCCCTCGTGAATGAAGGCAAATAGTTTTGTCCCCGGATAACGTTGCAGGATCTAATCTGGGCCAATCACCAGGATCAGAGCTTTAGTCTTCTGAGGTTTTGGACTAGTTCTGGAGCCCATCCTGGGGGAACCTCTCTCTACCAGAATATGTGTTTTGTGTAGTATTATATGGTGATTGTGTATGGCTTTTTATTTGTTGGTTGGAGTGTTGATGGCTGGCTATTAAATAGTTGGCTGTAGTTTTCTTGTTCTGAATAGCTAAGTACCTGTAAGCTGGTGGTAAATCAGCACTCCTGTTGACTGACAAAGTGCCTTTTCCCCAGGCTTCAGTCATTTCTGCTTCCAACTAGGAGATGCTATCTTTTTACCTGCTCGATCAATTATCTCATTAGCAGCTTAATTGAATGTATCTTCTTGTTCATTGCAATGTGAGGCTACCAATGAGTTCTTGTCTGACCACTGGCTTTTATTCTTGCAATATGTTGGTTGCAGGGGTGGGTTCGGTTGGAACGGGGCCGGCGGTGTCCTCGTGCACGCGCGCAGTTCACGCATGCGTCTTAGCGCCTGCGCGATGCTCCAGCTGCTCGCGGAGACTCGTGCAGGCGCTGTATGTGCCATGCGCCTGCGTGGAAGCGTAGATGCCTTCAAAGACCGGTAAGGAGCGCGGGCAGCCGGGTGGGCCCTTCGCCGTTCCCGGAAGTTACTTACTTCTGGGTTCGCCGACCAACCGGTTCGCGGGGACCGCCGCGAACCGGTTGAAGCCCACCCCTGGTTGGTTGGCTTCCAGCACGAATCCAAAATATTTGAAAGCTTAAGCTCTGGTCCTGGTAACTGACCCAGATTATATCCTGGGATTTCTCTCTCTTCAGAAAGCACCAATAGAACAGCATTGGGCTGTTCTATTGGTGTTTCAACTCCATAATAGACGAAGTAAGTTAGCAATAATATGTGGTCTGAGAAAATTCATTGCTTTTGAGCCCCTGAAACTAAAGATGGAATTGAATAAGTGGATAATGTTACCATTTAATTTACTTTGTGATGTTGAATCTGAACATGAATTAAAATGGAGGCAATATAGAGTAACTTTCTGATAATTTTAATAGAGCAATTGTTTTGTACAAATATCATCACTTCTCTTTCCTGACATTCCTTTGCCATTTCACCACAATAAATGGGAATGCAACAACGTTTTTCCCCCCTACCTGGAAAATGTATGTCCATGTCAGGGAATTTATTAATGTCCTCATTCTGTGCAAAACCTTCATAAACATTTGCATCTCCTAGTTGGAAACAGTATTTTGGGATTTATGAAGGACAAACAAATAGAACAATCCAAACCTCTTTGTGGAAATAATATTCTTGTAGTATTTTTTTAAAAAAAATGTATTTATGCAGTGGCTCAGTGGCTAAGATGCTGAGCTTGTCGATTAGAGAGGCCGGCAGTTCGAATCCCTAGCGCTGGGTAACCGAGTGAGCTCCTGTTACTTGTCTCAGCTTTTGCCAACCTAGCAGTTCGAAAGCACGTAAAAATGCAAGTAGAAAAATAGGGACCATCTTTGGTGGGAAGGTAACAGTGTTCCGTGTGCCTTCGGCGTTGAGTCATGCCAGTCACATGATCCTGGAGAGATCTTCGGACAGCGCTGGCTCTTCGGCTTTGAAACAGAGATGAGCACTGCCCCCCAGAGTCAGGAACAACTAGCACATATGTGCAAGGGGAACCTTTACCTTTATTTATATAGAGAGTAGTTATATCTGCATATCAATGTTAAGAATGTTTGCTTGTCCCATCTCAGTTGAGTAATTGACCGAAGCTTATTATTAGTATTGTAACTTTTAAATGTTCCAGAATGCTGGCCAGTCTGAAATGTAATTTTTTTTTTTTACTTCATCCTTTTCTGGCCTATAGCTAGGACTAACATGACCACCTATTGATTTTCTTCCATTTCAAAATAGCATTGTGCAACTAAGTGGATATGGATCTTCCATCCTTCTTGTTGCTTCCTACTGGTTCTAAAATTGTGAATTTCCTTCCTTTGTTACTTCACAATCAGAATGAAAACCCAAGCATACACCATTATATATATTTGGTACTACTAATGGAATATTATTAGAAATGACATGCTTAAGACCCTAAAGAACTATAATCCTTATGTGAGCATGAATGTTCTTTCAACCATTAAAAATGTTGGCTTTCTTTCAGCGTTGGAGTTTGACTGGGTCCCGACTGAATGGGATTGTAGCTTTCAAGTTTGAATTAAATAGGAACACTGAATTGTGTTACAGAAGCTCTCTCTCCTGTTTAACTGCGCAGCTCAACCGCTTTAAGGATAGGACCACTAACAAGATTTATTAGTAAGACAGGCTAGAATATAGCCTTTAGACAGCTGGCATAATTTTCTTCTAGAGGATCAAATTAATACATATTAATACATAGTTTAGGGGAAGAATTCTATGTCCGGTAGATGCAGCTACAACCTTGGAAGAGTTCTGATTAACAATTTAATGTTCTACCTGTAAGTATTAGATTTTTGCAATGTGTCCTACAAGGGATTACCTTTGAAGACAATTTAGAAATCACAGTTGGCACAAAATGTAGCTGGGTAATCATAATCATGATCTTACACCTACTTTGCATCTCCTGCACTGGTTACCAGTAAATTTCTCAATACAGTTTGGAGCCTTGGTTTTGATTTATGAAGCCCTATATGTTTATTTCAATTTGGACGCCACCCAATGGGCAGGTCACAAAGAGTATATGCACAGCCGTAGAAACCCAAAACAAGATGACATCCAAGCACAAATAGCAAACAGCCAATGAGCCTCATCTGTCTGACTCCAGGGCAAGGAACCACAATGGCTACGTTCTCCAACCATGTTGAACCATTTGAGAAATTAGTCAAATGCAATCCATTTATGTGAGATGAGAAAGGTATAGTTTTCACTTATGGCACCTATTCTTTTGACCAGCTTTCTTTTAGATGTTCCATTCACTCACGTCTGATTCTCAAGGAGTCCCCTGCAGATTTCTTGGTAAAGTTTTTCAGAAATGGTTTACTGTTGCCTCCTTCCTAAGAATGAGCCCAGAACTGATGGTCTCCTAGTTTTTAGCCTTATGCCTTAATGATTGCACCAAAGTGGCTATGTTTCCAGAAGTTAGTGAAGCTTAAATTCTTATGGATGACCTTTTAGCATATGATGTTTCTCATGGCTATTCATTTTTTTATTATGTTTTTTTTATTGCTTGCTGTTGACTTTATGACTTTGAATTTCTTTTTCTTTCTTTCTTTTTTAGTTTTAAACGTTATAAGGATTGTAGATGAAATTAATTTCCATGTCTATTTTTCTTATTACTGTTTTTTTTTACTGCAATTGTTTTTACCCTGTAATAGTATAGCAAAATATACTATGAATCTGGTTTTATTTTATTGTTCTCAGGAGTTGAAGTTATTGTACAGCATCCAAATTTAATAATAAGTAGGATACAATTTCACAGTGTTAGCTTCCAACAAGCCCATTTCAAACCATATTTTATTCAACTGACTTTTTCTAATGTAATGGTATGCAACTAGCATTTATGGCTAAGGCAAAATAGGAAAAAAAAATGTTCCCAAACTTTTCCTAGTTGTACTGACATCTGAATAGAGCCTATTTATCCACGATTTTTTTACTTTGTCCTTTATTTTCTAAATGAAATCTTTATTTTAACAAGGATAGATAACCGATTTGCATGGTTCCACCACAAAAGCGCGGATGACCAAATTGCGCTCGACAAAAGCGCGTATGTGACGTCATCACAGCGCGACGAAAAAATCAAAAAATGTAAAAATAAAGCGAAAACCTTACCCTAACCCCCCCAAACCTAACCCTAAACCTAACCCTAAACCTAAACCTTAACCTAACCCTAAACCTAACCCTTAAGTAACGCTAAACCTAACGCTAACCCTTAACCTAACGCTAAACGTAACGCTAACGCTCTAAAGCTAACCCTAACCCTTAACCTAACCCTAACCCTAACCCTAACCCTTACCTTTATGTGAATCGGCTTGCTGTAATTTAATTTTTATTAATTTTTATTTCAATTTTTCGATCTTTTTCGTCGCGCTGTGATGACGTCACATACGCGATTTTGTCGATCGCGCTATTGTGGTCCGCGCTTTTGACGGGTCACGATTTGCATAACATCTAATCCCTTGTTAAAAATGTGCTTCTTTTTTCTGAAATGACTTCCCCTTGCAACATGTATCAACCAGAGGTGGATTGCTAATTTATTTACTACCGGTTCGGGCGTGCTCCCGCGTGTGCTTGCGCATACACAGAAGTGTCTGGGTGGGTGGGTGGGCGGAAGCTCCCGCTGCTGCTACTACTGGTTCGGCCAATCCAGGCCGAACTAGCAGCAACCCACTTCTGGTATCAAACCCATTCTCTCCCAAAACTATTCACTATGTTTTAGAAGCAGATTTTTATTGCTAACTGTGGTCTAACCTTGTCATAATGAATCAGATTATTAGCATTCTAGATAGATGCTATTTATGCTTCTAAATAGCTTTGTTCACCCTTATGCTGATTTTCCGAATAAATCCAATTGGATTATGGGGCAATATACCTCCTGAGCTAATATAAACTGTTTCACGTCATGCTGAAGAGTGAACAGTTTATAGGGTTACAGTTGCATGAAAAGTATTGATGCGTTGTTTTTATTAGGCGGTGGTGCCAACTGGACAGGAGGGAAATGACTTGCTGCATGTGGTAATACTTACTAATTCAGTATGAATGGAATGGAATGGAATGGAATAGAATAGAATAGAATAGAATAGATCTTCTATTGGCCAATTGTGATTGGACATACAAGAAATTTGCCTCATTTTTCACTTAAGTTCTCTGTGTATGCACAAAGTGATAATCATAATATACCAGTAGGAGAACGTAATAGGAAAGATGAGAAGGATATTAGTAATACAGCCCTACTACATGGGTAAATATTTTATGGACTAAGACAGTGTTGTGGGTGTTCAGCAGATGGCATTGGGGGGTGGGGGAAACTCTCTTTGTGTCTAGTTGTTTTGGCATGCCATGCCCTATAGTGGCACCCTGAAAGGAGGAGTTGAAACAGTTTATGTCCAGGATTTAAAAGGTCTGTAGATATTTTCTTAGCCCTCTTTCTGGCTCATGGACCATACAGGTCCTCCATGAAGGCAGACTGATTGCAATTGTTTTGTTGTTGTTGTTGTTATTCTGCAGTCCTAACTATCCATTGAAGTTGTGCCTGCCCTGTTTGTTTGCTGTACCAAACCAGAGAGTTGTAGAAGTACAAATGACAGTACAACAATATTCTATTGTTGAGATTGCTGAAAAGTAAAAAATTGGCAGCAGTAATTAATTAGTGCATATACATTAAGAATAGAGAGTAATGGACTTTACTAATTTTTCTTTTATGTCTTTCTTTATGCACAGAAGAAAAGTTCAGAGAAATGCATAAAGGGATTATATGAGCAATGGAAGTATTATTTTTCCTCCTTTCTTTAAATCACATTTTTTTTAAAAAAAGAAATAGCTTATTCACTTAAAAGAAATAGGTAGTTTAGAGACTAGAAGAGCAACATTTACTTATTCTATGCATAACACTGAACGGATACCTCTTTGTTGAGCCAAAAGTAATCACAACCTGTGCCTTTCACACATGTTCTGCCAGTACCAGATGGCATCTTAAACAGCAGCAGTAAATATATTTTCCATTTCACTAGTTGCACAAACAAGGCAAAGAACTTTTTTCTCAATGGTCTTAACAAAAGAAAGACAAACAAGTTTACAACTCCCACCTTCAACAGTGAGAATGGATTACTGAATTGGTTCCCAAGAGAGGTAATAGCAAAACAAACTTATAGCCTACGGCAGGGGTGTCAAACTTGCGGCCCGTGGACAGGATGCGCCACATGCTAGCTCCACCCCCACCCGGTTTAGCGAAGGCAGGAAAAGTTCCGATATGTCATGTGATGCCGCCATGATGACGCGGGTTTTACACCCCTGGGCTACAGAATCTGCCATTTATGTGTGTACTACTTAGGCACAGAAAGAGAGAGACTTTGCATCACATTTGAATGTAATCTTAATTTTAAAGCAAGGTGGAATAATTCAGGGTAGATTTTTTTTTACTTGCCTCAGACTAGATTAAAATATGTACACGAAACTCTAGCCCTGATTTACCTTTCTGCAACTCCTTCAAACATAAATAGTGGAACTGAATAATAAAACAGTGCTCTACATGGGGCAGCCCTTGAAGAGCATTCGGAGACTCCAGCTTGTCCAGAAAGCAGCCGCGCGAGCGATCGTGGGTGCACCTTGGTTCACCCACGTAACACCTATCCTCCGCGAGCTGCACTGGCTGCCTATTGGTCTTCGGATACGCTTCAAGGCGCTAGTTGTCACTTATAAAGCCCTTCATGGTATTGGACCTGGGTACTTGAGAGACCGCCTGCTGCCAATCACCTCCACTAGACCGATTAGATCCCACAGATTAGGCCTCCTCCGAATTCCATCCGCCGGCCAGTGTCAACTGGCGACTACCCGGAGGAGAGCCTTCTCTGTGGCTGCTCCGACCCTCTGGAATGAACTCCCCGTGGAGATTCGAACCCTCACCACCCTCCAGGCCTTCCGCAAAGCCCTCAAAACCTGGCTGTTCCGACAGGCCTGGGGCTAAAGAACTGTTGCCCCCGTCTCGAATGGTATGACTGTTGTGTGTTTTAAATTATGCATTGTTATGTGTCGTTTCTTTAATTTTTTGTCTGTATCCCCCTTCCCTGGTTTGAGTTGTGAGCCGCCCTGAGTCCCCTTTGGGGGAAAAGGGCGGCATATAAATATAATAAACAAACAAACAAACAAAGAAAACTTTGTTTTGCATTAAGCACAATAATGGAACACGACAAAGTAGGAAGATTATCTGCAGTGATTGACAGGCTTGTCCTCAATTGAAGAATCAGGCCAATATCATTCACCGCAAAGAAAGTAGCTCAGAAAATAGCAACTTGGGAGAGAGAGAGAGAGAATCTTAATTTTACAATTCATTCCATTCATATTATTAACATACCTTACATCTTTCAGGAATTGTGATTGTGATTTGTGAGCTGTTTTAGCTAATGGGTTGGTTTAAAGGCTGTTTTCATTTATAGCGGAACAACAGCAACAAGCTAATCTTTTCGCCTAGGCCTGGCATATGTGTGCTATTTTGGAAGCTGTGGTTTCATCCCTCAAAGTGGGTCAGGTAGCCTGCCCTCTGCATCACTCTGTAATCCCCTCATCAAGGAGGATTTAAAATAAGTAATTCTGATTTCTTTGTGGTCGTGTTTTCACAAGTCAGCAGATTTGGTCACAAAATAAATCAAGTGAAATACTGTGTACGAGGAGCATGTCATTGGATGAGAAGTGCCTGTGTTTGACAGTATCTTAGGCATTGCGGAATCTTCTGGTAGACTGTTGCATTTACCCTCAACACCCTCCCCCCTCCCAAATGAGTGACTTGCTGACATTAATATCCTCTGCCATGAAAATTGGGGTGCCATCGCTGCCTTTCTTTTATCGTGTAGTTCCAGCTTTGCAGGAGCATTGGAAGATTTAGCAGTTAGCAATAGCAGTTAGACTTATATACCGCTTCATAGGGCTTTCAGCCCTCTCTAAGCAGTTTACAGAGTCAGCATATCGCCCCCACAGTCTGGGTCCTCATTTCACCCACCTCGGAAGGATGGAAGGCTGAGTCAACATTGAGCCAGTGAGATTAGAACCGCTGAACTGCAGATAACAGTCAGCTGAAGTGGCCTGCAGTACTGCACCCTAACCACTGCGCCACCTCGGCTCTTAGAGATTTGATCTCAGGGTTCTCACCATGGCTAGATTTCTATTAATATCTCATCTGTGTCGGCATGACATGGCTGATTGGAAAGCTAATTTAGTGGAAATATACATTAGGTTGTTTTAAGAATAATCCTCTTCAGAACCAGGGCTGTTTGGGTTTAGAAGTTCAAATTCTAAACCCAAACCGAGAGCCGAGGTGGCGCAGTGGTTAGGGTGCAGTACTGCAGGCCACTTCAGCTGACTGTTATCTGCAGTTCAGCGGTTCTAATCTCACCGGCTCAAGGTTGACTCAGCCTTCCATCCTTCCGAGGTGGGTGAAATGAGGACCCAGACTGTGGGGGCGATATGCTGACTCTGTAAACCGCTTAGAGAGGGCTGAAAGCCCTATGAAGTGGTATATAAGTCTAACTGCTATTGCTATTGCTAAATAAAACCCCACTTTTTCTTCACGAGAGTTAGAAGTGGCATGCAAATGGGCCCTCTCAAAATGCTAGACATGACACGTATCATTAAACCAGGCAAACATAAAATCTATTGTAGCTATTCCCTCTTGAGGGTAAGCAATGGAATATACTTGAGGGTGTGTATGTGTATCCGAGTATACGTTTCAGATGCTTCAGTTTGCACTGTCAGGTTGCAATAGTCTGACTTAAGGGATTTTTCCACAATGCATCCTTAAAATACTTTAGTCCCTTTCATAAATATTCTGGATTTATGAATTTATTTTAAATCCCTTTCTAGATTTAGTCCCTTCCTCTGACTTGGCCCCGGTAGTGTCCTGAAGTACTTTCTGGATCATGATATTAGTTGATAATTAGTTCAGATTCTATAATATTGCTAGTAGTAGAAGGTAAAGATTTTAGATTCATAGCTGCATTTTATAATTTAAGGGCTACACACATACAAAAAAATACAGTACATTCTCACACATGCACCATCTGAATTTGACCAAGTGAATGCTCTATTCTGTTAAATGGAGCATCAAATGGATACAATTCAGCATTTATTCTTGAAGAGCACAGTATTCAGTATGATGCATTAATGGAAGTCTTTATAGATTATTTCCTGTGTGATGGAGATACAGATAAGTCCTTATCTGAATCGCATTTAAACTTCACAATTAAAGGTCCTTCAATTCCATGGAACACTATCTTGGCACAGCCTAGTAAAATTGATAACATGATCTTTGTAAGGACTGCTTTGTAGCAAATATTTATGATTATAAAACATTACAATCAAGATCCTGAATTCTTCAAATAACTATTCTCACAATCTTATTTTTTGGGGGGCAGGTCAAGCTTTAAGCAAAAGGAAATTGTATGTATTCTCAAATATATGAAGATAAGAATTTAATACGATGCTTATAAAAGCGAAAAAAGACAATATAAAATATTATGCATATAAGTGTTACATAATTGGCCTCACTAATATTCTCTTTAAAAAGTGGACATATTAAGTGTCATTTTTTCTAAAAAATTCAGGACATGAATATCATACCAGCTTTCTCTTGTTGAATATCATGCCAGTTTTGGAATTTGTAATAAAAAGTCACCTACCCAATGAAACAAGCAAACTAGGAATAGCATTTATAGCTGCTACACAGTTCAGAATAAAATGAATTTGTAAAGTTATATTTCTAACTCATTCAGATTCTTGATAGATAAGATTCTTGATGGTTAAAAACAAATGAATAAATATTTTAAACTTTTAAAGTTGTTGATGTTTAAAGTAGAAATGATTTAATCCATTTTATCAGTACTCCAGATTTATTAATAGTAACAGAGAAGCAAATTTATCGCTTTTAGTATTTTTCATAAATCAGTGCTTTTTACCATGTAATTAAACATTGCACCTGATTTCTTCTGAACATTAACATGAAATAAGAATTTTGTTTCAAAAATAGACAATTATATTGAATCAAAAATATGTTTTGCTCACTGTAAAAGTTTGTGTTTGCAAGTCCTGTTTTATGTCCATCTGAATAAAAAAAATACTTATACTTTTCTGCTATTTTTTAAAATAATCAAGTAATATTTAAATTCCTTAAAAAGATTTTCAGATTTTCTATGTGGGTATTTACAAAGGTGGTTGGTTTACAAAGAATAAAATGGCTTGGATAAAGACTCTGTGAGAATGGATTGAAAAATAAATTGATCAAGGTTTGAAATGAAATTATAGTCCTGAATTTAGAAGTAGTATGATCAGTAAATAGATTCTGAGTTCAGTTAGAGATAAAAAAATAAATAAGCAAAGAATGAACTGCTTTTGACTGCCACTCTAAATTAATAGCTTCAAATCCTATATTTTGTAATCACTGGAGATGTCTGACATAAATTTATATGGGAGAAAATAGATATCTCTTATTCCCTGCTCATTCTTTTCAACATAAATTACCTTGTTTTCTTCTCTGGCTCTGCTAAGAATCCATGTTGGTTTATTTGTGGCTTATATTTAGAAACTTCATTATATACTAAAAGAACTTTCCACATTCCAGCCTTACTCTTATGGATAACCAGCCAGCAGCGAAGCTAATTCAATAAATAAATCTGCAGCTTTAATTTTTCCCCCTTTTTTGGCCAATAGGATGATGATAAAAGTAGGACCTAAAGTGAAATTTGGATATTAAGAGTGAACATATAGGGTCAGGCTGGATAGCCTATCGGGGGCCCTTTCATCTTGTTATTATAAAGTAAAAGGAGTTTGAAGCTTGTGGAAGAATAGGAAGTGTGAATGCCAAAACCGCAGAGTTCAGCTAAAGTTCTCACAAAACCGCAGAGTTCAGCTAAAGTTCTCACAAAGCCACATAGTCATTATGAGACTAGAGTTCCATGCTCAAATACCTGTGGCCCAGACAAAAGGGCCACAGGTATTTGAGCATGGAACTCTAGTCTCATAATGACTATGTGGCTTTGTGAGAACTTTAGCTGAAGTAGCTAGACAAGACAGTAACCAATCAGAAATGGGTTAAGTATTTCCGTATTGTGCTGCTTTTGACAAAGTATAAGAATGCATGTTTCCTTCAGAACACTGTTCAGATTTTCAAATGGCTATCTTGGCTAAATTATTCTGAACCTTTGGCTGCCAAATAAAACTACTACTCCTTGATCCTGAAACGTCCAAATCCCGTTATTTTCTGCAACAGTGGTGTAATTTTCTTTCCAGACTGTGTTTATGATACATTTGATGTGTTTCCTTGCTTCTTTACCTGTCTTGAGCTGGTTAAAAAAACCAATAACAACAACCTCATTCCCTCATTGTTTTACCATTTTAATGAATCCTTTGCTTGGGGTACAGAGACAAAGTGACAGAACCCTTGTCAATTTTAACTTGTGGTCGAAGAAAGATCTATTTAATGATCTTGTAGAAAGAAAGCTCAGTTTTTCAGTATTCAGTTGGCGGAGCTGTTAAAATCAGTAGACATAAAGGGCAGTGATCAGAGGTAAAAGGTTCCTGCCACAGGGTATGGTTGGAGGGTTGTTACTATGAAATGAAGCATGGCAGGTGAACATGACAGCACCAGTAAAGCCGGCAGGTATCAGAAAAGATTAGTTTTGGCACATAACTCGGAAAAAATAGGCACAACTTCCCTCCCCAGAGGATGCAGACGAGTGGGTAAGGAATGGATTATTGACCCCACAATTGAATGCAAAATGTCTGTTGCTAAGTGAGACACTTGTTGAGTGAGTTTGGCCCCATTTACAACCTTTCTTGCCACAGTTGTTAAGTGAATCACTGCACTTGAGTTTCGAGTTTTGAGTTTATTGACATTTGTATGCCGCCCACCCCCTTGGGACTCTGGGTGGCTCACAACAAGACAAAAAACATATATAAAAATTAAAATAAGAATACAATTATTAAATTTCACATCATGCATACTGTTAGCGTGGGGCTGGATACTAATCAACAGCCCCAGGCCTGCCGGAACAGCCAGGTCTTGGTAGCTTTATGGAAGGCCAGAAGAGTAGTAAGGATCTGGATCTCTATGGGAAGATCGTTCCATACGGCCGGTGCAGCTACAGAGAAGGCCCTCCCCCGGGGAGCCGCCAACCGACATTGACCGGCCGACAGCACCCAGAGGAGGCCCAATCTGTGTGATCTTATTGGTCTTTGGGAGGTAAATGGCAGGAGGCGGTCTCTCAGGTAGTCAGGTCCTAAACCATGTAGGGCTTTAAAAGTAACAACTAGCACCTTGAAGAATGTCCGGAGACCAATGGGGAGCCAGTGCAGCTCGCGGAGGATAGGTGTAACGTGAGTGTATCTAGGTACATCCAGTATCACTCACGCGGCTGCATTCTGGACCAACTGCAGTCTTCGAACACTCTTCAAAGGGCAGCCCTGAAGATAACTTAGTAACCTGGTTGTTAAGTGAATCAGACTTCCCCATTGACTTTGCTTGCAAAAGGGATCACTTGACTTTGGGACACAGCAACGGTCATAAGTATGAACCAGTTGCCAAGCATCTGAATTTGATCACATGAGCCTGAGCATGCTGCAAAGGTTGTAACTATGAAAAATTGTCATAAGTTACTTTTTTCAGTGCCGCTGTAACTTTGAATGGTCACTAAATGAACTGTTGTAAGTCAAGGAATACCTTAACTTTGAGAAACAGTCAGTGGCCCATTTTAGTGGTGTGGCAACTTGGTCATGTAGATCATACTACTGGAATTCAGAGTAAAAATGAATAGAAGGGAGCCGCGGTGGTGCAGTGGTTAGAATGCAGTACTGCAGGCTATTTCTGCTGACTGCTGGCTGCCTGCAATTTGGCAGATCAAATCTCACCAGGCTCAGGGTTGACTCAGCCTTCCTTCCTTCCGAGGTGGGTAAAATGAGGACCCAGATTGTTGGGAGCAAGAGGCTGACTCTGTAAACTGCTTAGAGACAGGGTTGTAAAGCGGTATTTAAGTCTAAGAGCTATTGCTATTGAATATAATCCCTGAAGGATTATATAATCCTCTATTTGGTTTATTAATTAGCATAAACCACAGATAAAAAGTTGGGTCAGTCTCTGATACTAAAAAGAAAAAGAAAAACAAAAAATATCCCCAAACCAGGACTCTGGTAGCAGTTTCTCTAATGAATGCATTTTATTAAAATGCATAAATTTATAGGTTGTATCCTTCTGATTTGTTTCTCAGGATAGAGAAGCTATTACAAGTAAGGAGAAAAAAATGGTAGGAAGTAATGCAAATTGCGTTCAGAAACATCAAGCATGTACCATATTCGTATTAGAGGGCAGAAAAGTCTAGCACATTATATTAAAGAAAATGTATCACTCAGCTAAAATTCTCTGGGGAGAAAGGTGTAAAAAAACTTTTTAACAATGCTAATGATCAGCATTAGCAGTAACATAAATTCTGAATATAAGAAACACAGTGACATATTGCTGTTGAACTTTTGCTATTGTTTGAGTTTCAGAAAGGACTTACTGTATTGATTTACCAAGCATTTGTTTTTTTTAAGTGTTACTATTTTAGTTTGTGTTTTAATTTTTATGCCTTTAATAGTTTATTGATCTTTTCACTTTGACCAAACCATTAGATTTTTTTTAACAGAGATACATTTAAACAACTGAATAAAAACCACAAAGTTGGGAAACTGCACATTAGAAATATACAGAATTAACCAAAAGGGAAATCTTTTTTAAGTATTTGAGAGATAATACTGGATACCTCTGATCTGGCCCTTCTCCAATTAAAAGTCTCCCTTGAAACGCAGAGAGGCACCACACTGCCTCTCTGCACACAGCAAAGTGGAATTTCTGTGCTCAATGGACCAAACATGAAAATAAGTAAGCTGGGAATTGCTTCGCTCTCTGATAAGGAGAGAAGAGCCTCAACACGTTACTATGAAGATAACTATCCACATCACTGTCCTTAAAATCAAAATGACGGTGATGTTATGGTCACTTTCAGGAAGGGTGAAGGTCGACGAAAATGGGTGTGAGTCAAACCATGAATTACCAATAGCTTCTTTTTGAGTCCGTCCCCCGCTTTAACTAACTACAACTTCCTTCCTCAGAAAACAATAAAAGAAGCAGAAGAAAGCTAGGAAGAAATAAAAAAAAACATACAGAAGTTGTATTTACAGATATACTACAGTGCAGGGGTGGGTTTCTCACCCCGTTCCAACCGGTTCGGTTGGAACAGGGCCGGCGGTGTCCTCGTGTACACGCGCAGTGCACGCATGCGTACTAGTGCCTGTGCAATGCTCTAGCTGCTCCTGGAGGATCGCGCAGGCGCTGTATGCGTTCTGCACATGCGTGGAAGAGCAGAACTCGTCAAAAACGGGTAAGAAACGCGGGCGGGCGGGTGGATCCTTCGGTGTTCCCGGAAGTTACTTACTTCCGGGTTCGCCGACCAACCGGTTCGCGGGGACCGCCGCGAACCGCCTGAAACCCACCCCTGCTACAGTGGTGGGCTGCTACGTGGCCACACAGGTTTGGGTGAACCCTTAGCTTTGATTGCTGGCTGGGCCCGCCTACCCATCCTTGTGCTAAGCTATTCATTTATAACAAACTTTCTGGCTCTTTTCCTCCGCTCTCGCTGCCCAGATGAGTTTCATGCCATCCCTGCTTTACTCACTGGAGCTGCTTGAGTTGATTACCTGCTTCTTTGTTTCACTCCCAAAGGGTGTGTGTGTGTGCGAGTGAAGCTAGCAGAGCGTGCGTGCATGCACGCTCTCACAACCAGCAAACCACATATGAACCTAAGTGAAGCCCACCTCTGGCTATACATGCATGCATGCATAGGCCATGATTCACTACAGTCATTCACACCATGTTAAACTGTTCTAGAAACAACTAAATAATCCGATCCATGTATTTGTTGTTTGAGATGCTGAATCTTTGGTTATAAGTCCATTTTCTTTGTTCAGAGGCCAACTCACATGGGCAAATGGATAGAGAATATAAACATTTGAAAATACTAAATATCAACATTGAGCTAATGCATGTTAGTGCTTCTTAACAATATATTTAATTAAAAGGTTAATTTCAGTGCATCTCCAACAACATAAATGCAACAAGACATTTCTGCTGAAAAGGTTGAAATCTAAACATGTATTGTTTATGTTTCTTTTAAGGTGTCACTTTTATTGGCTTTAAGTAAACAAGTGAAAAGGGGAAAAAGAAGAAAAACATAATACACATTGTTAAATGATTTTCAAAACTTAAAACCAAAACAAAACAAAATAAAAAAAGATTAATAAGAAGCCATTATAAAAGGAACATTCTTAAGAATGTAGCAGTTTGATTCTCACTGGCTCAAGGTTGACTCCGCCATTCATCCTTCTGAGGTCGGAAAATGAGGACCCCAAAATATTTCAGAGTACACAGAGGTGTAAAGGTGCCACATGATTCCTGGAAAACATCATGGGTCCTTAGAAGAGCTATGTAATTTGTGACCCTATGGATCCCAAAGCATTTTTTTTAAATTTTGGATTCCTCTGATTCAAAAGAACCTTCTGAATCTGACTCAGCAGATAATCAACAGGAAGAGATTGGGAGAAATCAGGTGACAAGGCTGAAATATATGCTGAAACTTGGAATCAAATAGTGCGGTTATCCTATTGTTCCTCACAGAAGCATTAATCATCTCTAAGTTTTCAACATTATCTCAATAATTTCACTAATACATGAGAAGATATTATCTATTCAGTCCATGCTTAGAAGCTGACAACCTATTAAGTTTTCATAATGATGGCTGGATTATTTTATTGCATTACTAAATCGGAATGGATGCAGGTGACTATTTAAAAAATAAACAAAAAAATGATCATAGTGAATTTCAAATGTTCCAGCAATTGTGTTCTAGATAACCTAGGAAGGATTTTCACTGCATAAAAGTTCAAATAAATTGTGGTGACAATTATACAATTGTCTGTCATCACTCTAGAATTAGAAAGAGTATCCTCAATCATGCTTGGTCATTTTTCTTAAGAATATTTGTATTCTTAATTGGCAATTACTTCACAGTCCTCAAAAGAATAGAAAAAAATATGAAATTGAAATAACTTTTCAGTTGAAATAATTGGGGATGAACAACCTCTTCACAGAAAGCAGAAAAAAAGTTTTGACAAAGTAGATTTTAACTTAAGGTGTTAAAACCTTAATGTCGACATCAAAAAAGTGCTTTATGTTTTCCAAGCTCTATCATTTTTTAAAAAAATGTAACCCTTAGTGCTGAATTTGAAACTTATCACTCAAAATGGACTAGCAAAAGAAATTGGTATCAGAACACTTCTTAATAACAAGTACTTTTATATGTGTGGGAGATGTTGAAAATGCTGATTGTTAATTAAATCATAGAGACCATTAATTTTAATTTCTCTATTAATGCAGTACAGTTTTTTTATATTTTGCTTTTACATTTTTGACCGGTCTTTTACTTTTTTGTCTTTTTGCTTTAAAAATGTAGAATAAATTAAATCTCTTACGGGAAATGATTATCTGTAGCAAAAGAATTCATATCAGCCAAAGACAGTGATGTTCTGATATTAGTTATGCTATTTCTGGTAGAGGGGTGATAGGAAGAGAAAGAAAAAAGTAAGGTATATATGTTTGCCACTCCTATAAAGAATTATAGTATAGTTGTTGACATTTTTCAATCTGACATAAAGTATAGAAAACCTAGTCCATACCTATATGAATGCCATAATCCTACAGAAAATAAAATAATGATAATAAATTTTCTAGTATAGCAATAGCAATAGTTAGACTTATATACCGCTTCATAGGGATTTCAGCCCTCTCTAAGCGGTTTACAGAGTCAGCATATTGCCCCCAACAACAATCTGAGTCCTCATTTCACCCACCTCGGAAGGATGGAAGGCTGATTCAACCTTGAGCCTGGTGGGTTTTGAAGAGCCGAACTGCTGAACTGCAGTCAGCTGAAGTAGCCTGCAGTGCTGCATTTAACCACTGCGCCACCTTGGCTCTTGAGAGTATGAGAGGTCCGTGGTAGTGTCTGGGTTTTGTTGATTTCTTGAAGACATTTCATTACTCAAATTAATGTCACATACCTTTTCACACGCATAGACCCAGAATTAGTCAAATAATCTATGACAATATTGCTCTGCTCCATAGTATACCCAATTTAACCAAATACATGAAACATCCAGGTTCATGGGTCTTATCAACCTCTGCCTAACCATAATAGTAGAGGTCATAATGCAATATATGGAAGTGATAGCACTTCAACAAATACCACCCAAAGTGTGGATCAGATGTGTAGATTGATAGCTTCACCATAATAAAAAAATGATCAATTAGGAAACAATCACAAAAACATCAACAACACCTTCAAAGGAATGCAATTCACCAGGGAAGAAGAAAACAACAATTCACTACCCCTCTTGAATGTCCTGATCAGCAGAAACTACAATGGCAAACTAGAAACACAAGTGTACTGAAAAATCACCCACACCAATCAAGTACTCCACTATCAAAGTAATAACCCAACCTCTCACAAAAGTAGCTGTGAAAGAACTATGTTTAGATGAGCACAAACACACAGCAGCAGAAGAATAGATCATCCATGTAGCATCTTCCAACAAAGTGAATATCTATGCAACTTCATAAAAAGGTACCTACTTAACCCAATATAGCACAACCAACAGATGCCATAAAAAGGATGACACCAGGGGTGGGTTCCAACCGGTTCGGTTGGAACGGGGCCGGCGTCGTTGTCGTGCACGCGCGCAGTTCACACATGCGTCTTAACGCCTGTGCGATGCTGCTCGTGGAGACTCGCGCAGGCCCTGTATGTGCCATCCAGCTGCTCGCGGAGAATCGCGCAGGCACTGTATGTGACATGCGCCTGCGTGGAAGCGCAGAAGACTTCAAAGACCGGTAAGGAGCGCGGGCGGGCAGGTGGGCCCTTCGCCGTTCCCGGAAGTTACTTACTTCCGGGTTCGCCGACCAACCGGTTTGTGGGGACCACCACAAACCGGTTGAAACCCACCCCTGACACCAACATACATCAAAAACATCTCAGAAACCACCAACAGACTATTAAAATCACATGGAATCAACATAGCACATAAACCAACTAAAGTCTTCCAAAACATCCTAAGTAAAGCAAAAAGTTCAGCAACCCCAGAAGAAGAAGGGGAAAAAACCCCATGTCATTTGAAACATACATTGTAAAGATTGCAACAGTCATTACGTAGAACAGTAGTGGCGAACCTATGGCACACGTGCCAGAGGTAGCATGCAGAGCCCTCTCTGTTGGCACGCATGCCGTCGCCCCAGCTCTGTTTTGGGTCTCTGCTGCTGATGCGCGTGGCACCTCCTGCCGGCCAACTGGTCTTCGGGTCTCTGCCTCAGATGCAGTTTGGGCAGGGTGCATGCACATGTGTGGGGTGCGTGCGTACATGTACCAATGTCTTGGAGTTTGGGCATGTGTGCACTTTGGGTGTGTATGCACTTTGAGAACTTGGTGCCTAGAACAAACAGGCAGATTAGCAGAACACATCCCTGAATAGCAATAGCAATAGCAGGTAGACTTATATACCGCTTCATAGGGCTTTCAGACCTCTCTAAGCGGTTTACAGAGTCAGCATATCGCCCCCACAGTCTGGGTCCTCATTTCACCCACCTCGGAAGGATGGAAGGCTGAGTCAACCTTGAGCCGGTGAGATTAGAACCGCTGAACTGCAGATAACAGTCAGCTGAAGTGGCCTGCAGTACTGCACCCTAACCACTGCACCACCTCGGCTCTTTTTAGATAACAACTACCAGTCAGATATTCTCCGAAAAGGTGTTCATATGTGATCTTAACATATGGCATATTCATAACCTACAAATTCTGAATAAAAATACCTTCTAGGATATTACCAACTATATTTTATTTATAAAATCAGAAAATTGTTTTAAGAATGAAAGTAGAATGTTTCACAGAGAAAAGAGAAATAACTAGGTGACAGATGAAATTTCTACACATTAGACTGTTTTCCTTACATTTCTGCTCCATCTCACTGATATTATCCCTCTCTTCTCATCATAGCACTTCAAAACAAAATCTATCCCATAACACTACACACATTAGTGAAGGGGGGAAAGGGGAAAAATCCTATGCATTGTTTTGATGAGTTCCTTTTCTAGCACTAATCTTGTGATGGCTCTTATATTAAGAAATAATGGATCTACTGCATCATCTGACAAATGTTTGCATAAAGTCTACTTTTCCTTTGGAGGTATCTATGCTTAAGAAAGTATTTTGGAAAGCTGTTCTGACCCCCCTCGTCCTACATCAAAGCACGCCGAGACAAAGATACTTCCAGGATTTATTGATATACAGGGCGGGGCATAACCTTTTCCTAGGGGGTCACAGCAAGATCGACAGCAGTTTACAACTTCCGCGACACCTCATTTTAAAGCCCATAAAAAACTGAATTGAATGAGCTATTAAATGTTAAATTTGCTTTAAGAATGGCTGGAAAATTCGATTCGGAAGAACAAAGGATCATTGACAGAATAAAATGCGACTCAGCAATTGTTAAAGGAAAACAATGTCGAATTTTGGGGCAATGACGTCTGGCCGGGAAATTCGCCAGATCTCAATCCGGCAGAGAACATTGGGGCCATAATTAAGGATGAAGTGGAAGCTCTGATGATTCAGGAGCAAGGTCAAAATCGATATTCGGTTGAAACTTTGAGAATGAATTTGGAAACTGTGTTGAAAAATCTGGAAAATCGAACGGAACTGTTTGAAGATTTGTTGTGTTCTTATCCACCTCGTTTGAATGCTGTTCGAAGGGCTAATGGTGGTCATACTGACTATTAAATCATGTCAATAAACTTAGTTTTTGATGGGCTTTCGAATGGTGTATGAATTATTTGTGTTGTTATTACAAGTGTTGCTGTGACCCCCTAGGAAAAGGTTATGCCCCGCCCTGTACAGACAGGCCCTTGGCAGCAATCCAGCACAGTCCAGGCCTTGGCAGCAATCCAGCACAGACATGGCGGTGGCAGCAATCCAGCACAGACTAACCTTGGCAGCAATCCAGCCTGCCAAGCTAGCCACGAAACGTTCTCCAGCTCTAGTGAATACGTTGACTCCTGCAAAGGTCATGTGCACAATCAATCATTCCTTTTATAGTCTTGAGAGGAGGCTAATCACCACCGGCTGAGTGCAATTACCTCCTGTAACCGCATAACTGTTCCTTATGCCTATTAGCTCTCTGGTGTGGTGCATCCAAGATCAACTCCCTTGTCTCCTGCCCACTGCTCCAATGCATGACATCAGGACCACACTCCCTTGTCTCCTCCCCACTGGTCCAAGGCTCAGGTGCCTCCTGGTGGCCAACCAGCCTCTCTGCGCCCTGCTCGGAGTCGGAACCCTGTCCAGGGTCCTCCACATCCTCCAGAGCCGACTCAGAGGGCCCCTCGCTGTCGTAGTCTGGTGGCAACTCCAACGGCTCCTGCTGGGCCAGAACAGAAAGCAATCTTACAGAGGTATCTGCCCACTAAAAAAAACATCTGAAATGCAAAGATATATACTTACTGTAGATCTTAGAACTATTTTGCTCACACTTTCAGAAAAGGTCATATAATATTATTGTGGAATTTTCCACAATACTAATCACCTTTTGAGAGGTTGAGATTGCAGTGGTCCAAACAAAATAAGTAATCTATTCTGCCCTTGAAATGGTGTTGGGGAATGATGCCAACATTTCACCCTTATTTACTCAATGGAATTGGTAATCTTACAGCTGAGAAAGGTTTCCAAACCTTGGAGTAGGAAATCAGAAAAAGTTTTATTGCAAAATGTAGTTTTTTTTTTGCCACACTTAGAAATCCAAAAACTTTCAGTTCTGACTGAAGCTTCTTGGATGAGAAGTGAAACATCTTCAAAGTCCACTTGTCTCTTGAAAAAGCACTTTTGGAACAATCTTGACCTGGATGACTGGGAATTTCCATAGACCTTATGAATGAGGATGTTGTTGTGTCTCCTCTGGCGCAGTGGTTAAATGCAGCACTGCAGGCTACTGCTAGATCAGCAGGTCAGCGGTTCAAATCTCACCGGCTCAGGGTTGACTCAGCCTTCCATCCTTCCGAGGTGGGTAAAATGAGGACCCAGATTGTTGGGGGCAATATGCTGACTCTCTGTAAACCGCTTAGAGAGGCCTGAAAGGCCTATGAAGCGGTATATAAGTCTACTGCTATCCTCACTTTGCTTCAAAAGACCTGGAACAGTTTCTTGCTCTTTCTTCATTATAGACTCACCTAACCCTCTGAATTAGCCCAAGATCATATTTTCCTATGTATAGATCCCTAATCTGGTGTTCCTCAGAAATAGAGCCGAGGTGGCGCAGGGGTTAGGGTGCAGTACTGCAGGCCACTTCAGCTGACTGTTATCTGCAGTTCAGCGGTTCTAATCTCACCGGCTCAAGGTTGACTCAGCCTTCCATCCTTCCGAGGTGGGTGAAATGAGGACCCAGACTGTGGGGGTGATATGCTGACTCTGTAAACCACTTAGAGAGGGCTGAAAGCCCTATGAAGCGGTATATAAGTCTAACTGCTATTGCTATTGCTATTCTTCACAACTCCCAGAATTTCTAATATTTATGTATTGTGGATCTTCAATGTACGACAAGGCACTGAGTTGGAAAGGCTTCCTAATCACATAAAGTGTATGCCACAATAAACTATATACAACAAATTAAGAATGTTGGTATATTTATTCTTTGTTTTGGGTTTTTTTTGCCAGAAAAAAATTACTTTGTTATCCCCAATCAATTAAGGAAAGAAGGTGGCAGCTATTTCTGTATTTGTTATATACATTGTTACCCTTCTAGTGTAATAATTTTGCAGCTGTTGAAAATAGTTTTTTTTGCCTCAAAAAGAGAACAAATGAATATTAACAATTCAGTTCTATCTATTTGAAGATTGAGATGTGTTTGCTCAGACGCAGATTGCACAGAATTCAGTGAGACTTACTCATAAACAAGATTCAAATTCAAGTAACTTTACTGTGGCCATTAACCAGCAGAATTGCTCATAGACAAAAAAGGACAAGATTGCAGCCTAAATAACCGAGTTATTTTTTTTTTTTTAAAAAAATCTCTTTTAATGTTACTTAATATTGGGTGAATGTGGCAGCTGTCTCATTTTAAAACCATTTCTGAATGTTTATTGATTGCTTAAAACGTACATCCTGGAGATGCTGCCATGCAAAATAGAATATAATTCCAGAATCATTCATCTTGCTGCTAACATCATTAAAACAAATGTTGTTTGTTCAAATTCATAATGAATATAATATTTTCAGTTTCATCTGGATCAGGGTAAAAACTACCAAATTCAGATTGTTTCATAATTATGATTAATCAGGACATTATGTTACTGCTTGAAGATAATTCACAGTGTTACTAAGTTAGCTTTATTGATCAATTTACACTCACTTTTAAGAGGCAAAGGAAATAGTTCCTTGTCTGTGCAAATGGCATTGTCAGGGTGGCTTAATCTGGATTGGAAGCTAAACCGGGCCATATGTCATGAGGAATTGCATGGGAGACCATCAGAAAACACCAGGAGAATATATATATATATATATATATATATATATATATATATATATATGTATGTATGTGTGTGTGTGTGTGTGTGTGTGTGTGTGTGTGTGTGTGTGTGTGTGTGTGTGTGTGTGTGTGTGTGTGTGTGTGTGTGTGTGTGTGTTCTATACTAGTCTCCCTTTATTTATTTATCAGCACAAATACAACAAATGTAACAAAAAGGCAACAGTAAAAATATTGGGTTTCTGTCTGGATGGTCTCTTGTGACGAGCCGAAAGACAGAGAATGGAAGTAGTGATGTTCCTCCCATATTTGGGCATACCGGGGGTTGTAAATCTAAATAGATACCTTTCACCCTGGCTTGGCTGATAAGGAGTTGAGCTCTGTGGTTGAGTGGTTAACATATCTGCCTAAGATGCAATACAGCACAGGTTCGATTCCCAGTAAGGGTATGGCTAGCTGATGAGAGCTAAATAGCTTGAAATAGATCTATAATAGTCTCCCTTTACCCCCAGAGTCAGGAATGACTAGCACATATGTGCGAGGGGAACCTTTACCTTTTAATTATGACTTGAATAGGATTGTATTTGTTTGTCTGTTTGTTTGTATCCCACCTTTATTATTTTTATAAATGAGTCAGGCAGCAATTGTATCCAACATACTTTCTGCCTATTGGTCTCCGAACGCACTTCAAGGTGCTGGTCATCACCTTTAAAGCCCTACATGGCCTAGGACCTGGATATCTGAGAGACCGCCTCCTGCCACATACCTCCCAACGGCCGATAAGATCTCACAGGCTGGGCCTCCTCCGGGTGCCGTCGACCGAACAATGCTGGCTGGCAGCCCCTCGGGGGAGGGCCTTCTCTGTAGCTGCTCCAGCCCTGTGGAACGATCTACCCATAGAGATCCGGACCCTTCCCACTCTCTCGGCCTTCCGAAAAGCTACTAAAACCTGGCTATTCCGGCAGGCCTGGGGCTGTTGACTTCATGAACGAGGTCCAGCCCCACCTAGACGGAATGTATGGTGTGTTGTTTTTAAATTTGTTTTTCTTTTCTATTTTTAACCTTTTATCCTTTATCTTGTTTTTGTAAGCCGCCCAGAGTCCTATGGGATTGGGCGGCATATAAATTTATTAAATTACTAATTATTAATTACTTCATCTTCCTGTTTTTCCCACAAAAGCCCTGTTAGGTCAGTTGGGCTGAGAGAGATGACTGGCCCAAAGCTGCCTTTCGCGGCTGAGGCAAGATGAGAATTCACGGTTTCCTGCATTTTAGCCTGGAGCCTTAACCACCAGACCAAACTGACTGCTATTCTTATCTGGGAGTAGCTAGTGCCATTTAAATCACCATAAACTGACTATTGGACAAAAATGTTATGTGTTAGCATTGATCTTCGAAGCCCATAGTCCCTAATGCTCAATTGATCAGCCTGCCTGATTTCTAGATCAAAACAGGGCCTTTCAATGTTGCTTCCCTACTAAAAAACCTTATTACCTGTTTTGTTGATTTATGAATGATGCTATACTTGGAAAAATGGCAAAGATGCATATTGTTTGTCAACCTTTCAATTGCTAATTTATAGTCAAGATATTTGACTCTATGTATGTATTTACAGCCAAGGTGGCGCAGTGGTTAGGGTGCAGTACTGCAGCCACTTCAGCTGACTGCTAGTTCTGCAGCTCGGCGGTTCAAATCTCACCGGCTCAGGGTTGACTCAGCCTTCCATCCTTCCGAGGTGGGTGAAATGAGGACCCAGATTATGGGGGCAATATGCCGACTCTGTAAACCGCTTAGAGAGGGCTGAAAGCCCTATGAAGCGGTATATAAGTCTAACTGCTATTGCTATTGCTATTATGTATATATCATGTTTTAGATTCTGTATATTTTGAGTACTTTTGTTAGCAGAAAAGCAGAGTATACATTTCATAACAATTACAAGTGGAAAAGTTGTATCTACTTTTTATTTTGTTAACTTCATCCATCTATGTTTTATCAGAAAAAAACATCTGATTTAAAAAATTAATATTAGTGAAAGATGATTTGTGAACTAGGAAGAAATTGGTACAATTTGGATTAAATTAAAATTCACACTTGTAGCTATACTTTCTTTCAAAGCTCAACCTTTTCTAGAGTTAACCATTAATAAATTATTATCAGGCAGTTCTGTGTTGCTCTACTATCTAAAATGTAAATTTACCTGCTATATCCAATTTTCCATATTTTGAATCTGTGAACAACTGCACATAAATAATAACTTTGCATGCAGATCTGCAAAAAGGTTTTGTGTTTAACTTGGTACCATGTAGAGGTCATGTCATCTTCTATTTACATAGGAATTCATTGAAGCATATGGTTTTACAGGAATGCCTATATTTTTTTCTGGTATTTCATCTGAAGATGTCAACTTGTCACAGTGCTATAGAAGAATGTTCTATGAGGATACCACCTTCTCTGAATAGTATTTCTTATTCATTTTTTCTCAATTTTCCACTTTCTTCTCTTGCAAAAAATATATCCTGCAGAATTGCAGGGAAGAGCAACAAAGATGGTTAGTGGGCTGGAGGCTGAAGCATAAGCAGGAATTGGGTATGTCTAGTCCAGGGGAGGAGTGAAATTTCTAGAAAAAAATGTCTAGTCTAGGGGTGACATGATAGCAATGTCACAATATTTGAGGGGCTGACACACAAAAAAGAGGGCTAACCTATTTTCCAAAGCAGCTGAAAGAACGACGGGAAATAATCAGGGCCGGTTCTGACAGGTTCTGGAGAACCAGTAGCAGAAATTTTGAGGAGTTCGGAGAACTGGCAAATACCACCTCTGGCTGCCCCCAAGTGGGGTGGGAATGGGGATTTTGCAGTATCCTTCCCCTGGAGTGGGGAGGGAATGAAGATTTTGCAGTATCCTTCCCCTATCATGCCCACCAAGCCATGCCCATAGAACTGGTAGTAAAAAAAATGAATTTCACTACTGAATATAATAGATGGATATTAATCAAGGAAAAAAACCATCTAAAACACAGGAAAAATTTCCTGACAGAACAATTAATCAGTAGAATGGCTTGTCTCTAGAACTTGTTGTAGCCCCAACACTAAAGTGACCCAATTTTTTGCACGGCCGCACACGTGGCAAGAAAACACCGCACAGCAGTTTGCAGTAATTTCTACTGTCATAGGCTCTGGAAGCTGGGGAGGTCCTTTGCACGCGGCTAAACTGGCCACCCGCAAAGGATCTCCCCAGACTTGTTTTGATGAGCGCGGGGAGACTGATGGTAGTTTGTGCCACCCGCGCCCGCTCAAACTATCGTCAGTCGCTCCGTGTTCAGCAAAGCAAGCCCGGGGAGGTCCTTTGTGGGCGGCCAGTCCTAGGCGCTTGCACCTGGCGCTGCAGCTGAAGTGAACCCCCAAAGCCCCCGCCGCCGCTAGAATAACTGCTGCTGCCTCCTCCTCCAACAGAACCACCACATTTGCTACCCGACGCTGCGACTGAGGTGAAGCCGCCAAGCTCCCGCCGGCGCCCCCACTTGTGGCAGCGGCGCCTCCCCCTCCACTCTGAGCACCTGATCTGGGCACCGTATTACCCCTGCCTCCTCCTCCTCCGCCGTGCTTTTGATGAGCCATGAGGCCGTGGGAGCCAGTAGGAAGGCGGCGGAGGGGGCAGGAGCAGGAAAAAAAAGGCCCCATGGCTTATCAATAGCACGGCGGAGGAAAAGGCGGCGGTGGCAGGGGTAACGCAGTGCCCAGCTCAGTTGCTCCGAGCGGCGGAGGGGGAGGCGGCGCCGCTGCTGCCAATGGGTCTGGGTGCCAGCAGGAGCTTTGGTGACTTCACCTCAGCCACAGCGCCGGGCGGCAAAATTTTTAATCAAGAACACACCGCCCCCCCCCCTTCCCGGTCAATGGTGTCCCGCTTTACCAATTTTAAAATCTGGTCACTTTACCCAACACTAATGGTTTCTAAGAAAAGATTGGACAGGAATTTGTATGAAATATTATAGGATCTCCTGCTTGAGTAAGGGGTTAGAATAGAAGATCTCCAAGGTCTCTTCTAAGTCTGTTATTCTGTTATTCCAAATTGATGGAATTACATCTTCAATCTGTTTCTGTCTCTGCCTCTCTGTTACACACACACACACACATATATGGGGAGGGAGAGATTTAGAAAGAGATTAGTGTTCTTGGGATTCTTGTAGGTAATATACAATATTCCACCTACAATTAAATGGCAAATACTAGGAAGTGGGGAGTTGGTATGATGACCTCTTGGGTATTTTCAGTCACTGAATGAGGAGTGGAGTTTGGAAGCTAATTTGTAGAAAGTTAATTCCACAAATTTTCAACAACTCTGACCAATGTTCATAAATTTGTCTACAATTCATTGAACTTAGATCAACTTACAGTAGTTGTCAACAGTGAAAGTCTTTCAAACCACACATCTTATAGGAAACATCTGGTGTGCTGAGCAATTGTGTAACTGTTTGCAATGTAAGCTATTGGTTTTAAAATATCCTAGAAAAAATGCTGTTATATATGCAAAGTATTAAAAGGTGTTAACTTATTTATCACAAGGGCACTTACAGATTTAAGAAGAAAGACTGTTAAGGACTCTACAGTTCTGAGATTGAATTAATTATGGAACAGAGCAAATAGACCAAGAATTTAGAATTATCCAACTAAACTAAAGTCAATTATCTTAAACATTACAAAACTCTAGTTTAATAGAACATGGAGCAGAAAGACACTTTTGGGATTAAAAAAAAAAGCTTCAGGGCTTTTTAGCAGTGGTTGATTGTTGTGGAGCAAGCTAAAGTTGTATTAAATTGTTTCCTCAAATGTTTATAATCATGTATTGTTATACAAGTATAAGTGAAACATTTTAGTCAGTAAAAATTAACAAGTCGTTTGAGAATTGTCTGTGTGTGTGTATATATATATATACGTACATACACACACACATACTGTATATGTATAATATATACAGTTTTGTAATACATACAGTTTTTTACATGCATACACACACACACACACACACACACACACACACACACACACACGTTGTCCCCAAAACTGGTCTCTTGCTTGGTGTCGAAGCTGATAATTCACCGGACACAAGGTGTGATACAGAATGATACTTTTATTTTGGTACCAAGATATAAGGACCCTGGTTTGAAAAGCCAACCACGGGCCAAGATTAGGATCTTACAGCAATTTTTATAGTCAAGAGATGGTTGCATTCAACCCTTTGTCCTTCCCCTAATAATACATGCATAACAGATAATATTGATTGGTTATTTGGATTCCGCTTGTAAAGCTTAAGCTTAAACCCTTACGCTTGTTATGTTAAATAGCTAAATGTCACGTCCCCTATTTTTCACCCCAGGTCATGGATATCTTGCAATGTCTGCCAGCTATGTGGTTTTTGGAGTTTTTTCTTCTAAGCGAGCTATTCTTGTTCCTAATATCCTTGCTAGTGGTTTTAAGGTGCTAATTTCTGTCTTGCTGTTAATACACAAACCTACTCCTTCCTACTGCAGAGCAGAATAAAAGAACAAATAGTTTTTTTTTTCTGAGGCAGTCCCCCCCCCCCCGTGACCCCCTCTCCTTCCTCAGTGAGAGAGACAGGAAAGGAGCAAAGCTGTTAATTTGCCAAGGCAAAGAAATGAAGACAAAATAAAATGTTTTATCAGAATTCATATTCCTCACTCTCACGTCCATTCCATCCACACCTGGGACCTAACAACAAATATGACCCTTCCTCCCTATCCCCAGTGCCTCATCTGTACATACTAATGACCCGATCCCTTGTGGGGTGGAGTAAGGACAACTGAATGGAACTGAGTATTTACTGGCCGGACACCCTTCCTGTCGCCAATGCAGAGTTTTGTTCAGCAGATATATTCTTATTGTGACCAGAGAGAGGTCACAGCCTCCTGATTGTGAGGCGAGAGCTCCACCTCTAGGCCATCACACTACTTTGAATGGGACATATACATGTATGTGTGATGTTATTGTGCCATTAGCCGAGGTGGCGCAGTGGTTAAATGCAGCACTGCAGGCTACTTCAGCTGACTGCAGTTCAGCAGTTCGGCTGTTCAAATCCCACCAGGCTCAAGGTTGACTCAGCCTTCCATCCTTCCGAGGTGGATAAAATGAGGACCCAGATTGTTGTTGGGGGCAATATGCTGACTCTGTAAACCGCTTAGAGAGGGCTGAAAGCCCTATGAAGCGGTATATAAGCCCAACTATTGCTATTGCTATTGCTATGTAAAATATGCTGGGCGCTGTTAGACATTTCACTTTTCATTTATTTTAGCCCAGCAGCAAGTTAGGTACTGAAACACTAATGATATTAAAATGTATCATGAAACAACCCCACAGCTTGTGGAAGAAGAATTCTTTCTCTGCTGCTTTTATACTTTTTAATAAAGAAAAAATAATATTTTACTCTTAAGTTAAAACTGAAAATTAAGGCTCTAATTAGGCCCACTTTCATTGGTTTTTTCCATGAAATATCCAGTGCTAGTAATGTAACAGATGTTAAATTTTAATGTTTTTTTTCTTTGAAAATTAAAATAGCAAGGTTATACAAAGAGATAGCATAAAAGCAATTGACCAGAAATTGAAAAGTCATGGTAAAAACCTTTAGAGCAACTAAGGATTTATTATCAAAGTCTGTAGCCATGGCATTATCTTTCATTGGCTTTATAGCTTTCTAGTTATGCACTGTGAGACTTAATGTGCAGGTGCCATTCTGTTTAAAATACCATCACAATCACCCCCAATTTACATGCATCTATAAATGACGTAGGGACATGATGACTTTAGTGGCTAAGACACTGAGCTTGTCAATCAGAAGGTTGGCAGTTCAGCGGTTCGAATCCCTATAAGGGAGTGAGCTCCCGTTACTTGTCCCAGCTTCTGCCAACCTAGCAGTTCGAAAGCACGTTAAAAATGCAAGTAGAAAAATAGGGACCACCTTGATGGGAAGGTAACAACACTCTGCGCACCTTCGGCGTTGAGTCATGCTGGTCACAGGACCATGGAGACGTCTTCAGATAGCGCTGGCTCTTCGGCTTCCAAATTGAGATGAGCGTAGCCCCCTAGAGTCTGGAATGACTAGCACATATGTGCAAGGGGAACCTTTAACTTTTATAAGTGCCATGCCAAGATACAGAAGAAGAAGAAGAGAAGAATGGCATAATTTTAAGTGTTACAGACTACTGGCGATAAGAGTTTTTTATAAGGGAGGGAAAACACCCAACAATCATGAAGATTTTGTAACACCTATAACACCTTAAAAAAAACACCTTTCATAGGGCATAAGTTCTTTTAGAAGATAAAAAATATGGATTGTCTTTAAGTTGCTTTCTAAACACCATCAGTATTCTCTCTCTTTTTTTCCCCTGTTTACTGTGACACAGTATCTGAACATTGCAGCATATTCATAATGATCCCTTAATGTAAAATGTTTACTGTGAAAATATGCAAATCAGCAATCAATGGAAGAATTTTCCATTGTAGTGTATCTACGGTAAAACCAATTCTTGATTCAAGGAGGTTTAAAGATGCTTCCATACATTGGGAAATCTTGGCTGGATATATTGGCCATCAGTTGTGTGAATGAAATGTGCTATACCAGGCAGAGAGATCCATTATAGTTTTATTTTTTTAATTTTTTTTAAAGCCATACAGCTCACTGCTGCTGTGAAAATTATTTTGCTGCAAAACAGCAAAAACGAAGTTGTCTGCAGGAAAAAATCTCTGCGCTATAACAGTGCGACTACTTCCATCTACCAAAATTATTTATCTGGGAATTTCTGACCACATTAAAGATATTTCAGAATAAGAGCCATCTTAGTCTTGGATAGCAAAAAAACGGAATACATTTTATAGCATCTTTCTCCGAGTAGCAATTTTTATTCTAAGTAGTTCATTTAATACCCCTTCTTCAGTGTAGCAATTCAGTGCAACTGATGAAGTGAACTGTGGCTCACAAAGGCTTATGCCATTTAGTAAAACTTGTTAGAAGTGGAGCCACCAGACACCTGATTTTTTATTTTTATTTTTTGGCTATATTAAAGCTTCTTTATAAACATCCTGTGTTAACTGGGTCACTGTCTACCTGCTCTGAATGGGCTTTAAATTTATTTTCTCTGCCTCTTCTTTCTCTCTTTGTTTCTCTGTCTTGGTTGGTGCCACTCACATATTTCAGGGACAAATAAGCTGCATTCTTATGTATTTCCTCAGCCAATAGTAAATTGGAATTGGAATTGGAATTGATTTTATTTGTAGGCCGCCCTTTTCCCTGAGGGGACTCAGGGCGGCTCACAGAAACCAGGGAGAGGGGAATACAATACAATACAGTACTAAGACGACAACACATAATAAAATAATACGCAACATGCATACAACATTCGGGCGGGGTAATGGTCCTTATCCCCAGGCCTGACGGGCGAGCCAGTTCTTCAAGGCTGTGCGGAAGGCCTGGACGGTGGTGAGGGTACGGATCTCTACGGGGAGTTCGTTCCAAAGGGTCGGGGCCGCTACTGAGAAGGCCCTCCTCCTTGTGGTTGCCAGCCGACATTGGCTGGCCGATGGGATGCGGAGGAGGCCCAACCTATGAGATCTTATAGGCCGTAGGGAGGTAATTGGCAGAAGGCGGTCTCTCAAGTATCCAGATCCACTGCCATGTAGGGCTTTATGGGTGGTCAATAGCACCTAGTAAAGGTGCTATTGACCAATAGCAATAGTAAAGTCTGTGTCCTTCTCTGAGTTGCCAGGATAAGAACATGTTTCTTTTAAATAAAAGTTGATGTAGTAGAACCAGTGGTGAGTTTCAAAAATTGTTTGAACCTACTCTGTGGGTGTGGCCTCCTTTGTGGGAGTGGCTTGCCACCCATGTGACCGGATGGGAGTGGCTTGCCGCCCATGTGACCGGATATGAAGATGCCGACGACACTTGTCAGAACCACCTTAAATTACCTCACACACAGCACTGGCAAGCATAAGAATAGGATGTAAACTTGTTTTTTAAAAGGCATCTTTGGTTTGCGTTAAAACAACTTCAACACACGCAATGTTCTGATTGCCCCACAAACGCAGTAGTCATCCTTACCTTTCACAGAGGCACTGAGTTTTATAAATAGGAGCATGATGGTGTATAATAGTGAATAGTGAATAATCATATCCAAGGACCAGTGGTGGGTTTCAAAATTTTTTGGAACCTCTTCTGTAGGTGTGGCCTGCTTTCCGGGTCCACTGGTGGAACCTCTTCTAACCGGTCCGGTAGATTTGACGAACCGGTTCTACCGAATAGGTGCGAACTGATAGGAACCCATCTCTGAGTAGAACTCTATGTTGACATTGGGCAAAATCCAAACGATATTTCTAATATTAAGGTGATATTACATCTGGAAGGAGCTTGTTTCCCTCCATATCAGCTCAGAATTTTTCTGGAAAATGGAAAAAACCCTAAAACAGGGATGGGTAACCTTTTTGTTATTGGGCGCCACAAATGCAAACGCATGCGCGCGATAATGCATGTGTGTGCTGGCACCTGTACGTGCATGCATGCACAACCCCCATGCCCCCCATGCACGCCGCACTGCCCACCTCCAAACTGAGCTTGGTATTTCCTCTGTGGGGCTGGGGGAGGCCATTTTTGCCATTTCCAGGGTCCAGGAAAGCATCCGAAGCCTGGGGAGGGTGAAAAACAGGCCCAATGAGCCTACCAGATGTTTGGGAAGCGCAAAAACGCCTTTCTCTGCCCCTCTGAAAAGCCAAAAATCAGGCCCTCCAGGGGAGGGCCTTCTCTGTAGCTGCTCTGGCCCTATGGAACGATCTTCCCGTGGAGATCCGGACCCTTACTACCCTTCCGGCCTTCCGCAAAGCAACCAAGACCTGGCTGTTCCGGCAGGCCTGGGGCTGTTGAATTTGTCCAGCCCCATCCTAAGTTGTGAATGTTGTGATCTTTTAATGTTGTTTTTTTAATTTTTGTATCCCCCTTCCCTTTTTATGTGTAAGCCGCCCTGAGTCTCTTGAGAGTGGGCGGCATACAAACCCAATAAATGATGATTGAATGATGAGCTGCCCAACACGCACATGTGCACTGGAGCTGACAGCTTGTGTGCCAGCAGATATGGCCCCAGTATACCACCTGTGACATGTGTGCCATAGGTTCACCATCAGAGCCCTATAGGATGCCAAGAAAACTATCCGGAAGGCAAATTTATGCATCTTGAGACCCTCTGACATTAATATTTTTTTGTAGAAGGCTTTCATGGATTTCCTTCTGGTATATTTTGAGTTATTTAAACAACCATGTGAGCCTAGCAGGTGGTGGAATAAGTAAATTAGCACATTAGCTTCCTCAGAAGTAGATGTGGATCTAATTTAACACGTGAAACTGAAGGATGCACTTTTGCATCCACAGGCTGCATTCCATAAATATTGGAAGTTAGCCACATTGAACATAAGAGAAATTTATTTCTGAGTAAGCATGTTTATGATTCGGGATGTTAACCTGCTACGGAATTCGCCTATCTCAGCTTTTAAAAAGACTGCAGGGATATTAGGCAGAAGGTGAACAATTATTCAGAGAAACTTCAAAAAGCAAAGTAAGTCTTGCTGGCCAAAAAGGAGAGAAATATAATCTCTCTCTCTCTCTCTCTGTGTGTGTGTGTGTGTGTGTGTCTGTCTGTCTGTCTGTCTGTCTGTCTGTCTGTCGATCTAGATCTAGATCTATATCTATATCATCTATATCTATATCTATATCTATATCATCTATATCTATATATCTATATCTATATCTATATCATCTATATCTATCTATCTATCTATCTATCTATCTATCTATCTATCTATCTATCTATCTATCTATCTATCTATATATATATATATATATATATATATATATATAAAAATTTCTAGCTGAAGTGAAGATTCAGCTAGCTGTAGCTTTCAGCTACATATCTGGATGTAATTTAAGATTCAATTAAAAGAAGTTTCGAGTTTCAAGTTTCGAGTTTCATTTTATTTATATGCCGCCCTATTCCCTGCGGGACTCAGGGCGGCTCACAAACCCAAGGAGGGGAAGGGAAAAACACAAAAACTACAAAAATACAGGGCATTTAAAAACAACCAACAGCCACACGATTCGAGAGGGGAAGGGAACTCATCGACCCCAGGCCTGCCGACACAGCCAGGTTTTAACGGCTTTTCGGAAGGCCTGGAGAGAGGTGAGGGTCCGAATCTCTGCGGGGAGTTCGTTCCAAAGGGCCGGAGCCGCGGCTGCATTCTGGACGAGCTGAAGTCTCCGAATGCTCTTCAAGGGCTGCCCCATGTAGAGCGCATTGCAGTAGTCCAGTCTTGAGGTCACGAGGGCATGAGAGAAGCAATGACAGTCCCTGTGTCAGAGGTGCTATTCAGCCAGTTCTGACAGGTTCTGGAGAACCAGTACGGACTGCATCTCCAGGACTGTTCTTTCAACTCAATTTTGATCTGCCTAAATCAGAGCGTCCAGGAAAAACTGCTAATGGCAAGCTAGCAAAACCAAGGAAGCAAGAACAACATGGTTTTCAGGAAGGTATCTAATCTTTTTTTAAAAAAAAATAAGAGCAATTTCTCACCCTCAGCTACAGTGAGTAATGAAAATGAAAACACTTAGAATATTTCTAAGCTGATTTTCTATTATGCTTCTTCTGAGACAAACATTCAAGTATCCTATTCGTTCCAGTCATACATAGCAATAGCAGTTAGACTTGTATACCGCTTCATAGGGCTTTCAGCCCTCTCTAAGCAGTTTATAGAGTCAGCATATTGCCCCCAACAACAATCCGGGTCCTCATTTTACCCACCTCGGAAGGATGGAAGGCTGAGTCAACCTTGAGCCGGTGAGATTTGAACAGCCGAACTGCAGTCAGCTGAAGTAGCCTGCAGTGCTGCATTTAACCCCTGTGCCACCTCGGCTCTAGTAGACCAGACTAAGAAACCAATGACATGTAGGGCAGGAACTACTTTGTTAGTGTTTGCAGCAATCCAACCAGCACACAAGTAAATAATTCAGCAGGATTCATTTATATGAGAAGCTTCTTTATATACAATGCCATGCAGCAGAAGCCAGAACAAGAACTCAGAATCCAGAAGTACAGAAGAATATTCACAGAAGCAATATAATACAGAGGCAATATTGCAACGCAAAGCAACACTTATATCTAAATCAGTCAAGCTAAGCCACACCCAGGCTCTGAGCTGCCAAACTGTTCCCATTGGCTGAACTGTTATCATGTCTATTCCAATTCATGAACCCTTATATACTGACACACTTCAATGGTAACAGCTATAGAAACCGAACCCTGTACATCTGAATGTCTTTCCCTCTCTTTTTCTTCAAGGAGCTAGGAAGGAACTCAGCTAAGACATTCACACAACTTAGGTTCTTGGCTCAGGACCTAGTAGCAGTTCTTTCTCCTGTCCTTCAAGGTGATCCTCTCTTCAGTCTAAAGTTCCTCATCTTCTACAATCTCTTACAGCTAATAGTTGTTTGCTATTATTAGTAAAAGAACAAACTCATTTTCTGTTGCTGCATTGGTTCCTGAAATTCAATCATCTCTCCAACTTTTAGGATTTAATAATTATTAAAAATGAAGCTATTAAAGCAGGTCTTTGAATGATAAATGCTCCCATTTCCTTATTTATTGTATTATTTGCAGGTAATGATTTTAATTGCTTTTCTGGATTGTTTATTCAGAATGCATAATAGTATAGTGAATATTAAGATTTCTATATTTACTTATTCAATTTTTATGACTTACTGAATGGGTTTACAACCATTAGAATTATATTTGTCATCTATTGCTAATATTTGAACTGCAGCTGAAAGGAGGGAGGGGGAGGGAAGGGAAGAAGAAAGGAAGGAAGGAAGGAAGGAAGGAAGGAAGGAAGGAAGGAAGGAAGGAAGGGAAAATACTTTGAAGCTGTTTTTTTCCTATACACAGGAATGATACATTCTAATTTCCAACTTAGTACCAGGACAAATGAAAAATTAGCCAAAGAAGAGGTGTAAAATTACCATACAAATATGTTTAATGAGTTATCTTTTGTAAATATTTGCAAAAGTTCTCAAGTGATTCACACACTATTTGAGGGGGGGGGCTTGTGGGGGCATTGTTTTCCTACTCTTTAGAACTTTCTGAATTATCCAGTGTAGTGGATTTCTTTTGTATGTTATATACAAAAATGCAAACAACAAATACTATTCTATAGCATATCTTAATTTAATAAACCCACAAAATGGATATTTTTTTGACAACCTTGTCTGGATCTTATCAATGAATGGCATATAATTTGCTTATGTCCTGTCATATCTGTTAGTAAAGGATATCATATGTGGGTATTTTTTGCTCTTTGCTTCCCTAAAATAAATCAAGCCTAGAATGAAGTTAGTACAATGCCCACAGGAAATTAATATGACCCCTGATCTTCTTTATGCACTTCTTTTTATCATATAAATATATATAATATGATTACTCTATGCATATCTTTGCTTTGTTTCCATTGAATGCATTGCTTAGTGACAATCAAATGTTTCTATAAAGGTTTTTGTTATTTCTTGATAAAATCTTCATACAGTCATATCCCTGAAAACCATGTATTTCATTACTACTGATCTCATTAATTTAGAACTAAACTTCATTCCCATCACTGAAGATTTGTGTTTCTTTTTAACTGTAATTCCTAATATATAGAACTTTCGTTCACAAAAATGCCACAAGGCATTTTTACTGGCAGTAGATAAACAAGCACATAATCCACTAAAAATATTTTTTAAAGATTTGTTAAATAATATTCAAAGGCTTCTCACCTTTTATTTCTAAAAGATTATTTTAAGCAAATGTAGATACATTCTGTATTCTTGCATAAAAGATGGGCTAAATGGTAGATAGGCAATAGACGTGGGGTGCAGAGGACAAATTAAGAATATATGTATGTGGGAAGCAGTCTCAAAACGTCTTGAAAAATTAAATGAAATGAAGGATGCTATGGAGACAAGGAGAATCAGAAATTAGAAGGAAAACAAGATGTAACCCTGTGAGACCTTTGGGGTCTTGTGGCAGATTAATATGTGTTTGGTGCTTTTGCAGTCTGCCAATTTCCTATTTTCCAACTCTAATTAAAAGCATCCTGAAAAAAGACAGGAAATGCAGTGGATCGAATGGTCACCAAGGGACTGAATGGGAGAATTATTATACTTGTGTTATATAGTTTACACTTGTCTAAAATCAATTTTGTCATCCTTCATTCTTTACATAATAATTAGAATAGAATAGAATACAATACAATACAATAGAATACAATAGAATACAATAGAATACAATATAATTCTTTATTGGCCCAAGTGTGATTGAACACACAAGGAATTTGTCTTTGGTGCATATGCTCTCAGTGCAGTGGTGGGTTTCAAAAATTGTTTGAACCTACTCTGTGGGTGTGGCCTCCTTTCAGGGAGTGGCTTGCCACCCATGTAACCGGATGGGAGTGGCTTGACGCACATGTGACCAGATATGAAGATTCCGATGACACTTGTCAGAACCACCTTAAATGACCTCACACACAGCACTGGCATGCATAAGAATAGGATGTAAACTTGTTTTTTAAAAGGCATCTTTGGTTTGCGTTAAAACAACTTCAACACACGCAATGTTCTGATTGCACCACAAACGCAGTCGTCATCCTTACCTTTCACAGAGGCACTGAGTTTAATAAATATGTAGAAATAGTGTAGAATAATCATATCCAAGGACCAGTGGTGGGTTTCAAAAAATTGTGGAACCTCTTCTGTAGGTGTGGCCTGCTTTCCGGGTCCACTGGTGGAACCTCTTCTAAACGGTTCGGTAGATTTGATGAACCGGTTCTACCGAATAGGTGCGAACAGGTAGGAACCCACCTCTGTCTCAGTGTACATAAAAAGACAAGATACATTTGTCAAGAATCATAAGATACAACACTTAATGATAGTCATAGGGTACAAATAAGCAACCAGAAAACAATATTAACATAAATACAAGCAACAAGTTACAGTCATGCAGTCATAAGTGGGAGGAGATGGGTGATAGGTACGATGAGAAGACTAATAGTCATAGTAATGCAGCATTAGTGAATAGTTTGACAGTGTTGAGGGAATTATTTGTTTAGCAGAGTGATGGCGTTCAGGTAAAAACTGTCCTTGTGTCTAGTTGTCCTGGTGTGCAGTGCTCTATAATGTCGATTTGAGGGTAGGGGTTGAAACAGTTTTTGTCCAGGATGTGAGGGGTCTGTAAATATTTTCACGGCCCTCTTTTTGACTCGTGCAGTATACAGGTCCTCAATGGAAGGCAGGTTGGTAGAGATTGTTTTTTTCTGCAGTTTTGATTATCCTCAGAAGTCTGTGTCTGTCTTGTTGGGTTGCAGAACCCAACCAGACAGCTGTAGAGGTGCAGATGACAGACTCAATGATTCCTCTGTAGAACTGTATCAGCATCTCCTTGGGCAGTTTGAGCTTCTTGAGTTGGCGTAGAAAGAACATTCTTTGTTATGCTTTTTCTGATGACGTTTTTGATGTTAGGTGTCCATTTTAGGTCTTGAGGTATAATAGATAGAAATTTGAAGGTTGGAATAAGAGTTGGAAGGAAACTTTGAGGTCTTCTACTCCAATCCCCTGTTCATGTAGGAAACCCTTTACCATTTCAGACAAATCTACTTTATCCATTTACGTTGTTCTTTGTGCTACATCCATGTTTTAAAATAATTCTACCTGCACTTCAAATATATCAATATTTATTTCCTAAATGTTCCCAAATATTTAGTTAATTTAGTTAATTGATATTTAGTTAATTGAAACAACTGGTGCTGGATTCCCCCCCCCCCCCACCGGTCTACCAGGGAAGAAAAAGGGTTGAAATATCAGGGGTATTCAGTCATGCTCTCTCATCAACTCCCAAGACAGCTCTGATAGAAAAGAGGGAAAAAAAGACTTCTGGGAGAGAAAGGGTAGCAGTGATTGAAATGATTTTAGTCTGAAAGTAGAATAGTTTTGATGTTAGCAATTGTTAAACAATAAGAAAGAAAATAGAAAGAAACAGTAAGGAACAATAGAAAGAAAATAGACTCAAAAAAGAAGCTGGGCTCACAAAACTAAGATATAGTCCCACAATTATGGAACAACAGAAAAAAATATATTAAATTACATGGTTAATCCTGTACTGTTCTACTGTATTGCTATAAAAACTACACTGTGATTATTGTAATATAACCCTTGATTCCTTCCCTTTATTATTTAGTTTTCTTGTTTATGTTGCTTTATCTGGGAATGTTTAATGTTAGAAAAACTTAGGTAAGTATTTGTGATAAAGTAACTATGATTTTAAAATTGGGCAATGCTATTTTAAGATGGAGATGGGAATATTGTAACCATCAAAATGTTGCCTAGGTTCCATCATTTCTATGTGGCATAGCCAGGTTATTAATTTACATGTAGTCCTTAACTAATGACCACATTAACCCCAAAATTTCTGTTGCTAAGTGAGGCATTTGTTAAGTGAATTTTAATCCACCTTTCTTGCAAGAGTTGTTAAGTGAATCACTGCATGTGTTAGATTAGTAACATGGTTGTTAAGTGAATCTGGCTTCCCCATTGATTTTGCTTGTGAGAAGGTTGCAAAAAGTGATCACATGACCCCAGGACACTGCAACCATCCTAAATATGTACCAGTTACCAAACTCCTGAATTTTGATCACATGACCACGGGGATGCCATAGCTGTTGCAAGTGTGAAAAAATGGTCATAAGTCACTTCTTTGGTGATCATGTCACTTTGAACAGTCACTAAATGAACTGTTTTAAATCGAGGAGTACCTGTATATCCAAAAGCAGCTTGTAACAACAGTCTGCTTGAGTGGGACTAATGTATTATGCATTGCAATTTTGATACTGTACGCTTTCAGGGTTCAAAATTTGCCGCATGCATTAGCTCAATAATTTCCCAAGTCTAATTTTCACAACGCTGTTGATATATCTGAAATTGCAGTGGTCAAATCAGTGCCCTCCTGTATCATTTTAGTAACACAAATGGAAACCCTCTCAGTCAATATGGTTGAGGGGCTAATGGTAAAAGCTGGCATTGTGATTGTGTCCTCTAATGGACAACGAGAGGACAAGTTCAAACCACTCATTTTTTCCATAAGTAGACACACTAAAAAACGGGGTGGGGGGGGGAGAACTGAATGGTTTTGGCTTGTTAAAAGCATTACAAGAAATGAAGGGACAAGTTACAAAGGAGGGAATATCTTTCCCCAAAATGTGGATAATTGGGGAGTTTTCCATCGCAGAGTTTTAACCTATGGGTAATTCAGAACAAGGATAATTTAAGGCTATGTTAATGGATTGAGGTTTTTTTAAATGCTGTTTTTTCCCCCCATAGCCTTGTTTTCTCAAACTGCAAAAACAGGTCATTTTGGAATCATTTCCTGGATGAAAAAGTGCTCTTGTTAATTTAGGCACAGTTTTATTATTAATAATAATAATATATTAATCATAAACCCTCTCTTTTTTTCTAGCTTTCTCTTGATTGAAGCGTGACATAAAATGCTACAGCAGCCTGGCTTTTCAAAATGGTTAGCGATAAGCATTGCAGTTTCCGTTGCCTTCATAGATTGCTTGGCCCAGAATGATGATGGTAAGTGTTTGCTTGTATTTTTTTTCCCCTGTTACTACATAGTTTTATATAAAGTCCCAAGAGGGAAAACAAAAGAAAGAAAGAAAGAAAGAAAGAAAGAAAGAAAGAAAGAAAGAAAGAAAGAAAGAAAGAAAGAAAGAAATGATTGGAACAAGCATAATAAATACATTGCAAGTTTCTTTTCCATATCCTAAGAGGATTTCAATTTATGTTTGCTATGCAAATTGCTCTGTGAGAACATTCTAAACCTCCAATGGCCATAGACCCAATAAAAAGAATATTGGTTCTTTACCACAGTGGTCCCTAACCTTTCCGGTTTTGTGGACTGGTGTGTGTGTGGGTAGGAGGAAATGGTTCCGTGCAAACATTTGCACGGGAAGCGGGCACTTGCACAAGAGCATGAAACTCCATTTGTGTGAGTGGCGGGCGCGCCCGCCACTCAGACAAATGGAGTTTCATGCATGCGCACGAGTGCCCCCTGCTTGTGCAAATTGAGGAGTGCAAGTGTGTGTATCTGCTGCTTGTGTGGTCCAGTTCTGAATGGGCCGTGTCCTGGGGGTTGAGTACCCCTGCTTCACAGTGCATAAGTCCATAGCTTTTATCTGGAATGTAATAGGGATAATCTGTTATTGTCTGTTTCTTTGTCTTTATTTTTGCCACTGTTGACAGAATTGTCAATTAAGATTCCATGTGATGGCATTTGGTGAACATCGGGAGGCATTGATTTTCTGTACAATTGGGATTTATTTACAAGCCAATACAATTGTTCTAAAATATCTAAAAAGAGTTAGAGGAAATAGTACAGCATACTGCTCAAACCTTACATGCTACTTAGCTGTGGTCAAGGAAATAAAATCAGATTGATCCCGTAATAACCAGATTAAACAAGTAAGGATTTCCAAGATATTTACTAAAAATAGAGATGATAATTCCCGTTGAGCACCTGTGTAGAGGGGGGCAATTCAGAATAACATGTTCCAACATTTTAACTATTCCTCCACTGCATGGACACAGTCTCTGTGCAAAGGGAATCTTTTGGTATCTCCTTGTAACCCCTTTTGGAAGGACTGAATCTAGCTAAACAAGGTAAAGCCCTTTTGAATTTAGGTATTTTTAGGCAGCTATGATATCTAGGTGGTTGTTGAAGATGTGCAGAATGGTTGAAGAAGGTGTTTCTCGGTAGAGTGGAAAAATCCGATTGCAACTCCAAGTCAGTGGTTCTGCTGTTTGGAATGACCTAGTTCACATTCCTGCCCATCACACCATAAAGTTGCATTTAAGCATATACTGCCTGACCCCAGGAAGACTGAAAGCTGTTGATAATAATTAAAAGGAATCAAGTTGGCTGGAAAAAGGGGAAATGGGAAAAGATTAAAATATGGAAGTTTTGATTTTAAGTAGCCCCGCTGTGTAACAAAGAAACATGTTCCAGATGCTTGGAAAAAAAATGTTTTCTCAAAAACTTGGATTGAAATCTTTCCAAAGGAAGCAATAATCTTTGAACACATACCCCCACCTTGTCATCACCCAAGTATTATTTCGAATATTCCTATTGCTAAGAATAATGATTTTCCAAATGGCAGTCAGCTTCTTCAAAACCACACAGCATGAAACAATACATGTTGCCTTGATTGTCTAACCTCTATGAAATGTGAACAGAATGAATTTGGTCTAGAACAGTGGTTCCCAAACTTGGCAACTTTAAGACTTGTGGACTTCAACTCCCAGAATTAAAGTTGGCAACTTTAAGACTTGTGGACTTCAACTCCCAGAATTAAACTTGGCAACTTTAAGACTTGTGGACTTCAACTCCCAGAATTAAAGTTGGCAACTTTAAGACTTGTGGACTTCAACTCCCAGAATTAAAGTTGGCAACTTTAAGACTTGTGGACTTCAACTCCCAGAATTAAAGTTGGCAACTTTAAGACTTGTGGACTTCAACTCCCAGAATTAAAGTTGGCAACTTTAAGACTTGTGGACTTCAACTCCCAGAATTAAACTTGGCAACTTTAAGACTTGTGGACTTCAACTCCCAGAATTAAACTTGGCAACTTTAAGACTTGTGGACTTCAACTCCCAGAATTAAAGTTGGCAACTTTAAGACTTGTGGACTGCAACTCCCAGAATTAAAGTTGACAACTTTAAGACTTGTGGACTTCAACTCCCAGAATTCTCCAGCCAGCTCTGGGAACTTTAATTCTGGGAGTTGAAGTCCACAAGTCTTAAAGTTGCCAACTTTAATTCTGGGAGTTGAAGTCCACAAGTCTTAAAGTTGCCAAGTTTAATTCTGGGAGTTGAAGTCCACAAGTCTTAAAGTTGCCAAGTTTGGGAACCACTGGTCTAGAATGATCTCTTGCTAGAACTCTTATATGCAGGGATTGCACTGCACTCTTAATAATTGACAATAGACAGCAGCATCCATTTTTGAATCGGCATATCATAAGACGTGGCCCCCGCACTGTTTCTCTCCCATCTGTCATAAGATTTCAAGGCCCAGGCATTTTTATTTTCTCATCTTCCAGATACCTGAAGCAAAATGCATCAGGTTGGCTTACTGGCTTACGCCACCAGGTATAAACATGTCGTCTAGAGGGCCATGATTTGTTCAGTGTGGGGAGCGAATGTCATAGCCTTCCTAAATCAATGGTTCTCTGGTACTTATCTGTAAGGTAAGGGGAAACTCTAGCCAATCTGTATTCATAAGAAACTTTGCTTCCTTAGATTACTTCCTTTTCTTCAGATTGATAGCTGCATTTACCAGTGTTTTACCTGCTCATCAATTGATGGAAGTAAAAGTCTGTCTTGAAATGGGGTATTCAGGTGTTCGTGTCTCAAGTGCTTGTACAGCACTTCAGGGCTAATGTCCACTCTAATTGTGCATAGCCACTACCATGCTTCAATGTTGATTTTATAGTGACATTAATGGTAGCAAGAGGTATTTGATTTTTTTTAATGCAAGTGAAAGTAATTCTCCTTACTGACGGAATTTTCTCTCAGGGGACAGGAAGAAATATATATATATATATTGGTCCTGACTTCTGCAGAAAGAGTGAACTCTTTCCCTCCCATACACAGTGATATTTCACAGTAATATCCAACAACATTTTGGTGGGTTTTTGTATGGTTCTCACTTTAGTACCCATTGAAGAATGTGGAATATTGAGATTGAAGGAAATATTTATAGAGGCGTTTTTCAGTGTCACTGGGGAACTAGATTAATTTGAAATGTATAAATTCTCTTTTTTAAATATATCTATATCTATATCTATATCTATATCTATATCTATATCTATATCTATATCTATATCTATCTATATCTATATCTATATCTATATCTATATCTATATCTATATCTATATCTATATCTATATCTATATCTATATCTATATCTATCTATATGTATCTGTATCTGTATCTGTATCTATATCTATATCTATATCTATATCTATCTATATGTATCTGTATCTGTATCTGTATCTGTATCTATATCTATATCTATCTATCTATCTTTCTTTCTTTCTTTCTTTCTTTCTTTCTTTCTTTCTTTCTTTCTTTCTTTCTTTCTTTCTTTCTTTCTTCACATTCAGGAACTCACATTTACTGTTCCGGTAGTTCAAAACTGATCAAAAAAGAAAATTTGCTATAAAGAAACTTGATTATAACCAATTGTTTTGCTTTTTCATCTACTTGACTGATATGTTTCCTTCTGGTTTTTTTTTAAAATCAGAAACGGATCTCCATGCAGTGAAATATAATTCTTTTTACTAATAATATATGCTGGAAGATTACTTCTTCGTTTGTAATTTTTTGCATGGAAAGTATAGAAGATTTGAAATAATTCTGTGTATTTTGTTTCCTTTTTTTTAACTTGGAGCAGATATTTTTATTTATTTATTTATTTATTTATTTATCTATTTATTTATTTATTTATATCCTGCTTTTGTTGTTTTTGTAAAAAAACTCAAGGCAGCAAATATGCATCATATTTTTCCTTTCTCCTATTTTCCTCACAACAACCCTGTGATGAAAGAGAATAACTGGCCCAAAGTTACCCAGTTGCCTTTCTTCCCTCAGGCAGACTAGAACTCACAATCTTCTGACTTCTACTTTAGGCCCTTAAGCACTAGACCAAACTTGCTCGCTCTTTCATATATCTTAATAAATCATTCAGTTTTAATTATCTTCTAATATTTTACGGCTTTCCTTTTGTGGCTTGCTGTATTTACCATTACAATTTCATGTTATTGACAGTTATTTTAATCGAAACAACTCTTGATAGAAGCTTGCAAGCTTTAGGAATTATGGTTGCAGACTGTGATTATTATAGCATAGTTCAGAAACCTAAAATTGCAGTAGTAATGTTCCCACTTATTTTTTCTTTCAAGGACCGTAACAATCATTTTCGACAAGAAAAAAATTAGTATCTGAATTCTTTCTCAATTTACAATAGCCAGTGCATTCACAAATCAATAAACTGACTGGCCAAATATATTTTAATGTGGTGTGTTAAAACAACATAGATGTTGATGTTAAGATCTTTCTCCTAAAACGTATTGTAGAGAATAGTTTCAGGAGGGAAAAAAGAATCTAAAATAAGTAAAGAGATTTTAAAATTATAAGAAAATAAAGAAAATACATCCTTAATTTTGGGGTTTGTTACACATATCTGAGGAAATAAGGCTAAGCTGATTAATGAAGAATGTATTACATTCTTAGTTGCCAAATCAAATCATAAGTCAACCCTGGCTATTTAGACAATTTAACAATCGAAAATGGCTTATAGTTATAGTTGAAAGAAATCACAGCTACAATTCTAATTATAAATTCAGAAAGGGTGAATCACAGTTTCATCAAATCTGCTATGACTATATACTATAGCAGTGTTTCTCAACCTTGGCAACTTGAAGATGTCTGGACTTCAACTCCTAGAATTCCCCAGCCAGCGGCTGGGGAATTCTGGGAGTTGAAGTCCAGACATCTTCAAGTTGCCAAGGTTGAGAAACACTGTGGTGAACCTATGGCACACGTGCCAGAGATGGCACGCAGAGCCCTCTCTGTGGGCATGCGCACTATCGCCAGCAGCTCTTCTGGTTTCCGATGCGCACATGTGCACCGGCCAGCTGGCCTTCACGAGTTCCAGAATGCTGGGAAATGGCCTGAACATGGTCTGATAATGGCAAAAAAAAACCAGCCCAAAATGGCCAAAACACAGGCATGCACATGCGGGCCAGTTATTCTTTGGGTTTCCGGCACTCTGGCGCATGCACACGGACATATGCCCCTGAGTTCTGGTTTGTGCACTCAATGCCGTAAAGGTTCACCATCATGTACTATAGAATAACAAGGTGTACTAATGTTGTGCTCTCCAAATATTTTGAATGTTGTGAAATGCATGCTATTGGAATAAAATAAAATAGTATTTTATCCAATATCCGATAATATGTGTAACACTTCAAGTTTGCAAGTTTGTTTGCAAGTTTAATAACATTTATATGCCGCCCAATCCCGTAGGACTCCGGGTGGCTTACAGTACAGAAATAAGTCAAAAATAAAATACAGGAAAAGAAAAGATAGATTTAAAAACAGCACACCGTACACTCCGTTCTAAATGGGGCTGGACCGTATTTTGGGGTCAAAACAGCCCCAGGCCTGCCGGAACAGCCAGGTTTTAGTGGCTTTCCGGAAGGCCGAGAAAGTGGGAAGGGTCCGGATCAGTGGTGGGTTGCAAAAAATTTTCGAACCTACTCTGTGGGTGTGGCCTCCTTTGTGGGAGTGGCTTGCTGGCCATGTGACTTGGTGGGAGTGGCTTGCCGGCCATGTGTTCTCTCTCTCTCTCCTTCCTTCCTTCCTTCCTTTTGCCTCCTTTTCCCTTTTTTCCTTTCATCTCTCTCTCAGTTTTTCTTTCTCTTTCTTTCTTACTTTCTTTCTCTTTCTCTCTCTGTGTGAGTCTGTGTGTGTGTGTGTGTGTGTGTGTGTCAGTGGTGGGTTTCAAAAAAAATTGGAACCTCTTCTGTAGGTGTGGCCTGCTTTCCGGGTCCACTGGTGGAACCTCTTCTCACCGGTTTGGTAGATTTGACGAACCGGTTCTACCGAACTGGTGCGAACTGGTAGGAACCCACCTCTGGTCCGGATCTCTGCAGGTAGATCATTCCACAGGGCCGGGGCAGCTACAGAGAAAGACCTCCCCCAAGTAGTCGCCAACCGGCATTGCCCGGTCGACGATACCCGAAGGAGGCCCAGCCTGTGAGATCTTAAGATTAAACCCTGCAATTGGAATCTCCAGAATTTCTGAGACTTCAGGAGTTGGTATTCCTCTTTGGAATTCACAGTTGGGAGGAAATACTTGAATTCTTTTTCTGTTCTTTTGTACTAGCCTAAAATGGGAAAAGAGTGAGAGTTGACTGGGGAATTATGGGACGTGAAGTCCACACATTTTAAAAGTTGTTAAGGTTGAGAAACACTGTTCTACACAATGGTTGTCCTAAGTTTTAGTTCACATTACTTCTGTGTCATGAATTTTATTAAGAACAGACTGGATTCTTAATGTGGGACATTCTGTGCATCTTGGATTTTTAAACTGTTCTCTTTTCCTTTCCTTGGAATCCAATGGAATTTTGCTGACCCTGATTAAACTGAAAGGAGCTTTTGTCCATTTGCTTTTAAAAAAGGGCTGATATGAGACCAACAAATCTCTCATTCCATTTAATGAGGTTGTTTGTAAAGTTTATTTGTGGCACCAGAATTAATACATACCCTACCTTACGTTGGCAAAAGTACAATCTGGGGAGTTCTTTCTGATTTAATTTAGCAATTTATTTACCATCCTCTTTTCCCTTGCTGCAACAATTCATACTCACGCAATTTAGCTGGGCCAGTTTACTTTATTTCCTGTTTCTCAGACAATTAGTTTGCAAATAATCCTAAACTGTTGCAACGGAGGCCCCACTTGTTTTTGTGTTGGATTTTGCAAGCCAAATCTTCTGTAATTCTTTCTTTCTCAGAGCTTCTCAAATTAAAGTTTTGCAGGTGATTAGTTTTAAACAAAGTTCTGCCTGTCTCTCCTTTCCAGTAGACAACCTGAAATGTCCTGATTTTGAAGTAGAAAATTTAAGAACAGAGCAAATAAGTTGTTTTCTGCTTTTCATTGATATTTGATTTTGATTTTTGATTTTATATAGCATTTATAGGCCGCCCTTTTCCCTGAGGGGACTCAGGTCCTCTCATTATCTTGGGCATTTTCATAGAACCTCCACTTTTTAAATTGTGGATAATTTATCACCGAGATCTCAAACAGTTTTCTAAATATATTTGGCTTGATCTGGGTCTTGTGGATGCAAATGAATAGAATCTTTAATTAGCAGATAATTCTGGTTCTGCTATGATTTAAGCAGCATTTCTCAAACTCGGCCACTTTAAAGTTTAAAGTTTAAGTTTAAAGTTTAATAACATTTATATATGCCGCCCAATCCCGTAGGACTAAATTGTGTGGCCATCAACTTGCAGAATTCCCTAGCTTCCAGCATACTGTTGGGAATTCTGGGACTTGAGGTCCACACACATTTTAAAGTTGTTGAAGCTGAGAAATAACTGATTTTGAGAATTCAATTTCCTTTGTCTTCCCTGGTTCTTAGCTCTTACATCAGTTCTTAAACCAAAAGTTCTGAAGCATTTTGATCTTGAAAGAACAAAGAGAAAACTGTAATCTTTCCAACATTCCTGTGTCAACAGGAAACTTTTCTGTTTCCATTTTGAATATGCTGTCTGTCAAGTCCTATGAATCGTGTGTGTGTGTGTGTGTGTGTGTGTGTGTGTGTGTGTGTGTGTATGTGTATGTCAGTGGTGGGCTTCAAAAATTGTTCGAACCTACTCTGTGGGTGTGGCCTCCTTTGTGGGAGTGGCTTGCCGCCCATGTGACCGGATATGAAGATGCCGACGATACTTGTCAGAACCAACTTAAATTACCTCACACACAGCACTGGCATTCATAAGAATATGATGTAAACTTGTTTTTTAAAAGGCGTCTTTGGTTTGCGTTAAAACAACTTCAACACACGCAATGTTCTGATTGCACCACAAACGCAGTAGTCATCCTTACCTTTCACAGAGGCACTGAGTTTTATAAATATGAGCATGATAGTGTAGAATAATCATATCCAAGGACCAGTGGTGGGTTTCAAAAAAGTTTGGAGCCTCTTCTGTAGGTGTGGCCTGCTTTCCGGGTCCACTGGTGGAACCTCTTCTAACCGGTTCAGTAGATTTGACGAACCGGTTTTACCGAATAGGTGCGAACTGGTAGGAACCCAACTCTGGTGTATGTGTATGTATATGTATATGTATATAGAGCCGAGGTGGTGCAGTGGTTAAATGCAGCACTGCAGGCTACTTCAGCTGACTGCAGTTCTGCAGTTCGGCTGTTCAAATCTCACCGCCTCAAGGTTGACTCAGCCTTCCATCCTTCCGAGGTGGGTAAAATGAGGACCCAGATTGTTGGGGGCAATATGTTGACTCTATAAACCGCTTAGAGAGGGCTGAAAGCCCTCTGAAGCTGTATATAAGTCTAGCTGCTATTGCTATAGGATACTGGGAACTAGATCAAGACTTGATGAAGCAACCCTTTATAATTTTAACAGCTTTTAAATTGTGTATTGTTCTGTTCGTCTTTTTTATCCCTTATCTGTACCCCCTTCCCTGACTTGGATTGTGAGCCGCCCTGAGTCCCCTTCTGGGAAAAGGGCGGCATATAAATGCAATAAATTCAATTCAATTCAATTCAATAACACATAGAGTATAATATGGGAAGTAAAGCTTCTGCTTTTCAATACAATTTGTTGGTCAGAAAAGGTGCTACCAGACTCCTGATCTTTGCTAGCGTACACCAACACAATTTACAATGCAGATAGGCAAAAAAAAACCTGAGCTCCTGTCCAACAACATTAGAGGTGACTCCAAAGAGCAAAAACTCTTGTGAAAACAAAGCAAGTAGGAAGCACCCATAGCACTGGTTCATTCCGGCTCCCGTTGCAGCTGGTATGCTGCAACAGGACCTGGCAACCACCATGTGCACGTGCACAGCACACGCATGTGTATACCCACCTCCCACGATGCTCCAGCTACTCATCAGAACATCACACAGGTGCTGTACGCCCCGTGCCTGGGCGCAAATGCCCCGGCCAGCTAAAATAGAGGTAAGGAGAGCAGGCGGGCGGGTGGGCCTTCCAGAGCACCGTACCAGAACGGTACCTGATGCTCCCAGAAGGCACCGGTATGCCCGTTTTGGGGCGTACCAGTTGTATCCCACCACTGACCCACAGGCAAAGTGAATCTTGGATAATCCAGCCACTTGCGTGATTTACTAGAACCACCTTCCACCCCACCCACACTTTTCCCACTGTTTGCCTGCCTTCTGACTATGTAGAAATCATGGCAAGAAAACAGACATATCATTCTGCAGATTGCCATAGGAGGGCAAATGAAAGAAACCAAATGTTAAAAAGTTGTGATATTTGGTCGCTACTTACCAAGCACATCTAAGTTATATTAACGTAAGCAACTAAATTATATTGAAGTAAAGTAAATTATGTTAAAGTAAAGTATTTACAATCCCCAATGCATGTCACAGCTTTTGAGCAGCCCTAATGTTGGGAAATTGAAAATTGAAAAAAAATTGACATCCCTAAGAGGCAGCAAAAAGATCCAGAAAAACCTATGCTATTGTTGCTATCCAAAGGACGTGTAGATTTTTGCGTGGCACGACAAAACCGCGGTCCACTAAAGCACGCCCGATTAAAGCACGTCACTGACGTCAGCAGCAGCGCAAAAACAATGACCGCGGAGAAAAAAGGGCGCTTTAAAAAGCACTTTTAAAGCAAGCTGATTCACGTAAAGGTAAGGGTTAGGTTTAGGGTTAGGGTTAGGGTTAGGTTAAGGGTTAGGGTTAGGGTTAGGTTTAGGGTTAGGTTAAGCGTTAGGGTTAGGTTTAGGGTTAGGTTAAGGGTTAGCGTTAGGTTTAGCGTTAGGTTAAGGGTTAGGTTTAGGGTTAGGTTTAGGGTTAGGTTAAGGGTTAGGTTAAGGGTTAGGTTTGGGGGGGTTAGGTTTAGGTTTACACGTTAATTTTAGCTTTACCGCTCACAGCATGCTGTTTTCGTCGCGCTGTGATGACGTCAGGTACGCAGTTTCGTCGAGCACGCTTTAGTCGACCGCGGTTTTGTGATGGAACCGATTTTTGCAGGCTATGTGAAACATTTGCCTTGAAGTCCAGCAGCTCTGTTTTGCCCCTGCCCTAATTATAGACTAGATTTGGAAAATAATTGCAAAAGAGAACAACTTGTTATCTTCTTACCAAAACTTGTTGGTAAGAAAATTAGAGTTTTAGCTTCACATTGTATCCCTGAATACCACAAGAATCAAAATGGCTGTACTTTTATAGCCTCTAAAATCGATTTATTCACTCTTCTTTGTATTGGTACAATCTAAAATGTTCCAATCTGTGGTGACAGCAGTAACAAAACATAATCTGAAAAAAATTGCCTGCCTTTCATAGGAATATTCACAACAACCAGACCAATACACAGGGTTGTTGTAGAGAAAATAGGAGAAGGAAGGTGTGTTGGATATGTTCTCTGCCTTGAATTGTTCATAGAAATAATAAAGGCACGATGCAAATTAATGAGATAAACACAATCCCTGCATTATTACAGTGTGGGGATAAAGCGAGTGGCTAGATCTTGCTTTTCATCTTATTTTTTTGTAAAATATTTTGATGAATAAGGTAAAGCACAAAAGACTAGAGACAAAACAAGATCAATTTCAATTTAATAAAATTTGTATGCCACCCACTCCCTTTGGACTCTGGGCGGCTTACAGACAAGATAAAAAAGCATTTAAAAATTTAAAGGTAAAAAATGCAATTGTTAAAATTACACATCATGCATTCTGTCTAAGTGGGGCTGGACATTGATCAACAGCCCCAGGCCTGCCGGAACAGCCAGGTCTTAGTGGCTTTACGGAAGGCCGGGAGAGTGGTAAGGGTCCGGATCTCAACGGGTAGATTGTTCCACAGGGCCGGTGCAGCTACAGAGAAGGCCCTCCCCCCCGGGGGGGGGGGGGGCACCAGCCGGCATTGTCCGGCCGATGGCACCCGGAGGAGGCCCAACCTGTGAGATCTTGTTGGTCGTTGGGAGGTATGTGGCAGGAGGCGGTCTCTCAGGTAGCCAGGTCCTAACCCATGTAAATTGAAAACAAGATCATATCACCACAAATATATACATTTATAAATTTGCTAGAGGCATAAAGACAGGATAAGCTCCATACAAAATAACAGATGACCTGCAATATTCAATGCATCATAGTCAGGCACCGGCACATTGCAAGCAACCAACCAAAATAGAAACATCATTCCAAGTAACCAATTAAACAACATCTCTCAGGAAACCCCCAGGTGCCAACCAGCCTGCCAAATCCAAATTTTGCAGAAACCACAAGTGCTGAAAAGCAACTCACAGATCGGCATTGCTGAGGAAGGCTTGCTGGGTCATGGTATGAAATGACTGCAAAAAACCTGATAGATACATCAGAAAATCTGACTTATAAATATGAAGGTGCATTCAGCAATTATTTCATTCTGTTTCCATCCCTAATCCTTCGTAGGCCAGTTTGAAGCATTCAAATGATCATCTGTGTTTCTTCTGAGAGCATTAAGAAACAAGTGGGGTACACTGTGACTTCTTTTTTCAGCTAACTAGTAGAATAGATTAAAAATGGGCAAACAATATCTTATTCCCAGAGTTCCTATATCTGCTGTCTTAAAATAAAAATATCCTTATCCTTGCCCTACACAACAATGAACAAAATGAATTGCTTGCTTCCCTCCCTCCCTCCCTCTCACTCTCCCTCCCTCTCTCTTTCTCGCTCTCCCTCCCTCCTCCTCTCCATCTCTCCATCCCTATCTTTATTGCATGCTGCATGCATTCATCTGGCCATTTGCAAATTAATAGTATTATTATGCCGTACTTTGGTTTTGAAGGGGAAAAAAAGGTACTTTGGAATTTGCATAGGCACACACGTAGCACCTGCCAGCAGTTCTTTAAATCAAAAGGGCCTTTTTCCAGGAATTTGTTACTACAGTGTTCCCACAAATTCTGAAACTCTGCTTTTCCTTCAATTGTGAAACACCGAAAAGCAATAGCAACTCAATAAACAAAGAACTTGTTGTTTTGTAGCAGAGAAAGTCAATTTGCCGCAAACTTCCATTGGTTTATGTTAAAAAGCAAGAAAGACATTTTTTCCCAATAAGGTACTTTCTACAATAGACCTGTGCCTTTAACAACTCTTGTAATCTAGCCTACTGTTTCACCCCCCAAAATAATGTCAAAATAAGGGAGGATAGGTTAGGCAGAGTACCTCTGTTGAGCGCCTGAGTAAATTAAATAAATGTTGAGTTGACAATGCACAGTGTTACTTTTACAGTATGTACAAGTCATTTTTATAACAATAAGCCTATCTAGTTAACAAAAACAAAAACAAAGTTTTATCTTTTTTTCCCCCATTGCAAGCACAAAATCCGGAAGCAATTTCAGAATAGAGGCAAGGTTTGATATATCCTCTTCTTTGGATAAAAGAATCAATTAACCATCTCTGCTTCTCTTTGCTGTGGGGAATAATATATCGTTGTTTTCTTTTTTTTTTAACCCTAAAGTGGTGTGTGTGTATGTATGTATGTGTATATATATATATATATATATATATATATATATATATATATATATATATATATATGTGTGTGTGTGTGTGTGTGTGTGTGTGTGTGTGTGTGTGTGTGTGTGTGTGTGTGTCTGTGTGTGTCTGTGTGTGTGTGTGTGTGTTTATTTGTGCTGATAAATAAATAAAGGGAGACTAGTATATATATATATATATATATACATATATATATATATATATATACATATATATATATATATATACATACATATATATATATATATATATATATATATATATATATATATATATATATATATATATATATATATATATATATATATATATATATATATATATTTTAGAGTCACAACCTCTGGTAAGCCCCAATTATGGGAGGAAGCTAACTGCTTCCATCATCTGTCAATCGGCTCGTCACAAGAGTCCATCACAACAGAAACCCAATATTTTTACTGTTGCCTTTGTTATATTTGTGTGTTTTTTTTATTTGTGCTGATAAATAAATAAAGGGAGACTAGTATAGATCTATTTCAAGCTATTTAGCTCTCATCAGCTAGCCATACCCTTACTGGGATTCGAACCTGTGCTGTATTGCATCTTAGGCAAACGGCTTAATGGCTAAGAAGTTTGCCTAAGATGTAATATAGCACAGGTTCAAATCCCAATAAGGGTATGGCTAGCTGATGAGAGCTAAATAGCTTGAAATAGATCTATACTAGTCTCCCTTTATTTATTTATCAGCACAAATAGATAGATAGATAGATAGATAGATAGATAGGTAGGTAGGTAGGTAGGTAGGTAGGTAGGTAGGTAGGTAGATAGATAGATAGATAGATAGATAGATAGATAGATAGATAGATAGATAGATAGATAGATAGATAGATAGATAGATAGATAGTTTGGAATACATGTATATAGTTTGGAACACATGTTAAGAATTTTTGACCTTCTCACACATTGGTCCCCAGAAAGGGAGAGCACTTCTGGAGCAACTTAATCTTAATCATTTAAGACACTGTTCCTCAGTCTCACACTGGCTGTGGAATTCTGGAAATCCACAAAACTTTGATCTAGAATAAAGACTGCTGCATTCGTTCTGGCCACACTTTGGTGTTAATTGTTGAGCAGCTATTTGAAAAATGAAAAGGTAAAGATTCCAAAACCAGTTCCAGTGAACTGGTATATTGCCAGATAAAAGGAGAACTCCATTATAACTTACAAATGTATTTAATCAAATGTTTTCATTTGTTTCCCAATTAATAGGTCTCCAACCTAATGCAAAATCAATACCATACCATTAAAAAAAAAAATAACCCAACAGCATGCAGATGTAAATACAGCTAAGAGGCTTCACTCGAATGTGATCTTCTGAGCCTTCATTATTAATGTATTAATTCATATTTGTTTACTACGTTTAGCCAGTAATATCATATAACAAAAGATTTGCAAATACTTATCTGTTATATCTAAATGACTATGTTTTCCCCAGGAATGATTAATCAGTCAAATCTGGAATATTTTATATTTTAACAGCTCTTGTTGATAGATTGAGGCTATTTACCAATTATTCTTCCCTGAAATGGCAAAGTTAACAAGTACATTATTTTGAAGAAGCTTTGAAAAAAAAATTAATTATGCCACTAGGGCATTTAAGTGCCCAGTATTGATAGTGGCATGAAAGATCATTTTTGTTCTTTCTCTCTCTCTCTGCTACCCACAATCTTTCCCCTGCGCTGGAGTTTATAATTATACTGCCTGATGAAGGGTTCTAAGAAACTCAAAAGTGTTACAATAATTAAAGAATTTTGGCTGGCTTATTAAAACATATTTCCTCCATGGATTCTACATTCTTTCCCTCTGATTGCCTACATGCTTTCTATGGTTCTTAATTTTGGGGGCTTTTGTTTCACATTGGCAAAGAGTACTGATGTTAAATATGCACATCCACCCATATAACAAAAGTTTCAAGTAAGGAAAGTATGGAAAGAAATTGAAAGGCAGAAGGTAAACATTACAGTTCTGTCTTGCCTTGGTTTCAATTATTTAAACTTTTGGCTACTCAACAAGTGCAAATACAGTTCTATAACTCAAACAAATGTGCTTGCCCCTGACTTCTGATTGGTTCAAAAGAGATTGTTATGCTGCTCCTTTTTTTTTTTTTTTACTGATTAGATATTCACAAATTTTCTGTATATTATTTCATTTTGCACTTGTGTTAGTAACATTTGCTCCAGGCTTCATAAATAGGTTTCATTATCCGTTTTAAGACTGCTATAAATTGATCAGGGTTATCTCAAAATCCTCGACTCAATTCAAGTTCCCTAAGCACACAGGCAAAATCTTAGAGTAGACCGAATTCAAAAAAGCAATAAGAATGAGAAAATTTCGAAGATAACCCATGTCAAATTCCAATGAAAGTTCCTTGCAGTTACAAGTTTGGTGAGATTCCATGGAAGTCGTCACAAACTTTCATTGTTCCCATATGAGTAATATCTTTGTTCCCATATGAGTAATATCTGACCATAACCAAGAAAATTGGGTTTATGGATTCCTTTCACATATTTTTTTCCAGTCCACCTCTTTTCCCCATTTTTTTTCTTTTGCATAGAAAGCCCTTTTCCATTCTCTGGCCCTTTGGAACGAGCTCCCCGCAGAGATTCGGACCCTCACCTCTCTCCAGGCCTTCCGAAAAGCCGTTAAAACCTGGCTGTGTCGGCAGGCCTGGGGTTGATGAGCTCCCTTCCCCTCTCGACCTGTGTGGCTGTTGGCTATTTTAAATACTTGTATTGTACTTTTGTGTTCCCTTTCCCCCTTTGAGTTGTTCGCCGCCCTGAGTCCCGCTGGGAATAGGGCGGCATATAAATAAAACAAATCTCAATCTCAATCTCAAGGATTAATTCCTTGTGTTCTTTCTCCTTATCTAAATAGGCCATTGTTGACCTGGGTGCAACACTTATCCTTTGTACCCAATCACTCTCAATTTTCTTTTCTAAAACAGGTAAGAACAGGAGATATAAAACACTCCAAAAATATAAGGAAAATTCATTCTTTTCTATTTTCATTTCCTATTGTGAAAATAATAGGACCTCTGAAGGTTCAGATCAGTGGTGGGTTTCAAAAAAAATTTCGAACCTACGCTGTGGGTGTGGCCTCCTTTGTGGGAGTGGCTTGCCGGCCCTGTGACCTGGTGGGAGTGGCTTGCCAGCCATGTTTTTTTGTTTCTCTCTCTCTCTCTCTCTCTCTCTCTCTCTCTCTCTCTCTCTCTTTCCTTCCTTTTGTCTCTCTGTCCCTTTTTCCTTTTTTCTTTCATCTCTCACTTTTTCTTTCTTTTTTTTCTTTTCTCTTTATTTCTTTCTTTCTCTTTCTCTTTCTCTTTCTCTTTCTCTCTCTCTCTCTCTCTCTCTCTCTCTCTCTGTGTGTGTGTGTGTGTGTGTATGTCTGTGTGTCAGTGGTGGGTTTCAAAAATTTTTGGAACCTCTTCTGTAGGTGTGGCCTGCTTTCTGGTGGAACCTCTTCTAACCGGTTGGGTTGATTTGACAAACCGGTTCTACCGAACTGGTGCGAACTGGTAGGAACCCACCTCTGGTTTAGATTGATATCAATTATGTTTGCATATGTTTTGGGATACGCTACTGAATGGGCCCTCCGTTCTTGCTTGCCTTTAGATATGTACCGTAGTGACCCCTGATTTATCAGTTGCTGGTATCCTTGAGACTACATATTTTTCAAGTCACAAAAACTATATTTTAAGTACCAAGTCCTAGAGAACATTAGTGAAAGAAGGAATTCACCTTCACGAGCATGTTTTATGAGCTTCTTGATTGTATTTAATGGTCTATAGCTTTGCACTACTTTATTTTAAACTAAATTTAATTTTTACCTTTGTAGATACAGCTCATTTATTACCTTTAGGTCTATGTAATTAGACCACTTGCAACTGTCAAATTTTTGCTTGATGGAAATTATTATTGAGTGCAAAAAGTGCACTCTAATTTCACTTCAGGTCATATAAACTTCATCTTCTGCATAGGGGTAAAATTGTATTGGCTGAAGTAAAGATAAATCAGGTTTTCTGGGTATGTTTTCTCAGAAGTATGATGATACGTTGATTTTTAGATATAAGGCTAGAAAATTATATTTCCTCTGGTCAAACTTTTATTTACGTGATGTTCTCTCCTGTTCTCTCTATGGATAGAAAGTTTAACCTATTTTTTTCAGTTAGGACTGTTTTTAACCATGACATATAAACTGTATTAGATAACATAGGAAATTCATCTTCCATCTTTATATAAAAATGTATGTATGTACCTATGAATAGGTATTAACTTCAATTCAATGGAAGAACATTTGCAATATTTTTTTCCGATACTTTAGCTGATCTGAGATGAACTGACAATCTATTCAGGGGTGGGATCCGGCTTCTGTTCGTTCAAGGACGTGCTTCGCACGCACTTGCACTTGATGCGTACAATGCGCACATACACAATAATTAAAAAATTGCTTCTGTGCATGTGCAGAAGGAAAAAAAACAAGATGGCAAAAAACAACATGAACCGACAGTACCGGTTTAGCAATAGCAGTAATAGCAATAGCAGTTAGACTTATATACCATTTCATAGGGCTTTCAGCCATCTCTAAGCGGTTTACAGAGTCAGCATATTGCCCCCAACAACAATCCGGGTCCTCATTTTACCCACCTCGGAAGGATGGAAGGCTGAGTCAACCCTGAGCCAGTGAGATTTGAACAGCCGAACTGCAGAACTGCAGTCAGCTGAAGTAGCCTGCAGTGCTGCATTTAACCACTGCGCCACCTCGGCTTTGTGGGGGGTGGCCCACCAAGTTACTACCTATCCAGCTGGACCGAACTGTTAGGAACCCACCTCTGAATCTGTTGTTGAATCATAATCAAAGCATCCTTAAATCTAGGAATGTCTTCACATTTCAGAGCAAATACGATTTGTCCTCAACTATATCTAATGAACATTTCCCACCATCTCTGCTTGAATGCCTTTTCCCAAATACATTACTTATTACTTTTATATCCTGCCTTCTTTCCTTCAGATGTTTTGCGTGCAGATGTTTTGCATGCGCAGAGGCATCTGGATGGGTGGGCGGAGCCTCCCACTGCCGCTACTACTGGTCCACCCGAACCGGGAGAAACCCACCTCTGCTCTCTAGTTTATATCTTAATTCTCACTCCACCAGTGACATGCAGTCAGGGGAGGCAGAGCCTCACCACTGTCATCATGAAAAGAAAAAAAATGTAAAAGGAAAAAGGCAAGAGCTAAGGTCAGGCTGAGCTAGTTGCTGCCAGAGTCACAGTGGATGACTCTGCTTAGTGCTTAACTATGTAAAAAAGCCTCTAAAAAGTGCCCTCTACTGGAGGAGGCAGGAGAACCACGTGCCTCATCTAGTCTGACTTTGTGATCGCTCGAGCAGAGTTAAGCAAGGGTTAAAAGCCAAAAAATTCCTTATGTAGATGAGGCACGTGGTTCTCTTGCCTCCTCCTGTAGAGGGCGTGTTTTTAGCGGCTTTTTTAAAACAGTTAAGCAGAGTCATCCATTGGGGATTCTGGCAGCAACTAGCCCAGCCTGCCCTCAGCAGCTCTTGCCTCTTTCCTTTTACATTTTTACATTTTCATGATGGGAGGCAACAGCAGAGTTGAAATCCTCTGTGAAACAGCTGGAAAAGATATGTGGGTCAGAGGGAGGGGGAAGAATTCAAAATTAATTCTCCCGGTGCAACTTTGTGTGTGTGTGTGCATGTGTGTGTGTGTTTCTTCATTCAAACAAACTCTGTCTCAATTTGAGAGAGAGTTTGTTTGAGTGAAGAGAGGGAAGGGGATAGGAGAGGCATGGAGGGCAGCCCGCCAGCTCAGGCGGGCGAAAGTCACTTTCTTTCGCCTGCCTCTGTGTCCGCGGCAGCCCGCCTCTGTTGGCGGGCTGCCACTTTCTTTTGCCTGCCTGTCAGAGCTCAGGCGGGCGAAAGAAAGAAAGCGCTTTAGACAGTGGGATGTTGGGGGAGAGGATTACCTCACTAGCCAAGGTGGCACAGTGGTTAAATGCAGCACTGCAGGCTACTTCAGCTGTCTGCAGTTCTGCAGTTCGGCTGTTCAAATCTCACCGGCTCAGGGTTGACTCAGCCTTCCATCCTTCCGAGGTGGGTAAAATGAGGACCCGGATTGTTGTTGGGGGCAATATGCTGACTCTGTAAACCGCTTAGAGAGGGCTGAAAGCCCTATGAAGCGGTATATAAGTCTAACTGCTATTGCTATTGCTATAGCCATAAACCTCACTGCACGTCACTGCACTCCACAATGTATAAACTTTACTATTTTGAAACGCTGAAATACTTTAGGATGGTTTGGTTCTTGGATAAACTACAACATGAGTAAAACTTATTATTTGGAACCTGCATCCTTGTTATCAGGGCTGTTAAAACAATTCATGAAATTGGTTGTGGAATTAAGACTTAGCCAACCTTTCATATTTAGCAAGCAAAATATATTCATCACTTAAATGATAAAAGCTACATTAGTATATATATGCTACTGGCATTTGACCTTGTTCGGTGATGCCATTTGGAAAGTATACATGGCATTGATAAATTATATTAATATTAGCCTATAACATCTATTTTAATAGTGTCTGAAATAAAAAAAAGTTAGTAAATTATAAAAATGAATGTTTTTGTGTCCATGTAATTTTTTTCCTCCACATTATTTTTGCGTTATTCAGGGTATGTTATTGTTTTTTTAATCTAGGACATGCTTAAATATCTGTCTAATTTATCTGCCTATATAATAATTAAATGCATATTTACTCTTAAAATAATGGACTTTGAGAACAAATGCTTTAAACGTGTTTAAAAATATTAAATTGCTGAGAGCTACGTTGCCACATTTTTTGCAATGCACAATGGCTGGGACTGTAAAGTTGGAATGCAAAAATTAGTTTGACAAATGTCAGCATAAGTCATTCTGTAAAGGCATCATGATTGATTTCCTCCAAGATCCTAGAATAACAGGCTATACTTTCATTGCCAATTCTGAGAGCAAATCTGATGTTTTTTTATATAATGAGCTCTAGCTCCAGCACACAAACAATTATGCAAACATAGCTGAATAGCTAATCAGTCAGTTTGGCAATTTATTTATTTATTTAGTGTATGGCCAATCATACACGGACTAGCAATATAAATTCAACTAGATTAGTGGAACCCAATAAAATATAAATGCAAAAAAAAAGGTCTACTTTCAAGTATCAATGTTTGGGCCATCTATCCATTGAAGTGCAGCCTTGTTTATAGTTTTAAAAAATCAAATACTGGATTGGTATATGCCTTCCACTTACAGCTGGTCACAGTGTGATCTACTGTTTGATGTGAAACCCTGCAATCAAAATGAGATGAGGATACTATGTCCCAATTACACACAGAGTCCACGTGTACGCTGTGTGAGATGCAAATCCTATTCGGGATTGTTCGTTGCTGATAGTTCGAAGCCTGGCACCATTTTTGTGAGATCATTTAATGTATTCTTTGGATTATAAGACTCACCGGACTATAAGACACACCTAAATTTACAGGAGGAAAACAAGAAAAAAATAGTTTTTGGCCTCTATGCATTGCATTTTCACCCTCATCGACCCCCAGAAGCATTTTTGCCTGCAGAGTGCTTCTGGGAGCCTGGGGGGTGGGGGCAAAAAGTTGACGGGCGGAGGGTTTGAGAGGCTAAAAACACCTGTATTCGGTCTATAAGACGCAGTTAAATTTTCACCTACTTTAAGGGGGCAGAGAGGTGCATCTTATAAATATGGTATATGTCTCCCTATAATTGGGCATTCAGTGATCTATTTGGCTTTCCATTAGGAATTGATGTTAAAGTTGTTGAGCAGACATTGTGCAAGTGGCAGGGGTGGGGGGGGGCTTCCTGGAATTGAGTCCTCCTGCTGATAAATGAGGAAGGTCGGCATATACAGGTAGGAACAAATTCATATATTTTTTTCTGTATTCTCTCACTAATGCACCTTGCCTTGATAAAGCTGGCAGTGCTATATGGCTCAGAACAAGAAGCCAGCAAGGTGAAGTTGTTTTAATACATCCACTTATAAATCCTCATGGTGTCATTAAGTCTAGCATCTAGTATGGCTGCTGTTAAGCCTTACAAGGGCATCCTATTCTGCTGCAGAGTAGACCAATTCTAGGACTGATGACTGCTGAAGCTCCCCATTTAGTTCCACATAATTTCTGGAGTACGTTGTTCCTGGTATTGATTTTTGCCACTGTATTGTCTAGGTGCTTCTTGTAGGAGACTGTCCGATCCAATGTTACTCCAAGATACTTAGGTGCCTAGGAAAAAGTTATTGTTTAAGTAGACCTTTCAGTCTTTTTTTTTCATTCTTATACATTTATTATTTCATTTAATAGGTTTTAATATAGAGTTTGGGTTGCTTTGTTTACCATCCCTTCCTCCTGTTATAACACCACCTTATTTTCCCTTTCTTTTCTCCCTCCCTCCCTTCTCTACTTTCTTCCTTCCTCCTCTCCTTTCCCTTCCTTCTTCCTGTACCTTTCTTCTACTCCTGCTCTTCCTCTTCCCCTTCCTACCCTCTCCTCTGGGACTCAGGGCGGCTCACAATTCAAGTCAGGGAAGGGGGTACAGACAGGGGATAAAAAAGACGAACATAACAATACACAATTTAAAAGCACACAACAGCCATACCATTCGAGGAGGGGGGCAAAAGCTCTTTAGCCCCACAGCATCACATTTAATGTGATGCTGTTTAAATAACGTCAAGTATGAAAACATACTTTTAAATGTACTTTTTAAAGGAATGGCTGGGTGTTTTTTTTTTAACGCTCTGCATAATGTGAAAGTTGTCCTTCATTTCCTCAGCCTATTCATATTTTCAATAGAAGAGAACATGTGTAGCTTAGGATTCAACTGCCGAGTCCTTGATTCCCTCTGAACGTGGCCGTTTGCCTGCAGATGTTTCATTATCCAGCTATATAACGTCATCAGCAACAGCGAAGCTCAGAGAGCACCAAGGACTCCACTGTTCATATACAGTATTAATCATCATGAATTAAATATTTACGGTAAAGGTTCTTTTTTAATAAAGGAAGAATGTTTCTTTAGAGTACAAAATATTTCATTCAAAAAATTCCCAGAGAGTGAGATTCAGTTTAAAGGCTAGTAGGTTAAAGATGATGGTGTTTTGTTTTTTTCCTTATTCATTTAGAGTTTATTCTTTCCAGCATTAAAGACAAAAATAAAAATTGTCAGCATTTTGCATCTGGTTAACTTTTTGTAAGGTCCTTCTCTTTCTGCCATCTCATTTTTTGAATCTTTGAACTGCAGATTTCTAAGTGCTGCTTCATACAGCGCCTAATTTACAGTCTGAACCACAGCCCAGAAATTGAGTGTAGATGCATGTACAGTATGCTACAGTTTGCTAAATGAATACAGTTTAAAGCTCACTGTCGCTCCTTTCAGGGACTTTAGAATTGGATCTCTCGGCAGGAAGACCCAGGAGGAGTCTGAAAGCGTTGCTTATACTGTTTTCAATACAGACGAATTGTACCACAATTTGGCTAATGTAAAGGGATAGGGCAGGCTTATCCTAATCTTCACAGCTGTCCCTTCTGAATTGAACTCCCACAGGAAATGAATAAGGCAATGCCCCCCCCACCCCCTTAACATTACGTTACTTATAAAGTCAACTGATTTGGATGTACAGTATGGATCTTTATAATGCTGCATATGTTCTATAGCTTGTTGCTGTTTTTTTTTTTAAAGAAAAACCATTGATGGGGGGAAATACATAATGCACGTTGTTCTGTATTTTTTTTTCCGTTTTAGTATATTTTATTTTCATTTTCATACACTCACATGTATACCCCATACAGTATTAAACAGTAATTGCATCAATTCCTCTTGTCGACAATGCCCCAGAAAATAAAAGCCTCTTCCGTTCTCCATACACCTCTTTCTTCCACCACCCTCCAACTTTCTATCTTCCCTCCATCATCCCCCTCTACCCTACTTCCCCTCGTCCTCTACCACTCCTCTCTCCAGATCCACCCCCCTTTCTTTTCACCTCCCCCCCCTCTCTCCCATCCCTCTCTACCCATCTTTCGTCTTTCCTACTCCTCCTCCCCTCGGTGTATTTCCACTATATGTTAATGTATTTGGCTTATCCTATTTTTAAAGAGAAAAATTAGAGAAAAACAGTATACATGTGAAGTCACATTGCATTGAGATCTAACACATCGTGTCTAGCCTAATGTATATCCCTCCCCCCGACCCCCCTCCTCCTTCCCCCCCGACTTCCCAGAACCCGTACACCGTATAGATTTTTAACAAACACAGTCTAAAATCTATTGAGAAAAAAGAAATAAAGAAATTAATAACATCTCTACCTTGATCTTAGCTTCTTCTTGCTAAGCTAACTTTAAACAATTTAAATCATTCCTGATTTTAAGCATAGGCTAACTGGAATTTCTTGGTCCCGTATTTATTTTGTGTATGTATGTATGTATGTATGTATGTATGTATGTATGTATGTGTATGTGTATGTATATGTATATGTATATGTATATGTATATGTATATGTATATGTATATGTATATGTATATGTATATGTATATGTATGTATTTTTGTTTATTTTGTGTGTGTTTTGTAAAATAAAAAAAAACCCAAGAAATTTGAACATTTAGTAAAATAATGTGGACGAGATATGCCCCCCCCTTTCCATTTTTCCAGATTTGTCCTAGTCAATGAAAATGACGCTACATGAAATCATGATCTGTGATACTATGGCAAATCTAATCATGGTTTGTCAAATGCAGTCACATCCTCTCTTCAGAGCTTCTCCAGCAGCCTAAGAAATTTTAGGGTTGGTCGTAAAAGACACAGACTGAAGGACACATCCTATACCTTCTACAATTCTGATGGTTTGTGATGGGTATTTATGAGTCAGTAAGGCAGAGGTTGCCAAACTTGGCAACTTTAAGACTTGTGGACTTCAACTCCCAGAATTCTGGCTGGCTGGAGAATTCTGGGAGTTGAAGTCCACAAGTCTTAAAGTTGCCAAGTTTGGGAACCACTGCAGTAAGGGAACAGTCTTGAGAATAGGCTAGTTATCTTTCTTTTTTGAAAAAAATATATATAATGCAAATATTGTATCTGTTCTGATTACAGGCATATGTAGTGATGATAATTATGATGGGGAAGAGTTGGAATTTTCTGATGCCTTCCAAGCCCTTCCAAGAGAAACACATACACATGCTGGTATATCACAGAAGTGAGCACACTCCCTCATATTTTCTAAATATTTAAGTATAACTTTTGCCAGCAGTTTAGACTTTAATCACAAATATTTATTTTATTTCTTTTAAAAAACACAAATATTTCATCATTCGTCAATCATTAAGACATTGAAGTACAATTTTTTTTGTGTGCCCCTCCCTCCCTCCACCCCCCAACCCCCCTCCTCCTCCCCCCCCTGACTTCCCAGAACCCGTACATGGTATGAATTTTTAACAAACACAGTCTAAAATCTATTGAGAAAAAAAGAAATAAAGAAATTAATAACATCTCTACCTTGATCTTAGCTTCTTCTTGCTAAGCTAACTTTAAACAATTTAAATCATTCCTGATCTTAAGCATAGGCTAACTGGAATTTCTTAGTCCCATATTTGTTTTGTATATAGTCAATCCATTTTTTCCAGTCTCGTTTATATCTCTCATTTGAGTGATCTTTAAGATATGCCGATATTTTAGCCATCTCGGCTAAGTTTGTGACTTTCAATGTCCATTCTTGGATTGTAGGCAAGTCTTCCTACTTCCAGTATTGCGCCACCAACAGTCTTGCTGCCATTATTAGGTGCAGAATCAAGTTAGTCTCTACCACTGTAAAGTCAGTACATATACCTAGTAAAAATAACTGAGGAGTAAACTTTATCCTTCTTTTAAAAAATATTTTGCATGACCCACCATATTTTTATCCAGAATGCCTTAACCTTTTGGCAGGTCCACCATATATGATAATATGTAGCATCGAGAGAACCACACCTCCAATATTTAGGCTGTACATTCGGATACATAGAAGCCAGTTTTTTAGGATCTAAATGCCATCTATAGAACATCTTATAAAAAAGTTTAGACTTTAATGGCTGTGTGCTGCGTTATTTTGAGGGGACAGCACATTTACACTGTTATACAAGCTGTATACTCACTACTTTACATTGTAGACAAGTGTCATTTCTTCACTTTCGTCTGTAGTTCCTTCCTTTGACCAAGTTTTGAAAGAAACGTTAACTCTTCTTTTAGATACATATTTTTCTGCATTATAACTGATAGCATAGAGAATTAGTGGACTGTTAGAAAGTGGACTGTTAATTTAAAGCAAACAACGTATGCTGCCTTTTATATTGACGACACTTTGCAGACACAAGATAATATGCAGAAAATGGTCATCTAAGGATACAGGATAAGAGAATTGCAACCTGCAGTGGATTAAGAAATGGAGCTTAGGAAAAACCACTAGCTGTGTTGTATTAGCTGGTAACCAGACAGAACCTGATTCTGAATTTTCCGTAGACCACCAGTATCTGCCTTACCAAGAAATTAAGAGAGTTGGAAGAGAACCTGTCATCTAGTCCAACCCCCTGCCCAAGCAGGACCCCACTACACCATTTCTGACAGATGGCAGACCAGTCTCTTCTTGAAAGCCTCCAGTGATGAAACCCCCACAGCTTCCGAAGGCAAGACATTCCACTGGTTGATAGTGAGATTGTTCTTGGTCTATTCATTGGCATATTTCTATTTACCTTTCTCTTAATTTGGAGAAGGATATAGGCACCATATTGCCTAGTCCAATTTCTAGGATTTTTTTAAAAAAGAACTTAGGTATTGTACAGGAGTAAAAATCTTGATGGAAAGAAAGGAAATCTGTTAGCGTGACAATAAGCAGGTAAACATCACAGATGCACAGATGATGGGGAAGAGATCTAAAAGCATCTCAGGTACCTCCCCAGATTCACATAAAGGTAGAGGAGAAAAATCATGCTTTAATTTGAGAGATTCTGTTACTATATACATTATTAAAGTAGTTGTAGGGATGCTTGGTCACTTCTACCTTGTAAGGCTGGTGGGGTATACAGTTTGCTTTGGCACTTGTGTCAGACGCATGAAGGGGCTTCCGGATTGAACAGATTAGCTGGTGACATCACTGTTGCCCTAGGGACTCTTAGTTGGTGGCTCCTTTCACATCCCTCTGGCAGGAGGAGGAGTGAAGGACAAAAACTCAACCTCACCCCACTGCTAACCTCCTGCCCAGTGGTCCTATCACTTGAGCCATCATGCTCCCAGGATATGCAGCAGGGGTGGGTTTCAGGCGGTTCGCGGCGGTCCCCGCGAACCGGTTGGTCGGCAAACCCAGAAGTAAGTAACTTCCGGGAATGCCGAAGGATCCACCCGCCTGCCCGCGTTTCTTACCCAGTTTTGACGAGTTCTGCGCTTCCATGCATGCGCAGAACGCATACAGCACCTGCGCGATCCTCCAGGAGCAGCTGGAGCATCACACAGGCGCTAGTACACATGCGTGCACTGCGCGCGTGCACGAGGACGCCGCCGGCCCCGTTCCAACCAAACCGGTTGGAACGGGGTGAGAAACCCACCCCTGATATGCAGTTTAAGGAGTGGAAACCATTAGTACTTTATAATCCTATAGAAATATTGTTAAATAACAATTTCTTAATGTAAAATGTTGTGTCCAAGTTGGCTCTAGATGATTTCTTGGAATAAGTATGTGACATTACCTCAGTGGTGGGATTCAAATAATTTAACAACCGGTTCTCTGCCCTAATGACCAGCTGGGTAGGTGGGGCTTGGTGGTCATGTGACTGGGTAGGTGTGGCCAACTCAACATCACTCATGTCGATGGGCGCTTCGCCTTAGCTGTTACAATGTAATCAGGGTTAACCGGAGAGGTGGTTCTGTAAGCAGGGAAATAAAGATTAGGCTAGAAAGAAGCGGACTGGCTGAATCCCACCACTGCATTACCTTGATGAATGGCTGATTTAGGAAGATGATTCTGAAGAGATTTGGAGGTCATTCACTCATATGAAGTATAACTAGTTTCAGATGTAAGGTTTTGCATCTAATATTGAAGAAAGGAATAGCAGAAAACTATGTATGTATGTATGTATGTATGTATGTATGTATGTATGTATGTATGTATGTATGTATGTATTTATTTATTTATTTATTTATTTATTTATTTATTTATTTATTTATTTATTTATTTATTTATTTAGTGTCACAACCCCTGGTGTGCCCAATTATGGGAGGAGGCATACTGCTTCCTTTCTCTGTCTATCGGCTCATCACAAGAGACCATCCAGACAGAAAGCCAATATTTTTACTGTTGCCTTTGTTACATTTGTGTTGTATTTGAGCTGACACATAAATAAAGGGAGACTAGTATAGATCTATTTCAAGCTATTTAGCTCTCATCAGCTAGCCATACCCTTACTGGGATTTGAACCTGTGCTGTATTACATATTAAGCAGTTGTGTTAGCCACTAAGCCACAAGGTTCTCCTCCTTTATCAGCTGAGCCAGGGAAATAAGTATGTATTTAGTGTCACAACCCCTGGTATGCCCAAATATGGGAGGAGGCATACTGCTTCCTTTCTCTGTCTATCAGCTCATCACAAGAGACCATCCAGACAGAAAGCCAATATTTTTACTGTTGCCTTTGTTACATTTGTGTTGTATTTGAGCTGATAAATAAATAAATATGTAATGTAATACAGCACAGGTTCAAATCCCAGTAAGGGTATGGCTAGCTAATGAGAGCTAAATAGCTTGAAATAGATCTATACTAGTCTCCCTTTATTTATTTATCAGCTCAAATACAACAATGGTTCCTGCAACCATTCTTCATATGTTTTAGTCTTTAGTCCCCTAATCATCTTTGTTGCTCTTCTCTGCACACTTTCTAGAGTTTCCACATCTGTTTTACATCGTGGTGACCAAAACTGGATGCAGTATTTCAAGTGTGGCCTTACCAAGGCATTATAAGCATGTATCATTTTAAGAATATCATTTTAATGCTTCTTACCCTATTGTTAAAGAGCAAAATTAGAAACTTTGATCTGCTTTCCTTGTTTGTACTGATCATGGAGTTATCATTGTTTTGTAAATCCAGCAAGAATTTAAAATGAACAACTTGATCATCTCCTTTCTTCCTTTCTTTTGCCATAATTAAATCACAGCATGTACAGGTCGCAAAAAAATACATTCCCATTTCCCTAGTTCCTTTTTACTTCCTGGAGAGAGGGTGACTATGTGCTACAATTAGCACCATTCTTGTGCCCTATTTTTCTTCCATCTTTTGTTTAAATTAATGGAAAGCTGCAGTCAGTTTTAATGATGATGGTAATTTTGATTCATATTGAAGTAGAAATGTCCTTACGATTGGAAGAATTTGAATATTCCAGATGAAGAGCCTCTTCAAAATATGAGGAACAAGTTAACAGGAAATTAATGCAATTCATTTTGATAGCTATTGTACAGCTATGAAGAAATGGCTGCGATGAACCAAAGCCTATTTGAATTCATATGTAATACTATATTAACAAATTTAAGTATATTCTCATGTTTTCATCAAAATATATGGTACTATATGCACTGTATGTTTTGTTTTATTTATTTATTTAATTTGTTTTTATTAATTCTGGTCTGTGACTATAATATAAGATTGATAGCTGTTTAATGTTGGAGGAAGGTAACAATTCATTTTCAATTTTGGATTGTTTCATAGGACACAAATGAATATTTTTAAAATGGCACAGAACAGAAAAAATGTCTCACATGCTTCTGATCTTTTCTCTAAATATTTACTTGACAACCCCCTCAAAAAAAAATCTGAAATACATATCCATAAAACTATGATATCTATGATGTAATCGTTGTATGTCAATACTATAACTGAAATAGCAGGCTGGTAAATGTATTTTTGGTCACCAATATTAGACCTGCCCAAGTCATTTGTTTAAAGTGAATAATTATGTATATGGCTATGATAATCTATTTTAATTCAAAAGCTATAACATTGAGAAACGTCATTGCTTAAAAATTAGTTGGACTCATCTCCAAAGTCTATCAAAATCCTTTGGGGTTCAGTTTTGCTTCAGAGTTCCCCTTACACCAGAAACAAAGCAAAACATATATCTGGAATTATAATCTCCCTGTGCATAGATGTTGACAAATTTCTGTAATAAAAACAGCATATTGTTACAAGAAGATGTTGTTATATAAACTTATCCTCTCTGTGATCTATGAACAGAATTCCTTAAATGACTTGCCTGTTTATCTTGCCTGTTATATGCCTTTATAAAATCTTAAACATGGCTGAGAAATCATGGCATGATTGTCTATAGTGCAAGGAGGAGATAATAAGGCTACGGACATAGGATACCAGAAAGTTAAGCCTCTTGATGGTTATTATTTCGTGGCACGACAAAACCGCGCTCGTCAAAATCGTGGTGATAAAATCGCGGCGCTAAAGCCGCGATGTCATCACCACACGTCATCACCGCCGCGACAACAGCGCGGCAACAGAAGGGCGCTTTAAAATGGCGCCGCGGCAGAAAGCCGATTTCAATTAAGGTAAGGGTTAGGATTAGGTTTAGGGGTTTGTTTTAGGGTTAGGTTTAGGGTTAGGTTTAGGGTTAGGTTTAGCGTTAGGTTTAGCGTTAGGTTTAGCGTTAGGTTTAGCGTTAGGTTTAGCGTTAGGTTTAGGGTACTGAGTGCTTGGGAATGCGCGGATTTGCCCTCCGCGATTATGTCATCGCGGTAGGGTCACATTTTTCCTTAGCGCTTCGAACAGCGCGAATTAGTCTTCGTGCTTATGTCTCCGCGGATAAGGGTTTCGCGGATTTGTGGTGGAACCTATTATTTAACAATCATGGAAAAGGAAGTCACACAACCAATAGCATCAGAGGTGGTATTCAGCTGGTTCGGACCGGTTCGCCCAAACCGGTTGCGGCGAACTGCAGGTGGGCCTGGTCACCTGCCCTGGCTCCAAAATGTCCTATGTAGCCTCATTTTCGATGGTGCGCACATGCATGCATGCAGGCAAAGCGCATGTGTGGAAGGCTCACACAATGTGAGTATGCGGGCATGCTCACATTTGCAAATCGGTAATAAACTGATGTGAATCCCACCTCTGAATAGCATCCAATAGAACAGTCTCACTTTACAAACCAAGCCATTATATTTAGACTTTGGTGTAATGTAGAAACAAATAATTCTGGCTTTTTTAAGTAATCAAGGTTAAAATAACCCATTGCTTAACGAAGTGTATTGACTCAGTTCATTGTTTAGTATCATTAAAATTCCCTTTGTAACTTTTGTACAGCTAGGACAAATAGTATGACCCAATCACATAAGGAGATTTACAGGTAGTCCATGATTTACGACCTCAATTGAACCCCAAATTTCTGTTGCTAAGTGAGACAGTTGTTAAGTGAATTTTGCCCCATTTTACAACCTTTCTTGCCACAGTCGTTAAATGAACTGCTGCAGTTTTTAAGTTAGTAACACAGTTATTAAGTGAATCTGGACTCTGACTTTGCTTGTCAGAGCTTGCAAAAGGTGATAACATGACCCTGGGACACTGCAAATATGAATCAGTTGCCAGGTGTCTGAATTTTGATCATGTGACCATGGGGATGATGCAATGGTCGTAAGTGTGAAAAATGGTCTTAAGTCACTTTTTTTCAGGGCCATTGTAACTTTGAACAGTTACTAAGTGAACTAACTAAATGAATTATTGTAATTCGAGGACTACCTAAGCTTCTCTACAGAACTGTTGTTTTACCCCTAATTGGGCACTGAATCTAGAATAACAGCCATTGATATTAAGCCAGTTAACTCTCTCAGGCTGGGGGGTCAAATAATACGCCCCTCAGACAGGGTCCGCAACTTGGGAGTCCTCCTGGACCCACAGCTGACTTTTGAACACCATTTGTCAGCTGTGACCAGGGGGGCATTTGCCCAGGTTCGCCTGGTGCACCAGTTGCGTCCCTACCTGAACCGGGAGGCTCTCACAACAGTCACTCGTGCCCTTGTGACCTCTAGGCTGGAATACTGCAATGTGCTCTACATGGGGCTGCCCTTGAAGAGTATTCGGCGACTTCAGCTAGTCCAGAATGCGGCCGCGCGAGCGATTGTGGGTGCACCTCGTTTCACCCACATAACACCTATCCTCCGCGAGCTGCACTGGCTACCTGTTGATCTCCGGGTACGTTTCAAGGTGCTAGTTGTCACCTACAAAGCCCTTCATGGTATTGGATCTGGGTACTTGAGAGACCGCCTACTGCCAATCACCTCCACTCGACCAATTAGATCCCACAGATTAGGCCTCCTCCGAGTTCCATCAGCCAGTCAATGTCGACTGGCAACCACGCAGAGGAGAGCCTTCTCTGTGTCAGCTCCGACCCTATGGAATGAACTCCCCATGGAGATTCATACCCTCACCACCCTCCAGACCTTCCGCATAGCCCTTAAAACCTGGCTGTCCCGACAGGCCTGGGGCTAAAGACCTTAACCCTGCCCGAATAGTATGAATGCTGTGCTTTTAATGATGTATTGTCTTATATGTAACTTGGTTTGTCCTCCCCTCCCCCTGAACTGTGAGCCGCCCTGAGTCCCCCCAGGGAAAAGGGCGGCATACAAATAAAGTATCTTCTCTTCTCTTCTCTTATCTTCAAGCCATTGGCGAAGAACCACACCTGTTTCTTAGAGACAATGTGTAAAATGCATTTCAGATCCACATATTTATACACTTTTCCAATTGAACAAGGAGGCACACCTAAGTTACCCCCAGCTAATCTAAACCAACACAAGCAGACGGCTCATACATTAATATGCAGCTAATAAAAAAAAAGTAATTGTATGATCTGTACTTGTGACTTAGTTGCTACAAACTCCACTAAATCTGTCAAGGTGATATATAATTGAAAAAAATAATATCTTATAAACTAAGGACAATTCCACCCAAGGACCCAGTTTAAAAGCAACTCTGAACCTCCCTGACCTCGTGACATTGGCTTGCTCAGCTGCTGAACTGATATATTGCTAGCTTAGCCAAGGTATAACCCAAATCTCCCCAAAAAAAACCTTAGCTATTTTTCTTTTTGAAAGCCTGAAGCTCTGCAGAGTATTCGCTTTGCTTCGTGTTTTCTCCCGGCACCAATCACCCCAAGGTCGTTTAAAAGAAATGTTGAATTTTTTCACATAAGTACAATTAATAGGAGTTCTTGGCTATCTATGACTATTCTTTGTAAGGGAACAAAGAGATGTGCAGGCATTTTAAAGCTATTTTTTTCCTACATGCCAGAGTGGAAAGGGGGACTAATATAGTTGCAGTATAGACATGCCCTTACAGTGAAGTTCAGATCTTGTTGCCTAAAAGTATTTAGTTCCTTTCCTTTCTTCTTTCTCCCTTGTTCTTTTCATTTCTGTTAATACAGCAGCCTATAAATGTAGTTAAGATCTTGAGAAGGCAGCCTGCTTACAAACTCATTCAGTGGTGAGATTCAATTTTTTCACTACCAGTTCAGTGGGCTTGGTGGGTGTGGCTTGATGGGCGTGGCAAGAGAAGGATACCACAAAATGTCCATTCCCTCCCCACTCCTGGGGGAAGGATACTGTAAAATCTCCATTTCCACCCCACTCCAGGGCAAGGATACTGTAAAATCCCCATTCCTTCCCCACCCCACTAATCTGCTTTCCAGCTCCATTCTCCTGTGCAACAGAAGAGCCGAGGTGGCGCAGTGGTTAGGGTGCAGTACTGCAGGCCACTTCAGCTGACTGCTATCTGCAGTTCAGCGGTTCAAATCTCACCGGCTCAAGGTTGACTCAGCCTTCCATCCTTCCGAGGTGGGTGAAATGAGGACCCAGACTGTGGGGGCGATATGCTGACTCTGTAAACCGCTTAGAGAGGGCTGAAAGCCCTATGAAGCGGTATATAAGTCTAACTGCTATTGCTATTGCTAACAGAAGAAGACCCAGCCGATCAGCTGGAACTCGGGAGGCAGCAAATAGATGGGGGTGGAGCCAGCCAGAGATGGTATTTACCGGTTCCACGAACTACTCAAAATTTCCGATACCAGTTCGCCAGAGCTGTTCAGAACTGGCTGAATACCACCTCTGAACAGAATCCATGATAACATGCTACGTTTAGCACTTTCAGTGGATTTTGTTATTGCTGGTTGCTTTCTTTGAGGACGTTCCTATTTAGACAGCCAATTTGGGGTTGTTGTTGATTCACCAGGAAAATTGTGAGTTCTAGTTTCTACCTTAGGTACAAAGCCAAGAAAATTGCAGGAACATTTTGAGAAAATTGCCAGCAGTCAAGACTGAGTCTAGGGCAAAAAAAAAAGACATCTTTTTAATAGCAATAGCAGTTAGACTTATATACCGCTTCATAGGGCTTTCAGCCCTCTCTAAGTGGTTTACAGAGTCAGCATATTGCCCCCAACAACAATCTGGGTCCTCATTTTACCCACCTCGGAAGGATGGAAGGCTGAGTCAACCCTGAGCCGGTGAGATTAGAACCGCTGAACTGCAGATAACAGTCAGCTGAAGTGGCCTGCAGTACTGCACCCTAACCACTGTGCCACCTCGGCTCTCTGGAATAGAGGGAGAGAACTAGCTTCCCGTTACAAATACACAGAAGTTTGTATTTGTTCGTTTGTGTTCTGACCCAGCCTTCACAAGCAATGAAAAACCACTTACTCATTTAAAACAGGACAGGAACAGTGTTTGTTCAAATGAGAACTCAAGATAAAAAGGTCCTTCAATGATTAAGCCAAGCAAAACCAGTCCCTGTTGAGGTCCTGCTGAAGCAAATTCACTGCCTATTATTTCCCAGCAGGAAGACTCAGTTGGCACCTCAAATACAGAGCAATTAGTTCAAACAAACCTGGTTCTGGCAAAGGGATTCAACTTGATTGATGTAGGCAAAGGGATTCAACTTGATTGATGTAGGCAAAGGGATTCAACTTGATTGATGCACACTAGAAAATAAAGGGTTTTCTGCGACAACAGACTACTCCGAAACCCTTACTATTTATTTCCCAGTCAGGGAGGAGCTGGCTAGTATCTATGTCTTCTTTTCCCTGAGAGCCAGCTTATTGCTTTCTGTTGCTCTCCTCTCCTCTACACATATGTACATCTGGGATGGGCCCCATCTGTTTCTCCCTCTTACTCAGCTCAGTTCCCAAAGACGGCTGCCTGTCCACCTGGGGTCCATCTCTGCATCTGCCTCTGATTCTGATTCTTCTTCGGAGCCTTCCAAAGACCCCAATGCTGGCCCAGACTCCCACACCCACTCCTCCTCATCTGGCTCTGCTGGCAGCTGATGGCCCACAACAGTCTGTTTTAAATTCAACGGATGCACTAGATAACAGTTTGATTCATTTTCTCTTTCGGAGGAGTGGCCTGAATATTTTTTCTTTCTTTCTAGCTAAACTAAATCTAGAATTGCCAGCAATTTGAGCAGGGTGCTGACTGAATTACTATGTTTTTGGCAAAGCCCTTTTGATCAACTGAAGGAAAAGCACTGATTGGTTAATGATGGTGATTCTCAACCTGCTGAGAGGGAACATAGTTACTGGCTTCAAAGTGACCTAAAGGGACTGGGGAGCAGAGGTAGTGCTATATATGAAAGTACCCTGAGATATGCAGCATGGAAGGAAAAGGAATTGTCAGAATTGTGAGCAAAAGGCAATAATCCAATGGAGTTGCTTAATTTTGTACTAGGATTTGTCGAAGTCACCTAATGACCAAGTTGAGCAGGTGTCAACTCTGAAGCTAGCTTGACTGAGGCCATCTTGGAGGCTTCATTGTTGCCACATGGTGATGAGGGATAGGGAGTGGGGAATAGAGATAGCTGGGGTTTTGTAGCCAAAACAGAATAGTTTCCCCTGAGAACCAAGGACATTCCCACAGATAGCGGAAGAGAGGAGGAGTGAAGTTTCCAAGCAACCAGACAGCACCTTGATTGGACCATGTGACTGATTGTTTGGGAAAACCACGGGAACCTTTAGAGTCTGTTTTCACCAGTCTGTGCCCATATGATATATCCAATAAATTTGTTATTTGAGGAAACTGTTTGCCTCGGAGTTCTGTTTGCTATGGGTGAATTACTTGGAACCCTGATAGCTGGTACTGCAGGACACAGTTTGGGAACAGGAGTAGATGAATGTTAATGATCAGTACTTTAGTCCTTCTAAGGAAGTCAGATGGGAAGCAGCTGGAGACAATCCAACTCTACAAGGCAGCTTTTTACAGTGTATTAAATCAAGCAAACCCCAAAGATAGCAGAAAAACTGAACCGTTTTTCTTTTCTTTTTTCTTTTTCATATCCACTTGCACGTTCCTTTTCAGTTTACCAATATTTTATCTGTGGCCTCCAATTTCCTTGAAAGGTATGTACATCAGCCACTACTCTGCATCCGTTAAAAAACAAGGTGATAATCATACAAACAAGAATTACCTTTGCAGTTTTCTACTACATTTAAAAAAAACCTGAACCATTCTTCCAAAGATTGCAAATAAATGATGCACGATTGAATCCTCTTAGTTAACCAAAAGAACCTTCCTTGGACATTCTGATTCATATTTAATTCACCATTTAAAGGGTTTTCAAAAAACCCTGAGATGTGACGCTGAACAAGCCTCTTGACTTTGCGTGGCTTGATAATGTACGTTTGGGTCTTTGCATATTAAACATTTCAGAAAAGTTAGAAATCTGTTCTTAAATGAATGTGGATCTTTCAAGAGTGGAGCATCGAGATTTCTACGAAGAATTTCAAACACGACTATTCTAGCCCATTCCTTATATCAACATATTCTTCAGGATATCTATATAGCTATACACAAAGAGAGGCTTTCTTTTTAAAGGAGCATGCATTGAAGTTGGAGGTATCGGGTGAGGACATGGGCGGAACGCATATAAATGCTGGCTAGAATCTTATAATTCAATCTCTTTTCCTGACAAAAGATTCTGATATGAATCCTTAAGGCAAAAAAAAAAAATCCAGACAAATAAATAAAAATAATTGCTTTACTATTATACTTTCTTCAGTCTAATTTAAACGTTTAAAATTGCAGATTCCTTCTTTTTTCCTGCCAAAAGATTATCAGTTCCCACACATGATTTTTCACTTTTCTTCTATGGGATTGGGGGGGGGGGGGGGGAGAAGAAAACATGCCATCTGTAAGATGGTACACTTTCAATCCACTGACAAATAGTTGGGAATATTGAAAGAAGCTATAATAGTTTTCGAACAAAGACCTTCACAGGTATTCTACAGAGGCACTTCTTTCCCTTCCAGTTATGAAAAAGAAAAATAATATCACTCAAATGGAGTAAGCTTTGACCTATGAGATCTGTAGTACATAATGTTTGGTAGGAGAGTCTCTGTGCATCCATATTGCCTCTGGCCATCCTAACCCTTCACCTTAGATTCATTCATCAGCTATGATTCTAACTCCTGGCTATATGAGCAAACATTACTCAAGACCAAACTAGAATTGATTCACCTATCATTTCTTGTCCCATCTTATGTTGTTTGGGTACCCATGATTTTGTAGTCCATTAATATGTGCATAGATTAAGTTGTGCTGATTTATAAAACCTACTTCTTCATAAGAACATACAATCATTAGCAATGCTCCCTTAGATCTGATCCCTGGCACATCTGGGCTATCTGTCTATTCTGACAATGGCCAATCAACTGTACGAAGAAGGCTAAGTCAACAGTTGACTTTCAAAGGCTGGTCTCCATTGTTCCCATAACTTCCATAATATTGTCCCTGTGTTAGAATATAATAATAAATTAAAAGCAAGATTATTTCCTCACAAGTCAAAAGAATAAATTTTAGGAACTCTTTTTTACTTAACTGTCAGGGGTGAAATGCTACCGGTTCGGACTGGTTTGCCCAAACTGGTAGTAAAAATGCTACTGATTCGCCTGAATGAGTAGTAACAAAAATGCTTTTCTGACAATCAGCTGTGACATGCAATTTATATTAGCTAGAAAGCAGGATTTCCTGGGCTCCGCTCACCCACCCAGATGTCATCTGGTCCATTTTTGACATGCACGAATGTGCACACACGCTAGTAGCAATAGCAGTTAGACTTATATACTGCTTCATAGGGCTTTCAGCCCTCTCTAAGTGGTTTACAGAGTCAGCATATTGCCCCCAACAACAATCTGGGTCCTCATTTTACCCACCTCGGAAGGATGGAAGGCTGAGTCAACCCTGAGCCGGTGAGATTTGAACCGCTGAACTGCTGAACTAGCAGTCATCTGAAGTGGCCTGCAGTACTGCACTCTACCCACTGCACCACCTCGACTTCCAAGGTCACTTGCAGTCTATTCTGTTTGAACTTGTCGCTCTCTGATATTCTTTACCATACAGGCGAGGAAAGGACAGGCATAGTCAGAGTTGCGTTATAACATTTTAAAATAGTTTTAGGTAGTTGTTTTTTTTTTAATATTCAAGACTTTTGGTATTCAACTCTCATGCACCTCAAAGGCTGGCAGTATATATATCAAATGAAAGTTGCAGCTTTATTTAATTTTTGTTAAGTTATTATGATTATTGTGTGCTTCTTTCTTTGAAGGCATACTTATTTTAATTCACTGAATTTCCAAATAAACATTATGATTTATTGTTTTTACACTTGTGTTGCAGATAATTTAAAGTGTTGAAAATACTCATAATACATTCATGGGTTAGCTCATTGAATTAACACTTTCCTTAAGTATGTGAGACTTAGAATTTTGTAAAAAGAATGTGGCAAAGTTGTGTTTTTCAAATGTGTTGTGAGTTTCCTTTAAATAATCAGCAAGCTCAAAGAACTGTTATTTATTTACTCATAATTTTCAAGGATTTCATTTTCTTTATGCTATAGGGCAACTTATCACTGCATTTAGATTTATGGAAGAAGCTTGATTTGCAAAGAAACTTGTTTAAAACTAAGAACGGATGAAATGAAGGTTAGACGTGATGACAAAGTTCAAAGCTTCTAGGATGATGAAATCCTAAATCTATTGTTGAGATTTAAAGCATACACTTACACTACTGCGATTTCTTTATAGATGGTAGTTTCAAACATTCCAAGATACTGTAAATATATTAGGCCGAGACAGGGATGGGCTTCAAAAATTTTGGCAATAGGTTCTCTGTCCAGTTGCTGGGTGGGTGTGGCCATGGTGGGCATTGCCTAGTCCACCTTCTGCACCATGGGGGTGGTGTTTTCACCCTCCCCATGCTCTGGAGGCTTTTCTTGAGCCTCCTGATGCCGGAAACATGCCCATTTCTGGACTTCTGGAAGACCCATTTTTCGCCCTCCCCAGGCTCCAGAGGCTTTCTTCGAGCCTCCAGGAGGGCGAAAAGAGCATCCCGTGGGCCCCAAAGGCCCCCTGGAGGTGGAAATGAGCTTGTTTCCAGATTTCCAAAACTTTCAGGAAGCCCGTTTTTGCCTCCATGTGGGCCCTTCACTTACCTGGTATCCAAAATGGGCCGCGTGGAGACTCCTGGGAGTGGCAGGGCAGAGTGGGTGGGGTGGGCGGGGCCAGCCAGGGGTGGGATTTGCAAGTTCACCTAACAGGGCACATCCTTAGCTAGAGGATCGCCCGAATCTATGCGAACCCGCAGCAACCCATCCCGGGCCTGGACACAAAAAACAATTGACAATTATTTCCATTTTGTGACCTACAGAAAAGGTTGAACAGGTGGGCCCCATGGATATCTGACTTGTTGTTATCAAAAGAAACACTTATGTAATAGAGGAAATCTGGCATAAAATAGCTGTGGATTGCCAACCAGGTCTTCAATTTTTATATAATAAAATATATAAAAATTATATATTATATAAAAAATATATAATAAAAATATATAATTTTTTTTTATAATTTTTATAAGAGCCGAGGTGGCGCAGTGGTTAGGGTGCAGTACTGCAGGCCACTTCAGCTGACTGTTATCTGCAGTTCAGCGGTTCAAATCTCACCGGCTCAAGGTTGACTCAGCCTTCCATCCTTCCGAGGTGGGTGAAATGAGGACCCAGACTGTGGGGGCAATTTGCTGACTCAATTTGCTAAAAATTTGTAAACCGCTTAGAGAGGGCTGAAAGCCCTATGAAGTGGTATATAAGTCTAATAAATAAATAAAATAAATAAATAAATAAATAAATAAATAGATATACTATAGCAGAGTTGAAAGGGACCTTGAAGGTCTTCTAGTCCAACCCCCTGCCTAGGCAGGAAACCCTATACCGTTCCAGACAAATGGCTATCCAACATCTTCTTAAAGACTTCCAGTGTTGGGGCTTTCACAACTTCATATATTTACTTATTTACTTATTTATAATTGAATTTATATTGCCGCCTATTTGCCCGTGGCAGCTCAAGACGGCTTACAAAATATAAAACCCCATTTAAAACAGTAAAACTACTAAAAAGACTCCAATAAATGAATATAATAATAATATATTTTTAGTTCCTGCACCCTTTTAATTAGTTTTTAGTTCCTGCATTCCTTTTATTTTATAAAATAAAGCCAGACAAGCAGCAAACTGAGATAACAAAATAGACTTTCTTTAGAGAAAATGCAAATGATGCAAATGATTTGAGATATGAATGAGAAATGACATATTTGCATCAGCCTTTTGAAGATTAGGATTAAGATCTAGAAACCGGCAAGACATGGATTCCAGAAATGATCTTTATTATAGTAAGGTAGAAGAAAACAATCTTGAAAACCCATACAAGATTATTTGTGCCTCATTTTATAATAATGAAAATCAAAGCAGGGTTATTTTGATCTTCTTTCTCATGTTTTCTTTCTCAGGATTGAATAACTCATAAAATTTCCCCATAACAGCTTTCTCATTCTACATCCAGTTTTGGTCACCATATTACAAAACGGACTCTGGAAAGAGTGCAAAAAAGAGCAACAAAAATGATTAGGGGGCGGGAGGCTAAAACATATGATTGCAGGAATTGAATTTGTCTAGTCTAGGCAAGAAGAACTGGGGTGATATTACAGTAGTGTTCCAATATGTGAAGGGCTACCACAAAGAAGAGAGGGAGTCAAGCTATTCTCCAGAGCACCAGAAGACAAGACGAGAAACAATGTATGGAACCTAATTAAGGAGAGAAGCAACCTAGAATTAAGGAGAAATTTCCTAACAGTGAGAACAATTAACCAGTGGAACAACTTGCCTCCAGAAGTTGTGAATAGCAGCAATAGTAATAGCAGTAGACTTATATACCCCTTCATAGGGCTTTCAGCCCTCTCTAAGCGGTTTACAGAGTCAGCATATTGCCCCCAACAACAATCTGGGTCCTCATTTTACCCACCTCGTAAGGATGGAAGGCTGAGTCAACCCTGAGCCGGTGAGATTTGAACCGCTGAACTGCTGATCTAGCAGTCAGTTGAAGTAGCCTGCAGTGCTGCATTTAACCACCGCGCCACCTCGGCTGAATGCTGCAACACTGGACATTTTTAAGAAGAGACTGTCTGAAATGGTGTAGGGTCTCCTGCATGAGCAAGGGGTTGGACCTCCAATGTCCCTTCCAACTATGTTATTCTGTTATTCATTCATTCCCTATTTCCTTCATGATGTATATGATATTCTTCTGTGAAAAAAGTATAGTTTTAATTCTTCTTTGAGAATGCCTGTAGGGGAAATAATCTAACCTGTGCATGTTTTTAAGCTTCTGTATTACTTCCATTTCTAATGTGTAGTGATATAAAGATTCTGAGATATATTTTCAAGGGTTTTGAAGCTGTATTCAGCACTGTTTTATATATAGCTACTTGTGGGGGGGGGAAATAGGGGGATATTTAACACAATAATGATCTGGATTTAAGTGAAATGATATGAACAAATTGAGTTTTTCTTTATTACTAATTTGGAAGAGATATAAGTAGGTTCCGAACAAGAAATATTTTTGAATACATTTTTCCTTATCTTTCAAAGTTAAGTTACCTAAATCATCATAGCCTTAATGTTTAATTAATACTGGACAAATACCACCATAATCAAAATATAAGGTATTATTATTCATATGCATTAATACAATTATTGTGTTATTTGCACTCATAAAAGTATAAGAAAACATTTAAAAAAATACCTGAATGTCCAGTTTTGGGAGAGATCATCATGGAGAAAATCTATCTAAGTGTCCATAGACCTTGTGACACTTAAATTAATTGAAACATTGAATGTTTACTCCAGTCACATTGTTGATAAATGTAAGATAAACGAATGGCATGGTGGAGACTTCATGTAGCCTTGGAGTTTAAATCACACTGACCTAGGTCAAATGTTCTTTATCTACAATCTATTCCAAAATCTGAAAGTAAGCTCATTGGAAACGAGAGAGTTTATTAGCAACAAAAGATGGGTAATAGGTTAGATGTACTATTTATTGAATTTTCATTCAACATGCAGTGGACATAGTACTCCTTCCTCCATTTTTTTTTCATCTATCTTACCAGTTACTAAAATGGATTGTACTTAGGAGCTATATAAATTTACCTGATTTTTTTGGTGGCAACGGCAGTCCTCTATAATATCCCCCTCTCCCCCCATGGACATTAAGTTAGGTTCTTGTGTTAGCTTCCTTCTGAATTTATTTATTTATTTATTTATTTATTTATTTATTTATTTATTTATTCATTCATTCATTCATTCATTCATTCATTCATTCATTCATTCATTCATTTATTTATTTATTTATTTATTTATTTATTTATTTATTTATTTATTTAATTGGTTTGTATGCCGCCCACTCTCGAGAGACTCAGGGCGGCTTACAGGTAAAAAAGGAAGGGGGGACATACAAAAAATAAAAAAAACAACATTAAAAATTCCACAACATTCATAACTTAGAATGGGGCTGGATGAATCAACAGCCCCAGGCCTGCCGGAACAGCCAGGTCTTGGTTGCTTTGCGGAAGGCCGGAAGGGTAGTAAGGATCCGGATCTCCACGGGGAGATCGTTCCATAGGGCCGGAGCAGCTACAGAGAAGGCCCTCCCCTGGGGAGTCGCCAGCCAACATTGACCGGCAGATGGAATCCGGAGAAGGCCTAGTCTGTGCGATCTAATAGGTCTCTGGGAGGTAACTGGCAGGAGGCGGTGTCTCAAGTAACCAGGTCCGATACCATGTAGGGCTTTAAAAGTAACGACTAGCACCTTGAAGCGTGTCCGGAGACCAATGGGAAGCCAGTGCAGCTCGCGGAGGATAGGTAGCAGAATGTAGGAGAAAATTGAATTTTTGATTTTGGATGTGACATTTTCTGGAATGAGGCATATAAACTCACAGCTGATACTTTATGCTTTATCATATATATTGGAGATTCATTGTGATCGATACGTCATGGTTATGTTAACTGCTATTGTAACTTCTGTGAACCACCAAGATTGCAGTGCAATAGAAATATTCATTTTTCTTCTCTTCAATCATGTTTGTTTCTCGGAAACTGTCTGGAACAATGTTTTCCAGAAATGGTTTGCCACTGCTTCTTCCAAGAACTGAGAGAAAGTGACTGGCCCAAGGTCACCCAGATGGCTTTGTGCGTAAGGTGGAACTAGAACTCACAATCGCCCAGTTTTCTATCCTGATGCCTTAACCACCAATAGCAATAGCAATAGCAGTAGACTTATATACCGCTTCATAGGCCTTTCAGGCCTCTCTAAGCGGTTTACAGAGAGTCAGCATATTGCCCCCAACAATCTGGGTCCTCATTTTACCCACCTCGGAAGGATGGAAGGCTGAGTCAACCCTGAGCCGGTGAGATTTGAACCGCTGACCTGCTGATCTAGCAGTAGCCTGCAGTGCTGCTTTTTAACCACTGCGCCACCTTGGCTCTTATACCACACCAAACTGGTTCTCTAGTTTCTAGTAATACAAATATACATAAATAATAAAGTTGGCATGACTCATAGCTATATAAAGAGTCCTGATATCCATTAAGACACGTAGGCATATAATAACTATTTCCCACTTGTCCATGAAGATCACTATGGTTATTCCTGATCAATTTACTTTTGACAATGAGAGCAGGGCTGCAATAAAACAGCCATCTAAACACTATCGTTAAAGAACAGATGGGATATACGGAAGAAATATCGTTAATTTAAAACATGAATGATGGAGTAAAAAGAAAGAAAGTACGAATCTTTTCCATAAAAATATTACAGGTGTAGAAAGTGATAGCTTTATATCTTTTCAACCCAAGCAATATACAGGTATGTATTTCAATGGTCACTGACTTGTAAAGTTTAATTCAAAAGCTCAAGGTTCTTTTGAACCTTAAATATATCTTGTATGGAATTTAGGCAACCCAGGTTTATCCGTTGGAATAAAGGCTGCAGTAATATTTCTTGAGTTTAGAGTTTTTTTAGAGTTTTATTTCATTTGTATGCTGCCCTTTTCCCTAAAGGGACTCAGGGCGGCTCACAACTCAAACAAGGGAAGGGGGATACAGACCATTGACAACAACACAAAACAATACATAATTAAAAGCGCAACAATCATACCATTCGAGATAGGGGCAACGATTCTTTAGCCCCAGGCCTGTCGGAACAGCCAGGTTTTAAGGGCTATGCGGAAGGCCTGGAGGGTGGTGAGGGTACGAATCTCCACGGGGAGTTCGTTCCAGAGGGTCGGAGCAGCAACAGAGAAGGCTCTCCTCCGGGTAGTCGCCAGTCGACACTGGCCGGCGGATGGAATTCGGAGGAGGCCTAGTCTGTGCGATCTAATCGGTCTGGTGGAGGTAATTGAAACTTATTTTGTAAACAGAATCCTGCAAGGGATGAAAATAAAACCTTCTACATGTTAACAAATATGTATGCAGGCATAAAGTCGGAACGGAATTGGTTCAAGTACAGTGAATGGATAAATGTGGGAATAATTCAATATACATCATTATAGCAATAAATCATTAACAAAGATAGGGTTTATACAACATTATAATGCATTATGAAATCACCATCAAATGCCTTTTCAGTTATGAAGCTGAGTATTTTTGTATGTCTAAAATTAGTTCAGAGAGTTGGGTGTCCCCAGGGATAATAAGGGATGTTTCTCACAAAATTGCAATGCAGAAAAATCACCAACTTTCCTTCATTAACATAAACCCTTTCTCTTAACTTGATAATTCCAAATTGTTTTCAAAGTGTGAAAACTCTCTAAAGCAGCTCAAGACAAACAAAACTTTTAATTTGAAACCATTCTGTCTTTGAAAATTAACCCCATTTTGCATATTGAAATACAATTACTAGGCTCAGTTCATGAAGTAATATTTATGATTAAGTCACTTTGGAGAAACCTGACTAATTATGTGTTGTATCCTTCATTAACTTGAAAGATGTTGGTAAATTCTCTTGATATTTTAATGAGCAATTTCTATTTCATTTCCTCAAAGCATTGTTGACTTGAAGCTGAGTTCAATGTAGAGAGAAGCTGAGTTCAATGTAGAGATATTTTAGACTGTGATTGTCCAAAAGTTATACCACGTATGGGCTCTGGGAAGTCGGGGGGAGGGAAGGGAGGTGGGGACCTAGGGGGAGGGGGGAGGGGGGAAATACAATATGTGTTAAATTCCATGATTGCATTTGTATACTGTGGCTTTTCAATGTTAGTGCGAAAATAGAACAAACCGAATATACTGGAAGGTAATAGAAATATACCGAAGGAAAGAGTCGAGTGAAAGAAGAAGGAGGGTGGAGAGGGTGAGAGAGAGGAGGAGGAGAAGGGAGGGAGGAAATGGATTAGAGGGAGTGATAGGGTTAGGGTTAGAAAGAAGGGGAGGGGAAGTAGGCATAGAGGGGTGTGTGAGAAGGAAGAATGAAAGTTGGAGGGGGTTGAAAGAGGGTGTATGGTGGGCCAAGGTGGTATATTGGGTTTGTATTGTAGAGGGCATTTTCTATATAAGTGAGGGCCGTGTTTATTACTCAATGTTATATGCCCTGATTAAGCACAGTAAATATGTGATTGTATAGAATGAAAACATATATATATATATATATATATATATATATATATATATATATATATATATATATATATATATATATATATATATATATATATATATATATATATATATATAAAAGCATTGTTGACTTAATTTTTCTTTCCGTTGTTAGATGTCAGCTTGTTTTCTTCTGTTTTCAGATTTTTTTAAAAGACAACTGGTGGTTTATTTTAAACCTATTTAGTTATGGATAACTTTCCCCCCTTTTCCATTTGAGAATACTTCATTTCTACTAGTGTAGTGTAAAGATCTTCCCTACGGGTACAATTGGTTTACTGTTACACTTTTACCTCGGTTCTCTGCTTTTACTGCTTTATATATGTTATTGTTAAAAATGTCAATAAACCATAACAAAATCTTACTTATTTTCTTTCATTATTCTGCTTTGCTTCCACTGATGATTCTTAACTTCCTTGCAGACTGGCAGTATGAGGGTAAGAAGGCCAACTGTGAAACTTCCTGAAAATTGCTTGTCTGTTTTTTCACTGTGGCTCTGTTTAAAACTTTGTTGAAATTCCATTCAGTCTAATTAGAGACTTGTGCTGCAATTAAATTTCAATTATGTGTCTTTCTCCTGTGAAGCTTTAATTATGATTTATTTCTGTAATCGTTTCTTCTGTTTTTATTGTGGTTTAAATTACCATCGCATCATCTATGTCTAGAAAAACCCTCTGTTCCAAACTAGTTTCTGTTTAGCACAAGACGTGATTAAAAACAAAACAATGTTGTTTATTGTGTTGTGTTATGGTAAAGGCCTTGTATTTGTAGATATGATCCAAACATATGAAATTTTAGAAGCAAATTATAGTAAAACAATGTACGTTGGGTTTAAAGAAAAATATATTCCTGGATAAAGTTTTCTAAAGAAAAACCTTGTGTTACATGTAGTCGTAATTAAGAGTCAGGTAAAATCTGGCTGAACATTATGGAAGTTGATAGCACCGAACACAGATTGTTTTACAACTTATATTCACCGTACTTTGTTAAAATGATTACCAACAAATTCTGTCTTGCATGCCAAAATTTATAGCCTGTAGAATAACTCTTATTTTTATATTTATAGACTGCAAGTTGGCCAGGGCAGGACCTCCAGCAACAATAGTTCCAATTGATGAAGAAAGTCGGAATGGTGAGTATGTATCTAAATTGTGAGACTATTTCTTATGCCACCGTAAATAATATATACGTTTATTAACAGCAACAAAATGGTTTTGTATTCTGTTTTCTGGTATGTTGAGTTGGGAAGTTTACATGTGTCATGTCCCCATTGGAGTCTGACTCTGAAATGGTTTTGTATTCTGTTTTCTGGTATGTTGAGTTGGGAAGTTTACATGTCTCATGTCCCCATTGGAGTCTGACTCTGAGATGGAAGACGAACAGCTGACAGAGAGCAGGAGAATGGTTCCGTTGGCTGTGGAGGAAACTAGGGAATGGCAAAGTCAGGCTGGGCAGAGCAGGGTAGAGTTAGAACAAGGGAGAGGGGTTTGGATGAAGACCAAGGCCCACCCCCTTCTCATCCTAGAGAGCGCAGGGAAGAACACAGAAAATAGCAACGGGTTGCGTGACTTACGAGGAATCCCGATTCCCTTCACAAGGCACACCTGGGGATGGAATTTAAAGGAGAGGCAATTGGAAGGGCCGTTTGTCAGGAATGAAGGCTGAGTTCACCTTGTGTAGAGTGGTGGCCATGCGTTCCTGGCATTCCTCCCGACGGCTTGAAGTATTGACGACCTTTGGTGTGCTTATCTCATCCTGCTGGAATTATCCTTCACTCCTGAGACTCACTGTCATGTTCTGCTGGAGTGGTGAACTCTGTTTACTGCATTTTGGCTGGAGTATTTGCATGTTTGTGGAAGACATTTTCTCCAGGCCAGAGAATGAAAGGGATGTTGAGGGCACAGTTGGTGTTAATAAAGGGACTCATACTGGTTCATTGGCTGTTTTACCTTTGTGCTACAACTTGGGTCATCGCAACATGCTTTTCAGTGATAAATTATTTGCCTAATGTGATTTCAAGTATTAATCTGATGTTTTGCTCTTTAGCCGTTATTGAGAACTGAAGGAAAGACATAACATCACAGGTTCAGGAGCAAATGGACATCAACTAACATGTTTTTCAGAGTATAAGACGCACCTTTCCCCCCCATAAAAGAGCGTGGAAATATTGGTGCATGTTATACACCAAATACAGCCATTTTGGGGCTCCCGAAGCCCCATCCCCACATCCTATTTTTGTGAAAACGGGCCGTTTTTCACAAAAACTGAGATCTTTTGGTTTTCCCCCAGTCCCCAGCAGCACTCTGCAAGCTTCAGCAGGGCTGGGGGAAAGCAAAAGTGCCTCCTTTTTTGCTAAACGGGGGTGTTTTTGCCTGCCCCCAGCCCTGCTGAAGTCTGCAGAGTGCTTCTGGGGGCCGGGGAGGACAAAAACTTTTTTTCCTTACTTATCTCTTTGAAATCTTGGTGTGTCTTATACACCGGTGCGCCTTATAGTCCAAAAAAGTATGGTAATTGATTGATTTTAGAACTATTGTTATTTGCTTTCAGCCTTATTCGTGTGGTTTTCAGGCTTCGAACCAAGGCATTCTGCTTGACATTGTCCTATGCATTTAAAATCTGAATTTTAGGAGACGTTGCCATTTTAATTAAAGCATTTGTACAGGGAATCCTCAACTTACAACCATTCATGTAACAATGATTCAAAGTTGCAATGGTTTCAGAGAGAGTGATTTGCGACTTGTCTTTGCACCATCCTGGCAGATCTCAATTGGGTACTGGCTCACATTTTCAAACATTTTCAGGAGCATGTGATCACTTGATCATGATTTTTGACCTTACCAGCCAGTTTCCAACAAGTAGCATCAATCAGGGAAGCTGGATTTGCTTAATCATGTTGATTCGCTTAACAATTGTAGTGATTCACTTAATGACCTTGCTGAAAATGGTTGGAAACTAGGGTCAAGCCACGTGATGTCTCACTTAATGATCCTATCGAGTCTTAATTGTGGTTGTAAATCAGGGATTAGTTATATACTAAATCTGGATAAAAGCATTTCAAAAGGAATGAAGGAACGGAGGTGTTATCGGAAGCTATCAGGCTGTGGCTGTGGCTGTGGCTGTGTGATATGTTTGTGTATGTGAGGAGGAGGGGTGAGGAGGATTATTTATAAAAGCTTCTGAAGTATTTTTCCCTTATTCATCTTTTGGAAAATAACCAAAATTGTTAATTCTCCCAAATAAGAAAATGAAATAAGGGAAGGGAAGGCCATAATATTTCGAAATTATTTCCTTACAATGGATATGAAATGCAATAGCAATAGCAATAGCAGTAGACTTATATACCGCTTCATAGGCCTTTCAGGCCTCTCTAAGCGGTTTACAGAGTCAGCATATTGCCCCCAACAATCTGGGTCCTCATTTTACCCACCTCGGAAGGATGGAAGGCTGAGTCAACCCTGAGCCGGTGGGATTTGAACCGCTGAACTGCTGATCTAGCAGTAGCCTGCAGTGCTGCATTTAACCACTGCGCCACCTTGGCTCTCATGCTTCTATCATGTGCTTCTATTATGACATTTGGAAATTTGTAGATTTTGAAAACTATCATTAGGGAAGGCATCCAGGAAGTAACTCAGCACACTACTGTTTGGAAAAGTTATTGTTCAGATTGAGATTTCCTGGGAAAATTATAAGGAGACGAATAAAAGAAGTAAAAAAATAATAATAATCTTGTTTTATTCTGAGGATTTCAAGATCCAATAAACTGTGGTGCTTCTGTTTGGTGTAAACTATGAACAAAGTTTCTGACCATCTATGTTTTTTTTAACACATACTGCATGTTCCTTTTGTCCTGTTTCCTGTGATCTTGTTCAGTGTTGATCTTAAAAAGCAGGATAAGAAGTTGTATTATTGTATTGGTGACTAGCCTTGGAAAAAAAATCTTCATTTTTAAGCCAAAGGAATGTATCAAAAATTCACCCCAGAGACATATTTTAACTAAGTTGTACTGCATATGAGTAGTGGAATACAGACATGGTCGCTCAGTGGCTAAGACCCTGAGCTTATCAATCAGAAGGTCGGCAGTTCAGCGGTTCGAATCCCCAGTGCTACATAATGGAGTGAGCTCCCGTTACTTGTCCCAGCTTCTGCCAACCTAGCAGTTCAAAAGCACGTAAAAAATGCAAGTAGAAAAACAGGGACCACCTTTGGTAACAGCGTTCCATGCACCTTTGGCATTTAGTCATGCCGGCCACATGACCACCGAGACGTCTTCGGAAAGCGCTACCTCTTCAGCTTTGAAACAGAGATGAGTGAAGAGACTGCGCCTGCAGGGTGCAGGGGTCTCCCCAACCGGTGGTCCACTTCACGGTTCCAATTCCTGAAACTGCTTCCCAATAAAACACGAAGGCTGCAGTTTGGGTGAAATGGCAATCTCTGTCTCTTCAGAGTGCTTTTTTTATTAGAAAAAGTTAGTTACAGTGTCATCAAAAAGGAGCGTATCAAAAGGCATATATAATCACACATGGCACAAGTAAACTAATGAAAAGTTCACAGCATTCTACAAATAAACCAATAGAAAATCACATCATGGCAAAAAGCGGGCAAAGGGGGAACAGAAGATTACAAGCTGCATGGTATTGGGAGGGGGAGAGAGGGAATAGAAAGTTATAGCACAGCATGGGGGGGGGAGAAAGGGCATGTGTGGGAGTAGCTGGCTCACATAGTTCTTGTTACATGAGGCTGCATAGTGAGTTATGACCGTTAGGCCAGAAAGATGTTTCTGGTGCGATCTTTTTCATCCCTGTGTATGTGTGTTTCAGACAGCAGAAGCTGCCCTGCACGCAAACACCCGGAATGAATCCCAACACTTTCTTATCTTGTTTTTCTCAGAATTGTTTCCTTGGCACGTCAGCCAACTGGCCTTGGTAAATGTCCACTAGGTTCTTAATTCAGATAGCTTTGTTCTTTGTTTCCTAGCTATTTTACCTAGCCTGTTATGGCGACAGTTTGGTTCCCACAGATGAGCACCGCCCCCTAGAGTCGGGAATGACTAGCACATATGTGCGAGAGGAACCTTTACCTTCTTTTACCTTTTTATGAGTAGTGAAATTATAAATAAACAATTTCAACTTTTCATATTCAGTAATGATCTGTAAAAGATGAACACGATGTGTCATAAGTATTTTCCCCTAATATTCACCTTGCCCACATATAGGGGATATTGCACGCTATAGGAACCATCTTCTCCTATGGTAACTGACCAGATTATTCAATCTTGCAGGGTTGATGTGCTCAGGGTTCCTTCAGTTAAACAATGCAATCTATCAGGACCCCAAAAATGTTTCTTGTCTTTTGCAGCACCTGCTCTCTGGAATGAGGTCTCCCCACCCAAAATTCTCCCAAAGGTGCTTTTTTCAAAAGGCAACCCAGATTTTGTTTTTCCTTGGAGACTGACTGGTGGAGGACGGGAGGATTCATATTCCTCCATATTCCTATGTCATCTGGTCATTAGCACTCTTTCTGAGAGTCGTTGAGGCCACTTGGAGGTTTATTTGTGTCCTCAGCAGGGGTGGGTTTCAGGCGGTTCGCGGCGGTCCCTGTAAGTAACTTCCGGGAACACCGAAGGATCCACCCGCCCGCCCACGTTTCTTACCCGGTTTTGACGAGTTCTGCGCTTCCACGCATGCGCAGAACGCATACAGCGCCTGCGCGATCCTCCAGGAGCAGCTGGAGCATCGCACAGGGGCTAGTACGCATGCGTGCACTGCGTGTGTGCACAAGGACGCCGCCGGCCCCGTTCCAACCAAACCGGTTGGAACGGGGCGAGAAACCCACCTCCTCAGGCACATCGGAATCGTGAAAATAGGTATGGAACTTCACCGGAATAGCTAAAAGGACTGATATTGTGGGTGATATTGTATCACTCCCTAAAAATGATAGGGGGCTGTTCAACCTTACCATTTGACCTCTCATTCAAGCCAGCAGTCCTCTGTGTCCAGAATGTGGATTTGCTGTCTTCAACATAGTGGCTTTTGTCTTTTAATTTCAGATGGACTGCTGAATCTTGTCCTGATAGGTTTGTTCTCCTATGGTATGCTGTGTGTTTGTGAAGTGGTTGTTTTGTTTTTTCAATGTACATGTCTCATATACAATGTACAACTGCATTGTACTGCATATCCCATTGCCCAGTTTGTATTTTATCCTTGGGGTGCACAAGGTTCTCCCTTGGGTATTTTTGGGTTTAAAGTGTCCATGTTTACAAGAGCCGAGGTGGCGCAGTGGTTAAATGCAGCACTGCAGGCTACTTTTAGCTGACTGCAGTCCTGCAGTTCGGCTGTTCAAATCTCACCGGCTCAAGGTTGACTCAGCCTTCCATCCTTCCGAGGTGGGTAAAATGAGGACCCGGATTGTTGTTGGGGGCAATATGCTGACTCTGTAAACTGCTTAGAGAGGGCTGAAAGCCCTATGAAGCGGTATATAAGTCTAACTGATATTGCTATGTTTAAAATCTAGATATCCCCCCCAAGATCTAGATTACACCTCCCCCCCCAGGTAAAAAGACTAATAGGCATGGCTCTTCAGCTAGTGCCAGCCCTTGAAGGTAGACCAGACTAGGAGACCACAGCCACAAATTTCAAAACTAATTTTATTATAAGGTTACATTACATTAATATATTTTTTTTCAAGTCTGAATGTGTTGCCGCTCCCTCTCTTTAGCTTTATAAAAACTAGGGAGGGTCCTGTCTGAGTTGCTTTCTGAAATTACCTTTCTCCCCTGGACTCCAATTTCTTTTATATGACTGTTGCCTTGGTTTCAGCTCTTCCTCTTGTTCTCCAAGGTTATTCTAACACCTCACATTATATCCATGCCTTTGGTGAAGCGGAGGAACTTCCTCTTGTTTCATTCCCATCTGTTGTTCACATCATCTTTTATCTTTCTAATTGGTTTTATTGTTTCTCCTTGTTTGAGTTGTCATGAGACACCCAGAGCTGTTGGGAAGTCAGACAGCATAAAATCCGATAAATAAAAACAAAATAGAGGGAATCCAACTGAGTACAAGTATTCCTTAAGGACTAGCAGAAGGAAAATGGCTCCCTACAGAAGGTGTGATGGAATCACAGGGGAACAGCCCAAGAGGCATATATGGAGGGGACTTTAGTTCAGTGTATTGGAAATATATATATAATTGTTTTGGTCTTTGGGGGATTTTTTTTCTGACTACTTTTGATTTCAGGACAGAGTTTCTTTAAATTCAGGGTCTGCTACCTTATAATTGTTCTGTGCATTTCCAGTGATAAACTCTTTTCATGGTATTGGATCTGGGTACTTGAGAGACCGCCTACTGCCAATTACCTCCACTCGACCAATTAGATCCCATAGATTAAGCCTCCTCCGAGTTCCATCTGCCGGTCAATGTCGACTGGCCACCACGCGGAGGAGAGCCTTCTCGGTGGCAGCTCCGACCCTATGGAACGATCTTCCCGTGGAGATTCGTACCCTCACCACCCTCCAGACCTTCTGCACAGCCCTTAAAATCTGGCTATCCCGTCAGGCCTGGGGTTAAAGACCGTAACCCACCCGAATTGTATGAATATTGTGCTTTTAATGATGTACTGTCTTATGTGTTAATTTGTTTGTTTTCCCCTCCTTTCGAATTGTAAGCCGCCCTGAGTCCCCCCAGGGAAAAGGGCGGCATATAAATAAACTACTCATACTCATACTCTTTCTCTTTTTAAGTTCTAAATTAATAAGGCCTATGCTGAACACTTATCAAACAGTATATTTTTTAAATATTCTTTCTTGTTGGACAACTCCCTGAATTATTTTCGCTCAGTCCTGCTTCAGCAACAGTGCTTCAATCTACGCAGGGCATTCTGGTAATAAATGGAATGATAATCAAATACACTCTGTGCAGATATTTAATTATTTAAAATAGATTTCATCCTAAGTTAGATGGAAGTGACATGCATCACCGCATAAGATTCTTTTGATTTCAATGAAAAGGAAACACTGCAATTAGTCTGCAAGGTTCTTAGAATACTAATCCACCTGTGGTTTTAAACACTTTTAAAATTTAGGGCAATACAATGAATAGGTTTTCAGACACACTTTTAAAATAATGAAAGAAAATCGCAACTGTTTAAAGCATTTTTAAACTCTTACAAGCTACTAAGTACTTTCCATTAGAAACCGTTTATGCTACCAATTCTGGATTGATAGTTATAGACAGAAATCCATTATTCATAAATCAGTCAGTTAAAATGACAGGTATTCTGTACTTAGCAGTAAAAATATAAGAACTTCTGAACACAAATAAATGTTTTTATGGAAGGGTATAATAGGATTTTTTTTAAAGTTAGATATTTAAGGAGTGTGATATTTCAAGAAGGGGGAAATAACTGAAAACAAAAGTCACTCAGAAAGAAAACATAAAATGAGACTTTCTTTACACATTTTCTGACTTAAAAAAGATTCAGGCTTTAAGCAGAATATATTCTTGCTTTTAAAATTAAAGTAGAATGAAATTCTCTTTTATAATAAACGTTCCAGCTCTTCCAACTTTGGAGTAGACATTGACAGAAACTCGAGTGAAATTTTTCTCCAGAAAAACTGTGTTAAAAGGAAGACACCATTTTGATTAGGAAATCAATAACCAGTAAGCCAATCAGCAGCTTTGTCCAGTCTTAGCTACTATATCGATCAATAGCAATAGACTTATATATCACTTCATAGTGATTTACAGCCTTCTCTAAGCAGTTTATATAGAACCCAACAATTTGCCTCCGGATTTTACTGGCCTTGGAAGGATGGAAGGCTGAGTCAACTTGCCGTTGGTCAGGATCAAACTCATGGTAGTAAAATGCAGAGTTAGAATGCAATACTGCACCACCATAGCTCTTCTAACCATGATAATGCAAACATTAAAAAGATATGTCATGGTGTCACAGTGCAAGTGCCTTTCTTCATCACTTGTTTTTCTTCGCCACAACTTCCTGATGCCTTCTGCCCACTTATCTGCTTACTTGAAAATTTACAACTTTGCTTGTTACAATATAACTGATTTAGTTAAATCAATAGGAGTTACCAGTTCTGACAACAAATTTAATATTGCTCTAGAACTCTGCCAAGAAAATAAGGAGACTTTTAGTGTACAGAAAACAAAACAAAAAAATAACAAAATAAATTTTGACCTGAACTAATTTATTCAGTGAGACATCTTCATAATCACATAGCACTACGTTACTTTAAACACATACACGCTGAAGAAATCTGACGAAAAGATAAATATTCAGAGATCCCCTACTACTTAGTCAGAGATAAAGGTGAGTCCAGAGAAAATGAAGAGATGAATAATTTAGAGATGAACTTTCTCTATAAAAATGCTAATATCCTCCACATTTATAGGTACTTGCCATGATGGCATAGATGTAGGATCCATTTGTATGCTCTCTGTAGAGATCCAGTAATCCAAGTAACCCATCTAAGGATAATCAAATGAACATTTCTCCAATTTGAAAAAAAGAATTGTCTTGGTAGTCACTCCAAAATGCTATAAACACGAGTCTAATGCAAAGACAGAACCAACAAAACAAAACAAAAACCAGGATATCATCCAATAAACCACTATATATTTGTCCAAAATATAAAAAAAAAAATTTGATTCATGAATCTGAAGAAGGGTATAGGACAGTTAGCTAATCTATAGAACTTTATGTATAGTGTATATACTATCTATCTATCTATCTATCTATCTATCTATCTATCTATCTATCTATCTATCTATCCATCCATCCATCCATCCATCCATCCATCCATCCATCCATCCATCCAATTACATGATAGAAAGGGTTACCACTCACAATCAAGCTTGTGTGCTAAAGGGTTAAAGTACTAGAACAGAATATAGTAGAATATTTTTCAGTGTGTTTCAGATTTAAAACCACTTATGTATTCATAAAAATAATGATTTGAGTGCTGCTTCATTGTAAATAACTATTCTTTTCAAAATAAACATGTTCCTATTCTAGTTGCTTCATTAATGCATCATATTTATTTATCCATTTTTTTTTTCAAATGTATTGTATATAGGCACCCATCTCACAAAGCAAATGATTCTGGGTGGTGTGTAAGAAATTTAAAAAACCCAATAATAAATTAAGTTACTATTATACATTAAGCTACTATTATAAAGTAAAAAACATTAAAATATGCAAAATTCAGTTAAAAATAAAATAATGGTGAAGGGCTATGAATAATAATGGAGTCATCTTACTAATTTACCAATTCCTTGGGGTTCCCAGACATGATCAAACATCTACATTTTCAAGGCCATTCAGAAAGTCAGGACTCATCTTAGACCAGCGGTTCCCAAGACCCCAGAGGGAGCCAATTTGATTTTTAATGGGTACAATTTGAACCTTGTTTAAACCAAGTCAATGGCCTTTTAGGCTTCCTCCACGTGAGTAAAGTTCACTTTTTCAGTAATGTAAGAATTATATGTCACTGGGAGTGGGGGTGGGACATCAGGATTTTAGAGATGCTTAGGCGTGGCGTGGCCAAAAAAAGGTTGGGAACCATTGTCTTAGATGGGGGGCTACCTCAGTGCCACAGCTGAGAAGACTCACCATCTATGGCGATAGTAGGAACACTAGATTTGGCCTGACACGTAAAAAAGGTACACAATTCAATTTTTCTGAATCACATATTAATTCATATCTGGACAAAGGTGGGTCCTATCATAAACCTAGAAGGAACCCCAAATGATTTATTCAGCTTGTCTTTATACTTTATTTGGTTACAAAAGCAGGAAATGCTTTATATAAAATAGATAAAAAGCAAAAAAAAAACAACTACAATGTCGTTGCTCACAAAGTACATTTAGAAGCATATTTGGAAAGCAACAAATTTAGAAAAACCATTGGGCCAATCTGCGGTTTCTTATCATGCCTCTCCTGAACTATGGACAGGTACTGTTCTGAACCCCCCGCCCCTGGCCTATGTATAACCAGAACACAGGCTTGGCTGTCTGCCACTATTTAATGAATGTGATAACCAGTCCTTTGGCTGAAGGCCCAGACAAACTCACGTCCAAAACAATCGGTTGGCAGCAACCCAGAAGCTCCAAGAAAGCAATGCAGATAATTCCACAAGACACGACTAGAACACAGATTTCTTCAATAATAGTTCGAACGGTTGTTTCCTGCAAATGTCCCCTCCCAACGCCTCACTTATAAACCCTCTTGGAAGGGGCCCAGGCACAAACACCCGTGCGTAATTATCGTCTATGAGACTGCCTACGGAGTTGCTGCTTCCATTTCTCAGCCCTACACAATCTCGCATCAGGGACAAACTGCCTCTGATCTTCGCCACTGCTCCATGCATCAGGTACCTCCTTGTGGCCAACCAGCCTCTCTGGTCCCTGCTCCGAGTCTGAATCCTGCCCAATCCTCCTGTCGCTGACCTGGCCTACTGACACTGTACACAAGAAGTAACATATGTCTGTACGTTGTGTCATTAGCGGGGCCACCAGAAGTTACGGGAGATCAGGTTCAAAGTCTTGAAAAGGCCAAAATGTCCCGCCGCCGGATTGTCATGGCACTGCGAGAGAATAAGTCCCCGGAGGGGCACCGTGGTTACATAGAGTCTGTCCCGGTACCTCAAGAGGTCATAGTCAAAAGTCCATGGGGAAGCCGGCTCTAACCCTGCGTTCCGTTGCTCCACCCACTTTCGTGCCACTGCATGTCCTGTATCCGAGGCCGTAACTGCAGTGAAGGATTCGACGGGCAAAACTGTCTGGGATAGAAGCGGGATGGAAGCCACACAAGTCCAGTTTTGTGAACACCGTTGCCTTCCGGAGCCGCTCCAGCAACTCAGGAATCAGGGGCAGAGGGTAACAGTTGTGTACTGTGATCACATTCAAGCGACGGTAATCACAGCAGAGTCTCAGATCCCTGGTCGTCTTCTTGATGAACAAGATTGGGGCAGGCAGTGGTGAAGACGAGAGCCGGATAAAACCCTGGGCAAGGTTCTTGTCTAGAAAGTCCAACAATGCGGCCAACTCCGGCTTGGACATGGAGTACAGGTGACCCACAGGGAGCTTCGCGTCGGGTCAATGGGGCAGTTATAAGGCCAGTGCGGTGGCAGTTGGTCTGCCTCCTGCTCACTGAAGACGTCCGCGAACTTCGCTAAGTCCGGTGCCAATGACACCCTGGGCGAACTCAGCACCTGGCCTGCACATACGTGACGGGTGTGGGCCGACACATTGTGGCAACGGGAAGCCTAGGCGCAAGGGCTGCGTTGCAGCCTTGATAGGCCCAGACCGAAGTTCCCGGCCATCAATGGTCTCGACCAGCATCGGTGGGTCCACCGGGCACAAAGGGATGACATACTGGTCACAAATGCCTCTTCCATGAAATTCGTGGTAGCCCCGGAATAGACCAGGGTATGGGCTGGAATCCCCGGTAGACTACCAGACAGGAGAATGTGTGCTGCCAAGATCAAGTGCCGGGAGGGCTGTCAATCAGTCCTCTTCTCTCAGACTGATAAAAAGCTGGCCTTGTCCCAAGAAAACTGGAAACATGGCTTGGTTGCCGTCAAACTTATCCGGCATAGCAACCGGACATTTCCTCCGAGGCTGGGGGGGTTGAATGCCCTTGAAGCTGAGCAGCCAGCAAGGCCAACTGCTGTGCAAGTTGGGTGTTTTCGGCATGTAGCTGCTCCATGGTGCTGATATTTACAGCTTTTGTTTTAGGGCAGGAAACAAACTGTTCTGACCCCGCTTGGCCTGTGAATAAACCAGAACACAGGCTTGGCTGTTTGCCACTATTTAATGAGTGTGATAACCAGTTCTTTGGCTGAAGGCCCAGACAAACTCACGTCCAAAACAATCGATTTGGCAGCAACCCAGAAGCTCCAAGAAAGCAACGCAGATAATTCCACAAGACACGACTAGAACACAGATTTCTTCAATAATAGTTTGAACGGTTGTTTCCTGCAAATGTCCCCTCCCAACGCCTCACTTATAAACTCTCTTGGGAGGGGCCCAGGCACAAACACCTGTGCGTAATTATCGTCTATGAGACTGCCTACGGAGTTGCTGCTTCGGTTTCTCAGCCCTACGCAATCTCGCATCAGGGACAAACTGCTTCTGATCTTCTCCACTGCTCCATGCATCAGGTGCCTCCTGGTGGCCAACCAACCTCTCTGGTCCCTGCTCTGATTCTGAACCCTGGCCAGGATCCTCCACATCTTCCATGGCAGACTCATATGGTTCCTCACTATCCAAGTCCATCAGCAGCTCAACCGGATCCTGCTGGGCCACAACAGGTACATGTTATTACAATTCTTTTAGTCTCTTTAATTCAGCCATTTCAATGCCAAAATGTTGATTATTATAATCCTGATCAATGTAGCATGCCCTTTCTACCAGAACTGGAGGAGTGGGAAGAATTTTTTTTTTCTAAATTTCCATAGTACATATTTCTATATTTTAAGGCATACAAATATGTGAGTTAAACAGTTCATTTTAAGTACTATATTATATGAATGGGACCAAGACTAGTTTTTAATCCTAAATTGCCTTTACTAGCAATCAGTGAAATGTCAGTGCAGATCTAATACAAAACACAAAATCATTGCCCGTATTTGTAATAATAATCATTTTAATAATTTATTTTTCGCTTAAATAAGTTTTCAAGGAAGGACACAACCTCAGAAAATCTTTTTGGTTCTAACTTAAGTTCACAGACAAATTTCTGAATTGTTCTGTAGCAGCAGCAGCAAGGCATATTTTCAGACATTTAACACAAGAATTGAATGTTTTGAGAAATATTTTTTTTTAAAAAAACCCTTGATCTGAGGATAAGCAATACTTATTTTACCAGGATAAGGAAATGAATATATTTCTTAGTAATTTATCACAGCAGGGAGCTAGCTATGGCTATATGTATAAATTGCCCAAGCCTTATGCTGAATAAAAGGACATAATTTTGCATCACATATGTGCCTGCAAATCTATTTATTATAACAGAGAAATCCTTACAAGAATTTGGAACATAGGTTTTTTTTTTGTTCCTTTTTGCATTGTGAAATAATCTGTTGCTTGTGGGAAACCCTACTTTTCCTGGAATATGCTATAGGGAATAGCATAAATTATTAATATTTGCCCTTGCTTTTCCGTGCACAAAGCCACCTGCTAGCCATTTAGTTACAGCTAGTGTAAAATTCTAGGTCCTGGCAGGCTTTCTTGAGTTCCTTTAAATATGAAAAAAGTGAGCTATCTGTTGGCCGAGAAGAACAACCCTTTGATTTCAGTAGAGGCACTAACTTGCACAGCTGCCCTTAAGTCTACAACTTGAATAGAAAGTAGGCAAATGACTGCCAATTACCAATTAACATGTGACTTCTCCCTAATTTTGTTTCTCTTAAAATAAAACCTCTGTTTGTGGTAGTAATTCAACAGTTCACGTTAATTTGCACCCTTTATTTAACAGTTTCTAAACAATTCCCCCTTTTGTAATTGCTGACTTTTTCCCCCCTTGGTATATTCCCTCAAACATTTGGGGTTTATTAATATGCCACACTTAGTAACACTTTCAGGCATTATCTGTTTATCATTGATTCTTTCAGTTTCTGACTCTTATCTTAATGCATCATTTAAAGGGCTCTTATTGAAGACATACATATATAGAAAAAGAGAATTTATGTTGCGCTCGAAACAGATGGCAACTTTTGAGTGGTTTGCTCAATGACAAAATTAAAAAAAGAAAAAGACAATACAGCACAATACATTAATGCACAACGTAGTATGACACAGTGTAGTCAACATTTACCTACCGTATAAGGTAGAGCAGAAATCAAATTCATAGGAAAGTTCAAATGCTGGCTATAATAGCAGAATCTTGAAATGTAGCTCATTCTGTTTCTTTATCCTCTTTTGCCTCTCTTCCTTGCCATTATTGTAATGGGTTGTGGTACTAGATTAATGTTTTAATTGGCTCTTTTGGTTATACTTTGGAATAAGCTAACGGTGGAAAGTTATTATACAGTTTCAGTTTCAGTTTCAGTTTCACTTTATTTGTATGCCGCCCTTTTCCCTGGGGGGACTCAGGGCGGCTCACAGTTCAAGGGGGGGGGGAGGACAAACAATTTACAACATAAAGGCACTACATCATTTAAGAACTCAACAGTCATACAATTCAAGTAGGGGTTAGAGTCTTTAACCCCAGGCCAGCCGGGACAGCCAGATTTTAAGGGCCGCGCGGAAGGTCTGGAGGGTGGTGAGGGTCCGGATCTCCACGGGGAGTTCATTCCAAAGGGTCAGAGCAGCCACAGAGAAGGCTCTCCTCCGGGTAGTTGCCAGTCTACACTGGCTGGCTGATGGAATTTGGAGGAGGCCTAATCTATGCGATCTTATCGGTCTAGTGGAGGTAATTGGCAGTAGGCGGTCTCTCAAGTACCCAGATCCAATACCATGAAGGGCTTTGTAGTTGACAAGTAGCACCTTGAAGCGCACCCGGAGATCAACAGCCAGCCAGTGCAGCTCGCGGAGGATAGGTGTTATGTGGGTGAAGCGAGGTGCACCCACAATCGCTCGCGCGGCCGCATTCTGGACCAGCTGAAGTCGCCGAATACTCTTCAAGGGCAGCCCCATGTAGAGCACATTGCAGTACTCCAGCCTAGAGGTCACAAGGGCATGGAGGTCACAAGGGCACGAGTGACTGGATGACAGAATGGAATAATAAATATGATGGGTATTGACATGACTACTGCATTGGAGAATACCTCTAATTTCTTCTAAGCTAAATCCTCTCTGCTATATATCCCAGTACTTCAGAGCAGTCATGCAGAATTGTTGGTGTGTTAAAGCAGAAGATTTCTAGAAGAGGCATTCATTTTTTTAGAAACCAGTACTGATGTGCTACTAAATTAATTCCTAGAAGTAGCTAGCACATAAATGAGCATAATTCAAAGGCAAATCAGTGTTTTAAGTTGAAATTCAATTCATGAATATCTCAATGTGTAAATAAAAAAAAATGTAACAGAGTCAAAAAGTCAGTGCATTAATGCCCCATACTATTTTAGTTGAGTTTCTCATAATGAAACCATTGTATTAATTTTCATGGCTTTAGAGCTTTTCTCAAGCTTGTGATTCATGTTAAGTTTGACAGCATCCATTACAATTTTATAGGTTTATAATTTCTATGTGCAATTTCCATGCATAGGATTCCATTCTTAGCATCATGAAGCTTTTGCTATGTTTAGACATAAGGCAAATTAACTGAAAGAGAGATGAGCACGCATTTTCTTTTTTTAAAAAAATATATCTTATATTTAAGAGCCGAGGTGGCACAGTGGTTAGAGTGCAGCACTGCAGGCTACTTCAGCAGTTCAGCAGTTCGGCTATTCAAATCTCACCGGCTCAAGGTTGACTCAGCCTTCCATCCTTCCGAGGTGGGTAAAATGAGGACCCAGATTGTTGTTGGGGGCAATATATTGACTCTGTAAACCGCTTAGAGAGGGCTGAAAGCCCTATGAAGCGGTATATAAGTCTAACTGCTATTGCTATATTATCTATTTTCTATCCTATAGAAATCGTCACTCCGAAAGTGTGAAGTCACACTGATTCTATTTGGGATTCTGCATTTATCAGTTTTATGTTTAAATTATTTTCCCACTAGCAGATCTGAGTTATCGAACCATGTCCTAAAATAACAATAATCTTATTTGCTCTAGGAAGATAAGGCATAGAGCTCTTTTCATTCTCATTAACTTAATTCAGTTATTTAACTTTCGAAAATTAGTATACCTACTATGAAAAGAAAATGAGGTGGTTGGATGGAGTCACTGAAGCAGTCGGCGTGAGCTTAAATGGACTCCAGAGGATGGTAGAGGACAGGAAGGCCTGGAGGAACGTTGTCCATGGGGTTACAATGGGTCAGACACTGTGGTGGGTTTCAAAAATTGTTCGAACCTACTCTATGGGTGTGGCCTCCTTTGTGGGAGTGGCTTGCCACCCATATGACCTGATGGGAGTGGCTTGCCGCCCATGTGACCGGATATGAAGATGCCAACGACACTTGTCAGAACCACCTTAAATTACCTCACACACAGCACTGGCATGCATAAGAATAGGATGTAAACTTGTTTTTTAAAAGGCATCTTTGGTTTGTATTAAAACAACTTCAACACATGCAATGTTCCGATTGCACCACAAACGCAGTAGTCATCCTTACCTTTCACAGAGGCACTGAGTTTTATCAATATGAGCATGATAGTGTAGAATAATCATATCCAAGGAGCAGTGGTGGGTTTCAAAAATTTTTGGAACCTCTTCTGTAGGTGTGGCCTGCTTTCCGGGTCCACTGGTGGAACCTCTTCTAACCGGTTCGGTAGATTTGACGAACCGGTTCTACCGAATAGGTGCGAACTGGTAGGAACCCACCTCTGGTCGGACACGACTTTGCAACTAACAACAACTATTAAAACACCACAAACCACATATTTTTCAAGAACAAGCAATTGGGTTTAGTTACAACCAATAATAAATGACTGTTTTTGGTTAAGTCATTTTTACAAAAGCAATATATGTATAATTTTACAATTATATGGAATATATGTATAATTTTACAAACAAATATTTAAACAAATTCAATAAGGCCTGTGTAAGATTGGTGATATTTTTTCTAAATTGCCAATACAAATCATGTGCCTTGGAGGAACATGGGAAGGGAGACTGTATTTTGATAAGTTATTTAGAAAAATTACTTGGGAAATGTTATATGCTTTCCATAACAATTCACAATTCCAATTTTATATAAATTTATATTACATATTTAAAAATTATATCAGTAAAACAGAATTTAATTTGCTTTTGTAAAAATGACTCAACCAAAAACAGTAGTTTATTATTGGTTTGTACTAAACCCAATTGCTTGTTCCAGAAAAAATATTTGTCAGAAAAAACCTTCATTTCGTTTTTCAGAGTATACAACAATTACTCCTAACACAGACACACTCAAAAAGCATGTAAGGAACAAAATTAGAAGTGTAACAAAATGTTTGAAGTGGTTAATTGACTACATGAAGACTGCACTTGATGACAGAATGACTTACTATAGAATATTTGATTATTAAATATAACCCAGAATTAAAAGTAAACATATAGAACAAAGGTTACAGACTTTTAAGGCATGCTATATTTTTCTCGAAAGGCTCCTGATAGGAACTAGTATTCTAAAATCCCAAAATTTCATTTTTCTTACTATACTTTGGTCAAGTTAGTTCTAGTTATTTGAATTGGATTTTACTCTTTGTAGTTCAGCACCTAACTCACCCGATTTAATCACTGGCCTTTGGTTTTACTGAATTCTATTGAGTTAAGTGCTTTTACTCAATGTAAGTTTTATTTATTTGTTTTGTCAAGCGTGTATAGGATAATAGATGTAAGTATATACAAGATTATGAGTACATGGAATGGATAAATGGGGTAGTTATGGCAGGGACGGTAGGCATGTTGGTGCACTTATGCACGCCTCTTACAAACCTCTTAGGAATGGGGTGAGGTCAACAATAGACAGTCTAAGGTTAAAGTTGTGGAGGTTTGGGGAAGAAACCACAGAGTCAGGTAACATATTCTAGGCATTGATCACTCTGTTGCTGAAGTCGTATGTTCTGCAATCAAGTTTGGTATGGTTTACCTTAAGTTTGTATCTATTGTGTCCTTGTGTATTGTTGTGGTTGACATAGTCATTAACAGGTAGGACATTGTAGTAGATAATTTCCGTGGCACGACAAAACCACACTCCACTAAAGCGCGCCCGATTAAACCGCGTCGCTGACATCATCACCAGGGCGACAACAGCGACCGCAGTGAAAAAAGGGCGCTTTAAATAGCACTTTGAAAGCAAACCAATTCAAGTTAAGGTAAGGGTTAGGTTTAGGATTAGGTTTAGGGTTAGGTTAAGGGTTAGGGTTAGGGTTAGGGTTAGGGTTAGGTTAAGGGTTAGGGTTAGGTTTAGGGTTAGGTTAAGGGTTAGGATTAGGTTTAGCGTTAGGTTAAGGGTTAGGGTTAGGTTTAGGGGTTAATTTTAGCTTTAGCGTTTACAGCGTGCTTTTTTCGTCGCGCTGTGATGACGTCAGCTACGCGGTTTCGTCGAGCGCGCTTTAGTCGAACGCTGTTTTGTGGTGGAACCGATAATTTCATGTACTACTTTGTTTGTAATATAGCAATGCCTTATCTTCTGAAACCTCATGTGATGTCCAGAATGCTTCAATTTTCTGCCCAAATATGTCCCATCCACAGGATTTACTATGAAAGGAGAGATCAGAATTTCGAAAGCCTGGATTCTCTCTTGATCTCTGAGTTGGAGAGATTACTTAAAGCTCTCCTGGAACTGACCTGAAGGTTACAGTTTTTCAGTAAAGGCTTTTCCTTACCTTCGACCTAACTCCATTTACCCTATGTAACTATTTGATCTTTTTTACACCAGTAGGCATTTCAACCATTCTCTCTTCCTTCTTTTTTCTTCATATAATATAGGCTTGTAACATTTTTCCTTACCTCATGACTGTCAGGAGAGCTCTGAAAAAAAAAACCTATTTTTCCTCTTCTTCTTCCTTGGCTGACCAGTACAACTGTCTGCTTGGTGGGGAGAGGGAATAGCAATAGCAATAGCAGTTAGACTTATATACCGCTTCCTAGGGCTTTCAGCCCTCTCTAAGCAGTTTACAGAGTCAGCATATCGCCCCCCACAGTCTGGGTCCTCATTTCACCCACCTCGGAAGGATGGAAGGCTGAGTCAACCTTGAGCCGGTGAGATTAGAACCGCTGAACTGCAGATAACAGTCAGCTGAAGTGGCCTGCAGTACTGCACCCTAACCACTGCGCCACCTCGGAATGAAGGGAGCCATAGGAAAACAGCATCCCCAGTCCCCAATCGATTGATAACTGGTACCCTCCCAGTCACTCCTACCTAGCCAGCAGCCATCTGAATTGCTTCCTCATGTTTCCCTCCTCAGCCGCCATTGTCAAGAGATTTCAAATGTAGGCCATTGTTCCAAAGTAGCCAATGCTGGTTGGGCTTTGCCATCAGGTGATTGGGCACAGGATGGGCATCCCATTTAATTTACTAATTTAATCCTTTTATCAGTATTAGTATGTTGCAATTATAATTTCAGAATAGTTTAGAATATCTATTGGCTTCTCCAATACCGGATGCTGTCAAATACAGTTTTAAATGGGATTCTATGTCTATGAGAGCCGAGGTGGCGCAGTGGGTTAGAGTGCAGTACTGCAGGCCACTTCAGCTGTCTGCTATCTGCAGTTCGGCGGTTCAAATCTCACCGGCTCAAGGTTGACTCAGCCTTCCATCCTTCCGAGGTGGGTAAAATGAGGACCCGGATTGTTGTTGGGGGCGATATGCTGACTCTGTAAACCGCTTAGAGAGGGCTGAAAGCCCTATGAAGCGGTATATAAGTCTAACTGCTATTGCTATTGCTATAGGATACTGGGAACTAGATCAAGACTTGATGAAGCAACCCTTTATAATTTTAACAGATAGAGTATAATATGGAAAGTAAAGCTTCTGCTTTTCAATACAATTTGTTGGTCAGAAAAGGTGCTACCAGACTCCTGATCTTTGCTAGCATACACCAACACAATTTACAATGCAGATAGGCAAAAAAAACCTCAGCTCCTGCCCAACAACATTAGAGGTGACTCCAAAGAGCAAAGACTCTTGTGAAAACAAAGCAAGTAGGAAGCACCCATAGCATTGGTGCATTCCGGCTCCCGTTGCAACTGGTACGCTGCAACAGGACCAGGCAACCACCATGTGCACGTGCACAGCACACGAATATGTACCCACCTCCCACGATGCTCCAGCTACTCAGCAGAGCGTCACACAGGTGCTGTATGCCCCGTGCCTGTGCGCAAATGCCCCGGCCAGCTCAAATAGAGGTAAGGAGAGCAGGCGGCCTTCTGGAGCACCATATCGGAACGGTACCTGGGGCTCCCAGAAGCCACCGGTATGCCCATTCTGGGGCGGGTGGGTAAAATGAGGACCCAGATTGTGGGGGCGATATGCTGACTCTGTAAACCGCTTAGAGAGGGCTGAAAGCCCTATGAAGCGGTATATAAGTCTAACTGCTATTGCTATTGCTATTCTGATATCTACAGTGAGACCATTTTACCTGACCTCCAGCAGCCAAAGAGGGGAGTGGTCTACAATCAATTCTAGAGTAGGAAGCAGTTGAAAAATAAAACAGAGTGGTGAAGGACTAAGGTTTTAAAGCTAATCTATTTAACTGCCACCACAGAAATCAGGTTTCTACTCATCTGCAGCCACAGCAAATCACTAGGTGGTTTTCAGTCCAATCTACCTTGCAAGGTTGTTGTGAAGAAAAATAGGAGGATGGAGCATGTTCCTTGATTTCTTGAACAAAGATAGAATATGGATATGCATGCATGTTTGAATGCTGGAAAAGGGACACATAAACCAATGAAATATCCAGGCCTTTTTCATGCACCTTAAGTTGTTGTTTCTTTAAAAGAGTCATCTGATAAGTTGATTCTTTGTTGTTGGGTGTGGAGGGAGGGAGGGATTGTGAGAGTGGCTGGGAAACTGTTATGGAACATTGAAAATGAAGATTACAACAACAGCCACTAGCACTGAAGCAGCCACAAGTTCCCCCAAATTTATATCCACAGGTGTCATAGGTTTGGGATTTTGGACGCATTTGAGATACCTTGTTCAAAAATTATTATGCTATGATGCATAGTTTCATCTAGGTAATGAACGACAAGATTTTTAGTAATATATAATTGTTTTCAATCTTTTAGTATAATTTTAATATTGTTTTATTGCTAATGCTGTTTCAATTCTTGATCGGAAGCAGTCCAGAGTTTGGTATGAGATGGGAGATTATATAAATGTTTTAAATAAATGAAATAAGTATCAAATAATCTCCTTAAAGATTATATACAAATCCCTAGTTCACACATGCGCACTTGATAGCATAGCAGTTGTAAGAGGGAATTAGAAAAGGTGCTTTGGGAATGGCCTCTATTGCCATTGAATCTGTTATCAGCTATATGTCATGAATGGGACAGGGCATATATGTGATTGTGCATATATGTTTGTGCTGTTAGAGACAGATTTTCTATACCATGTACAGGCTCTGGGAAATCGGGGGGGGAGGAGGTGGGGGGTTGGGGGAGAGGGTGGTGGGAGGGAGGGATATATACTAGGTTAGATACGATGTGTTAGATTTCAATGTAACTTCATATGTATACTATTTTTCTTTAATTTCTCTGTAAAAATAGGATAAGTGAAGTACATTGACATATAGTGGAAATACACCAAGGGAAGGAGGAGTGGGATAGAAGAAAGATGGATAGAGAGGGATGGGAGAGAGGGTGGGAGGGAAGGTGAGAAGGAAGGGAGGGAGTGGATCGGGAGAGAGGAGTGGTAGAGGGGGAGGGGAAGTAGGCTAGAGGGGGATGATGGAGGGAAGATAGAAAGTTGGAGGGGGATGGAAGAAAGAGGTCTATGGAGAGTGGAAGAGGTATATTGGGTTTCTATTTTTTGGGGTATTCTTGACAAGAGGAATTGCTGCGATTATTGTTTAATGTTGTATGGCCTTGGCTATGCACAGTATATATGTGAGTGCATGAAAATGAAAAAATGGAAAATACAAAACATTATCTAGAAAAAATAAAAAAGAGACAGATTTTGTCTTTCTTCCAGCGTCTTGCCTATATTTTTGTCAGTACAGTTCCTATCAATATTTGTACCCTCTGCTATTTGATATCTGTTCTTTAAAGGAACCTTGTTTTAGTCTTAATTTACATTTCGCCAGGATTATTTTTAATTCTTCTAGTTTAATATAATTGTACATATATAGAAAAGCTGTGTATATGGTGCCAGCAAACAATGCTTTGCTTCCAAGTTTATATCAAGCTCAGTACAGGATATTTGCTGTAGATCCACATGCCAATCAAACATAGAAAAATTGGGTTATTCATGGAATGATTAAAATTTACCTCACTCAGTGAGTCATTTGCTGATGATTTGCTACACGCTGATGCAGTGTGTGTTGTTTTCTCTTTCCTCTTTGTGCCTTTTTTTGCCAGTGTTTCTTCTAATTTTGAGTGTCTATTCCCAAGAAAAGGGACACAGATGCTGAGCTTGTCGATCAGAAGGGTTGGCAGTTCGGTGGTTTGAATCCCCAGTGCCACGTAACAGAGTGAGCTCCCGTTAGTTGTCCCAGCTTCTGCCAAACTAGCAGTTCAAAAACATGTAAAAAATGCAAGTAGAAAAATAGGAACCACCTTTGGTGGGAAGGTAACAGCGTTCCGTGAGCCTTTGGTGTTTAGTCATGCCAGCCACATGACCATGGAGACGCCCTCGGATAGCGCTGGCTCTTCAGTTTTGAAACGGAGATGAGCAATGCCCCCCTAGAATTTGGAACAACTGGCACATACGTGCGAGGGGAACTTTTACCTTTACTTTTACTCCCATGAATCTTATATATTAGAGCCGAGGTGGTGCAGTGGTTAAACGCAGCACTGCAGGCTACTTCAGCTGACTGCAGTTCTGCAGTTCGGCTGTTCAAATCTCGCCGGCTCAGGGTTGACTCAGCCTTCCATCCTTCCGAGGTGGTTAAAATGAGGACCCGGATTGTTGTTGGGGGCGACATGCTGACTCTGTAAACCGCTTAGATAGGGCTGAAAGCCCTATGAAGCGGTATATAAGTCTAACTGCTATTGCTGTTGCTATATTTTAAAGAGATTTGTTCTTAATGACATTTCTCATCTTGTAACCAATAAAATTATTCAAAATTAAAGGATCAAAATAAGATCATAAAGCTACTTAGAAAAAGGTGCAGCAGAGTGTTACACTTATGTTCCTTAATGATTTTTTCGTAAACAATCAGAGTCATATCTCAGTTGCAGTTACAATTAGCTAAATTTCAAATGTGGTTACCATAAACCAGTTTCTTAACACAGAAACAATGAAGATTGTAATAAAAGACTGCCTATAAAAACAGTGCACTATGAAATACGTAATACCCAATTACATTATACATAACATTAAGGGCTATAAATCCAATAATCACAATGCTAGAGAGTTATTTTCCATAACGTTAACTTTGCAATTTTAAAAATATCAGAAGTGCAATTTAAATAAAGGGTAAAATGTCAAGCCACTAATACCAAAGCAAATAACTTTACAAAAGCAGCAATATTAAAGATATATTCTTTAATCTATTGGTTTTTATTCATCATATGTTCTTAATTAACTTTATACACTGCAACATCAAAGTAGGCCCCTCTGCATATTTATTGAGAAATTAATGGTACCATGTAAAGAAAGGGTGATTCATATGATCTTTGAAGTAGCATAGGAGAAGTTAAAGCATATTGTGTGTGTGTGTATGTGTGTGTGTGTGTGTGTTTTATTAGTGCTGATAAATAAAGGGAGACTAGTATAGATCTATTTCAAGCTATTTATCTCTCATCAGCTAGCCATACCCTTACTGGGATTCGAACCTGGGCTATATTACATATTAGGCAGACGTCTTAGCAATTAAGCCACAGGCTCTGATCTGTTATCAGCTGAGCCAGGGAGAAAGGTATATATTTAAAGTCACAACCCCTGGTATGCCCCAATTATGGGAGGAAGCTAACTGCTTCCATTCTCTGTCAATCGGCTCGTCACAAGAGTCCATCATGACAGAAACCCAATATTTTTACTGTTGCCTTTGTTATATTTGTCTTTTTTATTTGTGCTGATAAATAAATAAAGGGAGACTAGTATAGATCTATTTCAAGCTATTTAGCTCTCATCAGCTAGCCATACCCTTACTGGGATTCGAACCTAGGCTATATTACATATTAGGCAGACATATATATATATAGATAGATAGATAGATAGATAGATAGATAGAGAGAGAGAGAGAGAGAGAGAGAGAGAGAGAGAGAGAGAGAGAGAGAGAGAGAGAGAGAGAGAGAGAGAGAGAGAGAGAGAGAGAGAGAGAGAGAGATAGGATACTGTTAAAATGGCTCAATTTGCTAGTCCCATACAATTTTTCCAGTTCTGAGGTGGTCTTCTAAACAGTCAGTGAGAGAATTAACAGTTTAGGTTACCTGCGAGACCACCTACTGCCACCGGTAGCCTCCCATCATCCAGTGCGATCCCACAGAGTTGGCCTCCTCAGGGTGCCGTCGGCCAGACAGTGTCGGCTAGCGACCCCCAGGGGCAGAGCCTTCTCTGTGGGAGCGCCTTCCCTCTGGAATGAGCTGCCCCCCCCGGAGCTTCGCATAATCCCCGACCTCCGGTCCTTCCGACGCTCCCTAAAAAGTTGGTTTTTCCAGCAAGCGGCCTGGCCTGAACAAAATAAAATAAATGATTGATTATTGTTAATTTTAATCGATTTTTTAAATGTTATTGTTAATATTAGTTGGGTTTGTTTTTGGATACTCTATCTAATTTTCTTTTTAACTTTTGTAATATGTGGGTGTTGTTTTTTTTTATGTTGTACGCCGCCCTGAGTCCTTTGGGATAAGGGCGACATATAAATCCAATAAACAAACAAGCAAATGAACAATTTATTTGTCAAATTTGTACAGCCCCTAATATCACAAAAAGCATTTCTGCGCAGCATATAATGAGCTGTAAAACAACAACTATTAAAAACAACAGATATAAAGATATTAAACGCATTAAAAGGTAAATATTCTAGAAACAAATATGCATTAATGTAAAGAACTTTTTGTGGTTTGGGTGATTGAGTGTGTGAGCTTACATTACTACAGGGGTGTCAAACTTGCAATGTCCCATGACATCACAACTTTTCCCCCTTCACTAAAACAGGATGGGTGTGGCCATCACGTCACACATCCGGACCACAAGCCACAAGTTTGACACTCCTACATTACTACATATCTCTAGTTACAGGAAGTTCCGTACCTTTTCTAGGTCAACCTGTCACTTTGTAGAGTTTGATGTTTAAATATGTTCCAAGCCTGACGCTATCCCAAGGAATTAGTTGAGAGAGAGAAAAAAGAAAGAGAGAGAGAGAGAGAGAGAGAGAGAGAGAGAGAGAGAGAGAGAGAGAGAATGTGTCAGTCCTCAATATGCTAATTTTGTCATCAGAGTCATCAGCAGGAGCAGATTTAAAAATTAACTTTGATCATTCAATTGCTGTGTTAATTAACACAGATAATGACTGAAACAGCTTCAAGAAGTCAGGTGGCTTTAAGTATCTATTAGTAATTATTACAACGCATTGACAGCAATTAAATATCACGATTATGACCCTCTTCTGTGCAAGACTGAAACAGAACTTAGATTGCGGCAACCATTTTGCTTTGCCTTCCCTGGCAAAACAACTGCAATTAAAATAACTTGCTTTGCAGAACAAAACTTGAAACAGCTTGAGTGTTCTGTCAGAATAGCCCTCGAAACATTTTAAATATTCTGCCTACAAGAAACAACAGGGACTTGGAAGCAACTACGGGTCTCAATTTCCCTCTTTCCCTCTCATCCTTCACTCCAAGGCTACAATAGTAGGAAACCGGAATAGGTAAGGAGATGCTGAGTGGTACATATCATCCGGATTGCAGTATACTTGGGCAGATGATAATTATAAAGCAATTTGCGAGAATTATACCAGTGTAGAATAGCTTACAAATTGTTTCCGTGGTCTTTCATTGCAATCTCCTAATGCCTGTGAAAGCATAGAATTAGTTGCATCTCTTTGACCCAAAGCTTACAAGAGTGAAATTCAAAATTAAAATTTATGTACTCCCGCCAGCCCTTGAAGCAGGTCTCTGCCAATGGTGCAATAGCAAACAGGGAGGGAGAGTTGGGAGAAATATCCATCCGGTTCGGTCCAAGCGGGGGAGAAAGACACTGTAAATATGGAGGCTCTTTGTTTTAAGATATTTTAGACTGTGTTTGTTAAAAAGCTATACCGTGTACGGGCTCTGGGAAGTAGGGGGGAGGGAAGGGAGGTGGGGTTTTAGGGGGAGGGGGGAGGGGGGAAATATAATATGTGTTAGATCTTAAAGCACATGATTGCACTTGTATACTGTGGCTCTTTAATGTTAGGGTAAAAATAGGACAAGCTGAACATATTGATAGACAATAGAAATACACCGAAGGGAGGAGTACAGCGAAAGAAGAAAGAGGGGTAGAGAGGGTGGGAGAGAGGATTGGAGGCAGGAGGAGAAGGAAGGGAGGGAAAGTAGTGGGAGAGAGGAGTGATAGAGGGGGAGGGGAAGTAGGAAGTAGAGGGGAATGTTGGAAGGAAGAATGAAAGTTGGAGGGGGGTGAAAGAGGGTGTATGGTGGGTCAAGGTGGTATATTGGGTTTGTATCTTGGGGGGTATTGTCTATAAAAGGGAGGGCTATGTTTATTATTCAATGTTATATGCCCCGGTTATGCACAGTATACACGTGATTGTATGGAATGAAATGGAAATAAACATATTTTAAAAAAAAAATATGGAGGCTGTTTGGAAAGAGGGTTTAATGGTGAACAGAACCGCCAAGCACATGTTCCTTATGCAGCTGATCACATGGAGTGGAGAGTGAGCGTTGTTTATACCCTCTCTTGAGCCTTGCCCTTGAGCTTCCTGTTCCTGTGCAAGAAACATATTATATTGGCTGTAGTCAGACTCCCTTGGGGCCATGTGGGGTCATGTTTGTCTGAACCAAGTTTGGTTGAAGCCTGGAGGGTGATGCAATGTCCCCAGGTGATTTTGCAATGCAGTGCGCCCTGCTGCTAGGTAATCCTACTATGTCCTGAAGGGTCATGTCTTAATCCCATCACCCTGGATCTGAAGGTCTTTTATTTTGTTGATGGGCTGGCCCGGTCCTTCTCAATGAGCACCAAATATCTGCTGAAGGCAGGGAGCTGAAGTTCTGAATTTCCGTGACCCGACAAATGCGCGAACGTCAAAAGCGTGCCGACGAAACCGTGGCGCTAAAACCGCGTCAAAAGCGCGCAGACAACAGCGCGCCGACAGAAGCGCGATTTAAGGTAAGGTTTAGGGTTAGGTTTAGGGTTTGGTTTAGGGTTAGGGTTACAGCGCGCTTCTGTCGGCACGCTGTTGTCGGCGCGCTTCAGCGCTCATTCGTCAGTGCGGTTTTGTCGGTGCGGTTTTGTCACCGCGGTTTAGTCAGGCGCGCTTTTGTCGTTCGCGCATTTGTGGTGGAACCCTGAATTTCTGTCTTTAGGAACATGTTTCTCCTTTAGGAAAAATATAATATTTAGCCTTTTTAAATATTTCTCAAAATATTTCATTCTTCTGGGAAGGGAAGGGAGGAAGGAAGGAAGGAAGGAAGGAAGGAAGGAAGGAAGGAAGGAAGGAAGGAAGGGTTAAACAAGGCATACTACAACCCAATTTGACAGCACTTGGACGACTTTGTGAGACTTCATAGCCTCTCAAGAGAAACTCTTGTTCTCCTGAGCTAAACTGAATGCTAGAATCTATTTTTAAAAATCAGTTGTATGTGATGATCTCTAAAGCTCTTCAGAGTGTATCATGCAGATGCCTTTGGTGTGCAAACTAGTGTCAATTTGCCACAGTCTGTGCTGCCACAATCTGTTGCTTAACAAGGTGAAGAGAGCATCATCTCGCCGTCCCTGAGGGGCACAGCAGGCTTCCTACTGAAAAGATGTATATCATGCTATCTGCAGATGGGCTGGGGGGAAATGTTGCCAATGAAAACAACTTCTGTGTTTGTGGACATATTTTTTTTTCTTTTTTGGTGGTAAAATAAGAGTTTTGAAACGAAACTAGATTTTTTTTCCCCCTAAGGAAGGACCGAAAAGACTTCGCTGAAAGCCAAAAAAATACAAATTTGTTCTCAGAAAGATAGAGAACAAAATCCTTCTTGATCCCTGCCTTTGAGACAAATTTAATTCCCACATATTTCTGGCTTCCAGCATTGTCAGGAAGAGAGATTAATCTTACACAAGTTCATAGTTCTGTGATTTTTTTCCCCACATTTCATAACCCTTATGGATAAAGTTATGTGCATACCTTATTTATGCAGTTGACTATATTCTTTTCTTACTCTTTGAAAACCTGTGGCTGAAATTTAAAAAAAAAACACCACAAAGAAACCAAATATTGCCCTTGTTCTGCCAGGGTTGATGGACTACCTTCTATATAAAGTAGCAATAGCAATAGCAGTTAGACTTATATACCGCTTCATAGGGCTTTCAGCCCTCTCTAAGCGGTTTACAGAGTCAGCATATTGCCCCCAACAACAATCCGGGTCCTCATTTTACCCACCTCGGAAGGATGGAAGGCTGAGTCAACCTTGAGCCGGTGAGATTTGAACAGCCGAACTGCAGAACTGCAGTCAGCTGAAGTAGCCTGCAGTACTGCACTCTAACCACTGCGCCACCTCAGCTCTTATCTTTGCAGGTTCTCCCACACAGGTTAAGGAGTGAGCTATTTATGAAGTGGGTAGCAAACCTGTTTCCTTTCCTTTTGTCTTCTCTGCAGGAACAATTTAATGTTGCTGTTTCCAAACCATCCATGGGGATATCAAGGAGCCTCTGATATTTTCTTTCTCTTTCATCACTGAACACTGGGGGGAAAAAGAGAGAGATTCAGGGCATAGTTGGCTTTGCATCCTAATGAGACTTTTGCAAGATAGCTGACTTCTCCTAATATCCATTGCAATTTGACATTCCCTGCACCAGCACCATCCTAGCTATGTTTTGGTTTATTAAACTGCAAGATAAATGAACTCTGTGCTGCTACATAAAGCTTGCTCATTCCCATTTACTTTCCCTATTCAGATGAATGGTACCTTCCCCTCCCTCCAACCCTCCACCCCCCAAAAAAAGTCAACTGACAGATCTAAGCTTAAGTTTTATTCTCTCAAAATACATTAGGATTGGTAAGCTATAACTGAAACACTGTTAAAATACAGCCATCATGGCATAGTGTCAGGGTAGTTAGTTGTAGTTTATTCGATTTGTATGCCGCCCTATTCCCGAGGGACTCAGGGTGGCTAACAACCAGAGGGGGAAGGGAATACAAATAGAAAAATAAGACAAACAGCTTAAAATACCACAAGAGTCGCAACATTCAAATGGGGCTGGAAATTCGTCAGCCCCAGGCCTGCCGGAACAACCAGGTCTTAGTGGCTTTGCGGAAAGCCGAAAGGGTGGTGAGGGGCCGGATCTCAATGGGGAGATTGTTCCAGAGGGTCGGAGCAGCCACAGAGAAGGACCTCCCCTGAGGAGTTGCCAGTCAACACTGGCTAGTAGATGGAAGTTGGAGGAGGCCTAATCTGTGGGATCTGATAGGCCATAGGGAGGTAATTGGCAGCAGGCGGTCTCTCAAGTACCCAGGTCCAATACCATGAAGGGCTTTAAAAGTAATAACTAGCACCTTGAAGCGCATCTGGAGCCCAATAGGTAGCCAGTGCAGCTCGCGGAGGATAGGTGTAACATGGGTGTACTGAGGTGCAACCACTATCGCTCGCGCAGCTGCATTCTGGACAAGCTGAAGTCTCCGAATACTCTTCAAGGGCAGCCCCATGTAGAGCTGCCATGGGGCTGCCCCTATGTAGAGGGTTCCAAATAGCATCCAAAATTAAATCAGAGTCCAAGGCAAAGTGTTGTTCAAAGTTCCAATTTATTAAGAGAGCCATTTGGCACATCTGGGAAAACCCTAATCTGAAAACTTCCTGATTTTCCTCACCCAGATGAAAGTTCAAGATCTTGCAACAAAAATACTCACAAGTCCATCACATGATCCAATCTTCCACTGCCATGCTGGCAGTTCCACCCACCCAGTTCTGGTCAGGTGCAGAACTGCAGAGACAAAGGATGACCTTGGCTTTCTAGAAAGAATTTTGTTATGGCTACGTTGCATTTAACTCCAGACAATCCCCCCTCCCATTTTCCCACAATAGAAAAGGCATAATAGAATAATAGAAAGTTTGGCAGGCTAAAGATCCAAAAGGAATATGGCTGCAGGCCTGATATATAGTTTGGCAGAAGAAGTCTTTAAATTAGTTCAGATGCAGTAGGGAACTTTGTCTTTCCTGATTTCTTCATTCATTTATAAAGAGGTGGAGAGTGATAGCCTACATGGAACAACATGCTCACATTACATTTTTGTTGTGACTCAGCAGAAGTCTCCTGTGAGTCTTTTCGGGATGCAAGATTAACAATGCAGCTGGGGCTCGTTAGTGGCATCTTCTAGTGATAAAAGGATGGATGGTGCCACGCCCTGGTTGCAGGAGTCAACGTTCAATGTTCATTGATCATCGGTCGTGGTTTGTTTGTGAGAGACACTTGGAGAAGTGATTTGCTTTCTGTAACCCTGATTCAAGGAGACACTTGGAGAAGTGAATTGCTTTGTAAGAGTTTTGTTTTGCATTCTGTTATCTTGTCGGAGACTTTGTTTATGTTTATTTTTGGGCTCGCAGCCAGTCAGAGCCGAGGACTGATAAAGTTCTTTCCTTTTAAGTTTGTCTGCCTGTCGCCTGTTAACGAGTGAAGAAGCGGGGACAGAACACATTTTTATAATAGAATTCTTTTTTGGCCAAGTGTGATTGGACAGTCAAGGAAATGATCAGAGAGAACCTGCTGAATACTACCTCTGCTTTAGGCCTAAGAGGGTGCTTTAGGAATTAGATGTTCCAACAGAGTGATGGTATTGGGAACTATCTTTGAGTCTAATTGTTTTGACATGTAATGCTCTGTAACTGTGTACAGAGGGAAGAAGCTGGAACATTTTATGTCCAGAATGTGAAAATCCATATAGCTTTTCTGGTTTGGCCTTTTTTCTAGCTTGTGCAATGGAAGACAGGCTGGTTGCAATTGTTTGTTGTTGTTGTTGTTGTTGTTGTTGTTTGTTGTTGTTGTTTTTTAGTTATATATATCCGTTGAAGTCTGTACCTGTCCTATTTGGTTGCTGTGCCAAACCAGACAGCAATTAAGATACAGGTAGTCCTCGATTTACAACAATTCATTTAGTGACCATTCAAAGTTACAACGGCATTGAAAAAGTGACTTATGACCAGTTTTCACTCTTACATGGGTACGTAATCAAAATTCAGATGCTTGGCAAGTAACTCATATTTATGACAGTTGCAGTATCGCGGGGTCATGTAAATCATCTCTTGAGCCGAGGTGGCGCAGTGGTTAGGGTGCAGTTCTGCAGGCCACTTCAGCTGACTGTTATCTGCAGTTCAGCGGTTCTAATCTCACCGGCTCAAGGTTGACTCAGCCTTCCATCCTTCCGAGGTGGGTGAAATGAGGACCCAGAGTGTGGGGGCGATATGCTGACTCTGTAAACCGCTTAGAGAGGGCTGAAAGCCCTATGAAGCAGCATATAAGTCTAACTGCTATTGCTATTGCTATCTTGCACCTTTCTGATAAACAGGGGAAGTCAGATTCAGTTAGATTTTCCCTTTTGCGGAGCTGGGGTGGGAGTGGCCTGAGCATGATACTGCTGACCTAGAAACTTGAAGCTTTCTACTGTTCATACTGTGTTCCTAAGGAAGGATTTTTGGCTGAAAGCAGTATATAAACATAGCTATTAGTTAGAGATTTCTGATGTGGTTCTAGTTCAGTGTTTCTCAACCTTGTCAACTTGAAGATGTCTGGACTTCAACTCCCAGAATCCCCCAGCCAGCATTTGCTGGCTGGGGGATTCTGGGAGTTGAAGTCCAGACACATCTTCAAGTTGACAAGGTTGAGAAACACTGTTCTAGTTAATTTGCCAGTGTTATTGTATACTTTTTTTAAAATAAAAGGGGGAAAAAGTGTACTGTTCAATTTTTTTTAATAAAGTAAAATTAAAAGAGCTAGCCTACCAATCAATTTTATTGCACAGATTCCTTTTGTTGCTTTCTGGATCTTTTATAATAAAATTTTGCACAGAAGGGTGATGATGTTGTACCTACAGGTGAAACTCGAAAAATTAGAATATCGTGCAAAACTTCATTTATTTCAGTAACGCAACTTAGAAGGTGAAACTAATATATGAGATAGACTCATTACGTGCAAATCAAGATGGTTCAAGCCGTGATTTGTCATAATTGTTATGATTGACTCAGCAGTCAAGGGTTTTAGGATTCGGTGCTTCTATTTGATACTGGTTGCTGTCAGAGCATCTGTGTTGCATGGGGGGAAAAAGCATTTGTTCTTTCGTTACCGCCTTCATGACTTGTCTGACGACTCTGAACTAAATCTTGATAGATTAATGTCTGAACAACCCGAGGAGAAATATGCTTGTCACATGCCTGTTCAATACACTTATGGAAAAAAACAAAACATGTGTATCAACGTGTCCTGGCACTTGGGGACTTGTTTATGACTGGCAAAACAATAAAGTTTAATTTCACTCGGAGAGATGTAACACAGTGAACTAGGGATATTCTTCTCTATCTCAAATTAAGGCTTTCAGTTGCTTTTCCATCCCACTGGTTTAGTAGTTTAATTGAAGCTTCTAGCTTTGCTATCGATTTTTGTTCTGCTGTTCAATTTTTTAAAATGGTTTCACATTTTATATTATTGAATTTTTACTGGTTGAAGTTGCTTTCTTTTGGAGTGTTGGATGAAAACAAATCTTTAAAAAGATAGTGTAAGTGTATGTATGTGTTTGTATGTGTGTATGTATATGTATACACACATATATGTGTGTATATATATATGTGTATATGTATGTGTATATATGTGTGTGTGTGTGTGTGTGCTTTTGTGTGTTTATGGATGTATGTATGGATGTGTGGATGTATATATGTATGTATTGTGTCATGTATGCTCCCTCCCATATTTGGGCATACCAGGGGGTGTGACACAATACATACCTATTTCCCTGGCTCAGCTGATAAGGTAGGAGAGCCTGTGGCTTAGTGGCTAATATAACTGCCTAATATGTAATACAGCCCAGGTTCGAATCCCAGTAAGGGTATAGCTAGCTGAGGAGAGCTAAATAGCTTGAAATAGATCTATACTAGTCTCCCTTTATTTATTTATCAGCACAAATGCAACACACAAACACACACACAGAGGTGTGTGTGTGTGTGTGTGTGTGTGTGTGTGTGTGTGTGTGTGTGTGTATGTATGTATATATACTTACCTGGCTTACCAGGGGTTGTAAAAATCTAATAGATACCTTTCACTCTGGCTTCGCTGATAACGGATAAGAGCCTGTGGCCTAATGGCTAAGATGTCTGCCTAGTATGTAATATAGCCCAGGTTCAAATCCCAGTAAGGATATGGCTAGCTGATGAGAGCTAAATAGCTTGAAATAGATCTATACTAGTCTCCCTTTATTTATTTATCAGCACAAATGCAACACACAAACACACACAGAGAGTTGTGTGTGTGTGTGTGTGTGTGTGTGTGTATGTATGTATATATACTTACCTGGCTTACCAGGGGTTGTAAAAATCTAATAGATACCTTTCACTCTGGCTTCGCTGATAACGGATAAGAGCCTGTGGTTTAATGGCTAAGATGTCTGCCTAGTATGTAATATAGCCCTCGTTCAAATCCCAGTAAGGGTATGGCTAGTTGATGAGAGCTAAATAGCTTGAAATAGATCTATACTAGTCTCCCTTTATTTATTTATCAGCACAAATAAAAAAACCATATATATATATATATATATATATATATATATATATATATATATATATATATATATATATATATATATATATATATATATATATATATATATATATATATATATATATATATATATGTTATATTTATGCTGATAAATAAATAAAGGAAGACTAGTATAGATCTATTTCAAGCTATTTAGCTCTCATCAGCTAGCCATACCCAAGTTTGGGAATCGAACCTGTGCTCCATTGCCTCCCAGGCAGGGCATACCAGGGGTTGTGACTTTAAGTATATATATATATAAGTATATATATATATATATATATATATATATATATATATATATATATATAAGTATATATATATATATATATATATATATATATATATATATATATATATATATATATATATATATATATATATATATATATATATATATATATATATATATATGTGTGTTTTTTATTTGTGCTGATAAGCAGTTAGCTTCCTCCCAAAATTGGGGCTTACCAGGGGTTGTAAAATATCTAATATATATATATATACATACATACATACATACATACATACATACATACATACATACATACACACATACACATATACATACACATACACATACACATACACATACACATACATATACACATACATACATACATACATACATACATACATACATACATATATGTATGCATGCTGGTCTTGTTGTATTCAGGTCTTTTCCCGTGTAAGATTGAGATTGTCTTGGCAACGTTTCGTCGAGGTCCCACTCACCATCTTCAGGCTGGTGTTTTCTTTTGTGTTGTAATGGCCTGGGTGATGGGTGGGGTTCGTTTGTTGACTATGGCTGGTTTCCAGATGTCTGGTAGGCAGGAGGTATTGTCACGTTTATTCATGTTGTGGGGGTGTTTCTCTATTTCGATGGCTTCCATAGTTATTCTCTTGTTGAAGTGTCCTGTTTTGGAGATATATATGAATTTCCTTTTGTTTCTGCTGGCCTTTCTTACAAACTTGACTATTTCCCCCTAATTTTCTTCAACTCTGACGCTACACTTTTCTGTCCCTTTATTACACAGAATTTAAATTACATTATTAACCATTGGAAGTATCCATTAACATTCTGCTGTTTGACACAGCCTCTCTAAGGCGTGACATTCATATCTTCAACAGTTTTTATATAGTCACAGATATTGCCGCTTATTTATTTTTATCTTGTGACCAAGGAAAACACTTTATATGGAAAGAACCAAAACATTTTGTCAGGCATAGAAGCCATTGTAGTATAGAGCCTCAAGCCTGCCACATATTCAAACATAGTCTACTATGGGAAACTGGGAGGGGGAATTGTATGGAGCTTGGGAGATGTGTAGCCAAAATAATATACCTACTCAGAAAGTCAAGGTCGCCTCATCCCTGAACCTGGACAGATGTGGATGGAAGGAATCTTCCTTCGTGACAATGATTGATTGGACTATATGATGGACATGTAGGTGTTGGGGCAGGGTCTTGAACTTCCAATTGGGTGGGACAAACCTGGAGGCTTTCAGATTTGGGTTTCTCAGATGTACCAACAAAACTCTTCTAATAAATTGGAGTTTTAAGGAACCTCTTGCCTCAGATTCTGATTTTATTGAGGATGCTATTTGGAACCCTGACACATTTATGAGTAGACATCTTTATTGGATTTAGTTTTACCTACCCAGATGGAGACTTATTCTTTAGTTTCTGCAAAACTGTTCACACTGATATAGTGTATGTAATGTTAAAAACAGAATAGTTCTGATTTCTATTCCTTGGGGACAGGGGCGGGTTCCGGCTTCTGCTACTGCCGGTTTGCTCAGGGATGCACTTCAGGTGTGTTTGCCCTTGATGTGTGCTACATGCGCATAGGCAGTAGTAAAAAATTGCTTCTGCAGATGCGCAGAAGCAAAAAACAAGATGGTGCCACCTACAGTGGCACCAATAGAACCAGCAATAGCAGTTAGACTTATATACCGCTTCCTAGGGCTTTCAGCCCTCTCTAAACGGTTTACAGAGTCAGCATATCGCCCCCACAGTCTGGGTCCTCATTTCACCCACCTCGGAAGGATGGAAGGCTGAGTCAACCTTGAGCCAATGAGATTTGAACCACCAAACTGCAGATAGCAGTCAGCTGAAGTGGCCTGCAGTACTGCACTCTAACCACTGCGCCACCTCGGCTCGTGGCCAGCCGAGTTACTACCTACTCAGCCAGATTGGTCCAAACCAGTAGGAACCCACCTCTGCTTGGGAATAAATCAAAGAGATTTTTTTTAAAAAAATAATAATCAACAGTGTGTAAATATATGCTACTCCGGGGTAAATTCTACTGATTTTGTTAGAAAAGATATCTTAGGCTGTACAAAATTACAGCAGCATTTTTTAATGAAAATGTGGAAGGGTTGAACAAAACACAAAAAGGCACCTCTGCCATTAGAGCCCAGTAATCAATTTGTTCTGTGACTGTAGCTCAATTCAAACAAGATTTATGGCTCTCAGCCTTGGGCCTGATTAATGTGAGTTATTCTGATGCATATTAATGTTAGATTTGAATAGTTGGTTAAATTTTTAATTTCCTTACTTGGCCAGAGGCACTGACTCAGTATAATCTAAGTTCCAAACCTAATATTATTTGACAATTCTAAAATATGGATCAGTCCTTAATAAAAGCATTAGGTGCATTTCTACATTATTTTAACAAATGGAGGACATTTGGACTCCCTTCCCTCCAAGGCGGATCAAAACAAAGCCTGTGTTCCCCCGCGAATAGTAATATAGGTAGTCCTTGATTTGCAATCACAAATGAGTCCAAACTTTCCATGGCTAAGCAAAACAGTTGTTAAATGATTATATGGTTTTAGACCCATTTTAGATTCAAAGAGCCACGGAGGTGCAGTGGTTAGAGTGCAGTACTGCAGGCTACTTCTGCTGATCACCAGCTGCCAGCAGTTTGGCAGATCGAATCTCACCAGGCTCAAGGTTGGCTCAGCCTTCCATCCTGCTGAGGTCGGTAAAATGAGGACCCAGATTGTGGGGGGGCGCAAGAAGCTGACTCTGTAAACCGCTTAGAGAGGGCTGTAAAAGTGCTATGAAGCGGTATATAAGTGCTATTGCTATTTTTGCAGATTTTATTACCTTTCTTGCCACAATTGTTAAATGAATCACAATTGTTAAGTTACTAACACAGTTGACTCTGGCTTTTATTTATTATTTATTTATTAATTAGACTTATATACCGCTTCATACGGCTTTCAACCCTCTCCTAAGCAGTTTACAGATTTTTTTTTAGCAAATTGAGTCAGCAACTTGCCCCCACAGTCTGGGTCCTCATTTCACCCACTTCGGAAGGATGGAAGGCTGAGTCGACCTTGAGCTGGTGAGATTTGAACTGCTGAACTGCAGATCACAGTCGGCTGAAGTGGCCTGCAGTACTGCACCCTAACCACTGCGCCACCTCGGCTCATTTTGTTTGTTAAAAGATTACAAAAGGGGATCACATAACCCAGGACACTGCAATTGTCATAAATACTTGCCAGTTGCCAAGTGTCCAAATTTTGATGATGTGACCATGGGGATGCTGCAATGGTCATAAGTGTGGATAATGGTCATAAATCACTTTTTAATGCCATTGTAATGTCAAACAGTCATTAAATAAATGGTTGTCAGTCAAGGATTATCTGTAGAGAGACTGACTAAGTTAAGCATATTTTCTCCTGCATTCTGAGTTTCTATATATTTATCAAATTTCTTAGTTCCTCTTAGCATTAAAACTAAGTAATTAAGAACTAATGGGTGTTCTTTTGCTTCTGAGAATTGTGCACATTAGCTATCAAAGAGCCAAGGTGGCGCAGTGGTTAAAAAGCAGCACTGCAGGCTACTGCTAGATCAGCAGGTCAGCGGTTCAAATCTCACCGGCTCAGGGTTGACTCAGCCTTCCATCCTTCCGAGGTGGGTAAAATGAGGACCCAGATTGTTGGGGGCAATATGCTGACTCTCTGTAAACCGCTTAGAGAGGCCTGAAAGGCCTATGAAGCGGTATATAAGTCTACTGCTATTGCTATTGCTATTGCTATTGTCCTATATCTGCCACATTATTTAAACTATAGTTCTGCCAGCAGCCAAAAGGAAAGAACTCAATCATTTGAAACCAATATATTTATTTTGAACATAGGTTGTTCCTTCCAGAAAACCTAGTTCTGTCCCTCACCCTCAATACTGATTGAATGCCTGTTCTATCAACAGAAAAAAATGATCCCTCTCCTATTAACGGAAGCATATTTTTTTATGCCAGTGGAGAGTAAATTATTAAACTTAGAAAACTGCCCATCATCTCTGCTCTTTTATTTGTGTTCAGGATCTCAGGACTTTGTGATGTATTTGAGCTATAACAAAGAACATAGGGCTGTGTGCCAGAGGTGGCCTGCAGCGCCCTCTCTGATGGGGTTCCACCACAAAACCGCGCTCGACTAAACCGCGCTCGACTAAACCGCGCTCGACTAAACCGCGCTCAACTAAACCGCGTCGCTGACGTCATCAACAGGGCGACAACAGCGCGGAGACAGAAGCACGCTGTAAACCCTAAACCTAAAATTAACACCTAAACCTAAACCTAACCCCCCTAAACCTAATCCTAAACCTAACCCTAAACCTAACCCTTAACCTAACCCTAAACCTAATCCTAACCCTTAACCTAACCCTAAACCTAACCCAAACCCTTAACCTAACCCTAAACCTAACCCTAAACCTAACCCTAAACCTAACCCTTACCTTAAGTTGAATCGGCTTGCTTTCAAAGCGCTATTTAAAGCGCCCTTCTTTCTCCGCGCTGGCTGTTGTCGCCCTGTTGATGACGTCAGCAACGCGGTTTAATCGGGCGCGGTTTAGTCGAGCGCGGTTTTGACGGGTCACGCTCTGATGGCGCATGAGCTGTCACCTCAGTTCAGCTCCGCCGCGCATGTGCACATGACTCCCGCTGGCCAACTGGTCTTCGGGTCTCTGCTTCTCATGCATGGGAGGCGGGAGGCGTGCGGGGGAATTGCATGTGTGGAGGAGTGGGGTGCATGCAGAGGGGTTCTGTGCATGCGCGGGGACATGGGGCGTGCAGAGGGTCATATGTGCATGTGTGGGGGTGGAGGGCATGCAAAGGAGCAGCACGCACATGCGAAGGATGTATGCATGGGTGGGTGTGCGCACATTGCATTTTGGGGGTTCAGGCATACACACACGCTTTGGGCATTCTGACTGTAAAAGGTTAGCCATCACTGACATAGGCCGTTTCCACGCAGCAATTTAAATTGCTTGTCTTCCAGGCTATTAAGCCCACTTCAGAGCATGGATTATTGTGTTTTGAAAATGGGATCCAGTTGTTTGTTCATCTGGATTAAGACCAATGCAGAACAGTGATTGGTCAATGCTCTCCTTTCCCCCCCTTTCTAACCACTGCACCACCGCAGCCCAACAAGTGTCCATATTTACCACTGATGCAGCATTTTGCCTCTTCTCAGTCACCTGTTTGCCACAACAGCACATTAACAGGCATTATTCTGCGCCTGACCCAGTTTTTAATTTTCCCCTCCAGCTTCGCAGAACAGAAAGGTTGCCTAAAGAAGTCTTTTTCCTAGCTGCTTCTTTCAGCCTTGCAACACTTCCCTAAAAAAGTGCTAAAGGGACCTTAACAAGCTCAGGTCTGTAACCTTAATTAGTTGATTAGAAGGCTATGAAGCTGCTGCCGGAAACTGACCAGACCGTAATCAATTTCACACTAAAGGCTTTTTGCCTCCTAAGCTGCTCATGGCTCATAACAACTTTGCTAGGCAAGCAGCTTTGCTATTGCATTGTTTTTTTGTGTGTGCGTGGCTGGTTACTCTCTTGTAATCCCTTCCTCTCCAATGAATATAAATACAAACTTTAATTCCTTTCCAGCTGATTATCTCAGCTCCAGAATGAAACATTCCCAAGGCTGGGGGGGAGGGAGTGGAGGGGGGGGGAATGGACTATTAGATTTGTCCTTTTTTCACCCTCCTCGTGAGTCCTGGAATTCTCTCCTGCTATTTAGGCTCACTCATCTGCTTAGCATCACATCTTATTGATGCTATAAAGCAAATGAAAGCTGAAGTAAAATTGGAGACATTATCATAATCCTGACTTTCATTTAGCAACAGTTTTACTAAAAAACAGAACCTAAGTTGCTTGTCTCACTTGCATTGGCTAAACAAGAACTACCTGTTATTTTGCATTTTAAATTTTAAAAGAATAAAGAAAAGGAGAAGGAATGTAAACAATTTGGCATCCCAGGGGGGAATACTGTAGCTATGCAGGATAGTGGTTAGCCAAGGCAACAGGACACTCCAAGCAATGCAGCTAATCATAAAGGTAAAGGTTTCCCTTGTACATATGTGCTAGTCGTTCCCGACTCTAGGGGGCAGTGCTCATCTCCGTTTCAAAGCCGAAGAGCCAGCGCTGTCCGAAGACATCTCCATGGTCATGTGGCTGGCATGACTAAACACCAAAGGCTCACGGAATGCTGTTACCTCATCACCAAAAGTGGTTCCTATTTTTACATGCTTTCGAACTGCTAGGTTGGCAGAAGCTGGGACAAGTAGCAGGAGCTCATTCCATTACGTGGCATTAGGGATTCGATCCGACCTTTCTGATCAACAAGCTCAGCATCTTAGCCACTGAGCCACCGCATCCCTGCAGCTAATCATAGCTGGGGCTATATTGGAATGGAATTCTTGAAAGGATTCACTCTGAAGATCTCAAAGCAGCTTGACCAGAAAGTACTACTTTTGAATCATAGCTAGAAGAAGAAAAAACAGGGACTACTTTTTCTGCAAGCTAGGAAGTATATGGAGGAATATAATGTTATTCATCTCTGCTCTTCAGAAGAGAGCGGGAACCTGGAGATTAGCTAAGCAAGATACATAAGTAAAGCCATATCAGAAATCTATGGGTGAACCTATCTCAAACACTTGTGGGAAATGCAACATAGGGTCCAGATTAAAAATGTGCCTTTCCTGATTAAAATTTAATTATATAGCTAATGTTTACAAATGAGAGGAAGATTTCATTTCAGGAAATACTGCCAAGTTCTAAATGTAAATACCGTGTTCCCCTGAAAATAAGATCTATCTTGATTTTTGCATGTGTACCCAAACAGAGCCGAGGTGGCGCAGTGGTTAGAGTGCTGTACTGCAGCCACTTCAGCTGACTGTTATCTGCAGTTCGGCGGTTCAAATCTCACTGGCTCAGGGTTGACTCAGCCTTCCATCCTTCTGAGGTGGGTAAAATGAGGACCCAGACTGTGGGGGCGATATGCTGACTCTGTAAACCGCTTTAGAGAGGGCTGAAAGCCCTATGAAGCGGTATATAAGTCTAACTGCTATTGCTATAACTTCTATAAGCCCTAGTCCCCCAAATAAGCCCTAGTTAAGACCTTGTCCACTCCATTGCACCTAGTTGCACAAGGTTGGGGCAAGGTGCACATGTAAAAACAAACTAGGGTAGGGATGGGGGTACAGCTGTCCCTTGTGCCCCACATCCACTGACCTTAGGACAGTTGCAGCAAGGCCTCCCCCACCCCAACACCTGCCTCACCTGGCCGGCCCATTTCTTCTGCAGCTGCTATCCACTGCTTGTGTGCATCACTCCCACCCTCCCTTTCATTGTTAGAGGCCTTCAGGAAAGGCCTCTACAGTTGAGAAATGAGCTACGGATGGACATGTGCAGCTTCCCCCATCCCCTCTCCCCGACCTCCATTTCACCATCAGAAGCCTTTCCTTGCTACAAAGGCTCTTGCTGGGCTGGGTTGTCGCATGGTGGGACAGTGGAAGACATACCCCAAAAATAAGATCTAATGCCTCTTTTGGAGGGAAAAATATAAGACCGGCTCTTATTTTTGGGGAAACACGGGTAGTGATTTCTCATTTTGCTTCTATAATTTAATTTTTGTTTTTGTTTTTGTTTTTTTTTAAAAAAGAAAAGATAAAGACTGCAATCCTGCTTCTTCTTACGGAGTATAAAGGGGGCAGCTCAGAGGTGGGTTCCTACCAGTTCGCACCTGTTTGGTAGAACCGGTTCATCAAATCTACCGAACCGGTTAGAAGAGGTTCCACCAGTGGACCCGGAAAGCAGGCCACACCTACAGAAGAGGTTCCAAGGTGTTTTGAAACCCACCACTGACAGACAGACACACAGACAGACAGTCAGTCAGACACACAGACAGACAGACTCACACAGAGAGAGAAAGAGAAAGAAAGGAAACAATAAATAAAGAAAAAAAAGAAAAAAAGAAAAAAAGAAAGAAAAAGTGAGAGAGATGAAAGAAAAAAAGGAAAAAGGGACAGAGAGACAAAAGGAAGGAAAGAGAGAGAGAAAGAAAGAAAAGCCACTCCCACCAGGTCACATGGCCGGCAAGCCACTCCCACAAAGGAGGACACACCCACAGAGTAGGTTCGAACAATTTTTGAAACCCACCACTGGGGCAGCTGTGCCAACAGTAAAACTGTAAGGTTTCAGATTAAGTTCAGAAGCCTTCAGAGTGCAGGAGTGCAAAGAAGCATATATTTACCATTCATTTAAAAGCCCAAGAATGCCTGCATTGTCATCCCAGAAATTCTCTTCCAAAGTGATTCGCAACCATTTCACAGTCCTACCAAACAACAATCTATTGTGTTGCTTTTCTAAGTGATGTATCCATGTATGGCACGTTTGAGCTTAGAAACTAAGCAGGATCTTGTCAGATAAGCATTTGTCAGATAAGGTTGAACACCTTCGGAGAAGATTTAAACTGTAGACTAAGCAAAGAAGAAGAGGCAGAGCGATGGCAAACTACCGCCATGCTTGTCAAGAAAAAATTGTGGAGGCAATGGGATTGGATTCTATAGTTTCTGTATGGGATATAGAAACAAAAAAAATGTGTCGCCAAAGACTGGGTGTATTCAGTAACTATAAACTGCTGATGTCATATTAATAAAACAGCCCAGTGCACATATCCTAGAGAGAGAGACAGCTAAATGAAGTTCCCTGACAATGGGCTCTAGCACAGGCCCAAAAATTTGGAAGAATAAACCTTTGGTCCTGAATAATATTGGATCCTGTGCAATGATACTTTAGAGGTGAAATGCCGGAGATGAGAAGCAGCAGGGTAATTCAGGAAGTGCCATGCGTTTATCAGTCCTATATCTCCAAAAGAAGACATTGTTCTACAATCATGGGCATTGGTGTGTGTGTGTTTGTGTGTCTGTGTCTGTGTGTGTGTGTCTGTGTGTGTATCTCAAAAACTGCAAGTCAGCAGAGACAGCATCACAACTGAACTCCTGCCCCTTTTGTATGTAAATGTCAACACATGTGTTTATGACATAGGACTTCAGTTATGCCATATGCACCAGGCTGTAGATTTTGATGCCAAGAGGTCTTTGGGTTGTCTCTGAGCTTGATTGCTTTCTTGCAGACATTTCATTACCAAACCAGGTAACATCATCACGGCTAGTCAAGTGTTCTTTGTTGATTTTTGACACCCCTTCCCTCCTGCAGACATCGCTGTGCCGGATGAGAAATAATATATAACAGTAAGATAAGTAAATGTAATAATGATCACCGTATTGTCGGTATCCAAGCAAAGAACCCTGTACTCTTTTTGTAAATGTTAAAAAGAAGTGACAGGGACAGAACTGTTTGTTTCTTCTTTAATTCCCTCTGTTTTGTCTGGTGAATCTCAGCTGTTTGTTCTCCTTAACCTCTGCCCGAACTCTTTTCATGGTCTTGAACAACCACTCCAGATGATCTTTCTGTCCAGGCAGGAATAGATGATAGGTGTTAGAAAGACCTGAGTTTCTTCTTTGGCTATGCCAAAGGAAGCCAGTAGGCGAAACTAATATTCTTCTCCTTTCTGCACTTGTGCGGTTCAGATTATAACTCCAATGAGAAATTAGTTGTCAACCTGGGGTTCACATCACAGCTGTTTGCTTTGTGTTTGCCTGGTAGGATGAAATATATGTATGCCACATCAAAATCTTATCTCCAGCTTTCATATGTAGAAGGAATAGGTTATCAAACTGGCATTTTAGCTGAAGGACAAAGCTGGCTCTCTGCAGCTAAAAGAAATGTTCAAAATATAAAAGGAATGAAAGGAAGGCATTTCTTTCCCCAAAAGCTGACACATGAACTTGAAGTTCAGAAGTGTAATAACAAGGTGGTTAGCTAAAGGACAGCCTTAAAAGTGTTTTAAGTAAGTGACAGGAGAATTATGTGCATTTGTGATTAATACCACAGGAATAAGGAACTGAAACCAACTCTTGTGATAAATAAATGCTCTCTGAATGTGTGGTTAAGGGCATGATCCAACATGGTAAAAGTAAATCAGAACCCAATTAGTTGCTGAATACTGGAAATTCATTTGAAATTATAGATCACCTCCATCCTAGGGATGAAATTCTGACAGGTTCTGGAGAACCGGTAGCAGAAGTTTTGAGTAGTTCAGAGAACCGGCAAATACCACCTCTGGCTGGCTCCAGAGTGGGGTGGGAATGGAGATTTTGCAATATCCTTCCCCCGGGAATGGGGTGGGAATGGGGATTTTGCAGTATACTTCCCTTGGAGTGGAGTGGGAAAGACGATTTTGCAGTATCCTTCTCCTGCCACGCCCACCAAGCCACTCCCACAGAACTGGTAGTAAAAAAAATGAATTTCACCACTGCTCCATCCCCAATTTTCTTGAAGGCTGCAGTCAGTGACAAGATTATTCTTAACCTTTTTCCCAGCTATGTTTCAAGTTTTATATCCAAAAATTACTTTAAAACAATAAAACAAAGATGCAAAAATGTTGTTTCTTTTAATTGAAATGTCACATTTCAGCTGAAGAGAATACGTCTTTGGGCAAAGTTTAATAAGGGTATTTGCAGTTTGCAATATTTTGTGCATCAAATAACTAGAAAGAATAAGCATGCACCAATCTAAATGAATTATAACGTAGGGAAGGGAGCAATTTTTGATGCTGCAGTTCCCTCCCTATGTTTGATCTCAAACATCAGGGATCAGGGATCAGACACTGGGCTGCGGCATGCCAGAAACTGGGCCACGCAAATAAGCAAAGACGATTTGCAGGAGGCAGGTAGCATGTGAAACCACTCCCTCTCTGGTCCGCGGAAAAACCTCTCTCCACGGAAGCAGTCTCTGGTGCCCAAAACGTTGGGGTCCACTATCCTACTTTATACTTCGGTGAATAAGGTTCTCTTGCTGGGTATATTGAATAAATGCTAAATGCGAGCGATATTGGGTGTACCTAGATACACCCATGTTACACCCATCCTCCACGAGCTGCATTGGCTCCCCATTGGTCTCCGGACGCGCTTCAAGGTGCTAAAAGTCGTTACTTTTAAAGCCCTACATGGTTTAGGACCTGGCTACCTGAGAGACTGCCTCCTGCCACTTACCTCCCAACGACCAACAAGATCGCACAGGTTGGGCCTCCTCCAGGTGCCGTCGACTGGACAATGCCAGCTGGCGACCCCCCCAGGGAGGGCCTTCTCTGTAGCTGCGCCAGCCCTGTGGAACGATCTACCCATAGAAATCCGGACCCTTACCACTCTCCCGGCCTTCCGCAAAGCCACCAAGACCTGGCTGTTCTGGCAGGCCTGGGGCTGTTGATTAATATCCAGCCCCACTTAGACGGAATGCATGATGTGAAATTTTAATAATTGTATTTTTTATTTAAGTTTTAAATGTTTTGTTTTTTTACCCTGCCTGTAAGCCGCCCAGAGTCCCAAGGGGCGGCATACCAATCTTATTAAACTAAACTAAACTAAACTTTGTTTTCTGTCTTTAATATATATTGCTTTGATGTGGCCGTTTCTTGGGGGGGGGAGGGTATGTTAAGTTATTGATGATAGTTGATTATATTTTAAGCAGCTAAAGTCATCGCAGGTTAGTGTAGCGCATGGCAATTAAAGATTTGATGTTGTATCTTCTCAAAATTGTATTTCACTTACAGATGTGCCTTCCCTGTTTTCTGTTTCAGGCACAATCTTGGTAGACAGCATGTTGATCAAAGGAACAGCAGGAGGATCTGATCCCACTATTGAACTCACATTAAAGGATAACACCGACTACTGGGTCATTTTAGATCCTATCAACCAGAGGCTTTATCTTAACAGCACTGGACGAGTCCTGGACAGAGATGTAAGTTGGCTTCACTCACGAACTCGATTCTTCTTTTATATTAAACTTCTAGTTCAGGGATTTATTTATTTTTAAAGTGAGTAGTGAAAATGGGACATTTGCACATTTCTTCTCGTAAGCTTTTTTTTTTTTTACTCTGAAAGAAATTCCATTGAGCTCTTCTAAATATGTGAAATTGAAGCCATAGTAGGTGTCCCAAGTGGTGGATGTATGGAAGCATTCTATCAAGCAGATTTATATTTTTGGTCATATTGAAATTGGTATGTTTTTTTATCAAACAGCATAGCAATAGCAATAGCAATAGCAGTTAGACTTATATACCGCTTCATAGGGCTTTCAGCCCCCTCTAAGCGGTTTACAGAGTCAGCATATCGCCCCCAACAATCTGGGTCCTCATTTCACCCACCTCGGAAGGATGGAAGGCTGAGTCAACCTATCTATTTATCTATCTATCTATCATCTATCTATCTATCTATCTATCTATCTATCTATCTATCTATCTATCTATCTATCATCTATTTATCATCTATCTATCATCTATCTATCTATCTATCTATCTATCTATCTATCTATCTATAATCTATCTATCACATATCTATTGATCGATCTATCGATCTATCAATCTATGATCTATCTATGTATCTCTACCTACCTACCTACATCTCTCTCTCTCTCTTTTTCTACCTATCATCTATCTAGCAATAGCAATAGTTAGACTTATATACCGCTTCATGGGGCTTTCAGCCCTCTCTAAGCGGTTTACAGAGTCAGCGTATTGCCCCCAACAACAATCCGGGTCCTCATTTTACCCACCTCAGAAGGATGGAAGGCTGAGTCAACCCTGAGCCGGTGAGAATTGAACAGCCGAACTGCAGAACTGCAGTCAGCTGAAGTAGCCTGCAGTCCTGCATTTAACCACTGCGCCACCTCGGCTCAAGCATAAACGACTTGAGTCATGCAATGGACTAGACCTTAAACTTTCATCACAAATGACAGTGTCGGAACTCATTTCAAGTCACATATAAGCAAACTGACTCTTACTTGTGGACTTAATTACTAAATATACTATGGATTGAATTATTTGATTTCCTACTTGCATTTGTGACTATAAATGCAAGTAGTAAGTATATTGTGAGTTCTGTGTAGCTGTAATAATATCATTCATGTCATAAATTCATCAAATACAAAGCAAGATCAATTTTACTAAGGGGGAAGAAAAAAATGTGTATATTATGTCCACTGTCTATTCAAGCTTATTATTTTTAAATAATTTTCATTTCATTAGGTAGTCAGGATTAATCCTGAAAGAAATTGTAGAGCCCTGGACCTTGAATCTATTGTACAGCAAATAAAGACTTTACCAAGAATACAAGGTTAACCAACATTACATGTTTGTTTCTATGATACAAGGAAACTCATTTAGAAATTGAGTTGAAATGTAAAAACATAAATCTTCCCATAAGCTTGAAAGCAAGCATTATTTATATTAAACAATTTTAATAGCATCCAACTCATTAGCTATTAACATTCTGAACATTTAATAAAATTTAGTAAAAATAGCAGTAGTCATGGAGTTAAGAGGGACGCAGTGGTTTAATGGCTAAGTTGCTGAGATTGTTGATCAGAAAGGCCGGCAGTTTGGCAGTTCGAATCCCTAGCGCCACATAACGGAGTGAGCTCCCGTTACTTGTCCCAGCTTCTGCCAACCTAGCAGTTCGAAAGCATGTAAAAATGCAAATAGAAAAATAGGGACCACCTTTGGTGGGAAGGTAACAACATTCCATGTGCTTTCAGTGCTTAGTCATTGCTTAAGAGCCGAGGTGGCGCGGTAAGAGCCGAGGTGGCGCGGTGGTTAAATGCAGCACTGCAGGCTACTTCAGCTGACTGCTAGATCAGCAGTTCAGCGGTTCAAATCTCACCGGCTCAGGGTTGACTCAGCCTTCCATCCTTCCGAGGTGGGTAAAATGAGGACCCGGATTGTTGTTGGGGGCAATATGCTGACTCTCTGTAAACCGCTTAGAGAGGGCTTAAAGCCCTATGAAGCGGTCTATAAGTCTACTGCTATTGCTATTAGTCATGCCGGCTACATACCATGGAGACGTCTTCAGTCAGCGCTGTCTCTTCAGCTTTGAAACGGAGATGAGCACTGCCCCCTAGAGTCAGGAATGACTAGCACATAAATGTGAGGGGAACCTTTACCTAGTGGAGTTAAGAAGGTTATGGTACATATTAAGAAGGGTGGGAAGACTCAAACAACATAGCAGAAAAATAAGAATAGATGTTGCTGTATCCCAGAAGCTCAAAGAAAAAGAACAGCTGTTGATTTCTCATTTGCCTTACAAATGAAATAATAATTTTGTTTTTGTTTACCATACCTTGATTGCTATTTGGTTGAGCTGCTGATGGCCAAATAAATTTGCTTGGATGAGGGTAATCTTGCCACAGATGGCTAATTAGCTGTACCTCTTGTAAGAGATATGTTTGCAAATCATAAACTCATAGTGTGCACAGAATAAATTGTACTGAAGGTGATTCGGTGAAATGTTTGTAAAAATTGCTTGTAGTGCAAATGTTCACTTCTTCAGCCTCATCAGTGCCTTTTACTCACACTTTTTTAATGAGTTTCCATGGGAAATGTTCATATACATGCCTGGTATGCAGGCTGCACTATTGCAATGACATCTCTTTAGCTGTTTCTGGACTTTACAAAACATAATTAGTCGGTACTAGTTTAATACAAGTCCTTGAGTTACGACAATTTGTTCAGCAACTAGATAAGTTTAAGTTTAATAAATTTATATGCCGCCCAATCCCGAAGGACTCTGGGCAGCTTACATAAAAGACAATTTAAGAAGTACTAAAAAGTTTAAAAAGTAGAAGACAAAGCAGGTTAAAACACATCACACACTCAACCTTAGTGGGGCTGGACCTCATTCAAGAGGTCAACAGCCCCAGGCCTGCCGGAAAAGCCAGGTCTTAATAGACTTTTTGAAGGCCGCAAGAGTGGGGAGGGTCCGGATCTCTGGGGGTAGATCGTTCCGTAGGGCCGGAGCAGCTACAGAGAAGGCCCTCCCCCGAGGAGCCGCCAAACGACATTGTCTAGTTGACGGCACCCGGAGAAGGCCCATCCTGTGAGATCTTATCGGACGCTGGGAGGTATGTGGCAGCAGACGGTCCCGTAGGTATCCAGGCCCTAAGCCATGTACAAGTTACATTAGTCCTGAATGAATGTATTTATGTCCAGTCCCAGGAGTTAACAGCCATTGCAGTCATGTGATCAAAATGTGAGGACTTGGAAAGTTCCCTACACTTACAACCACAGGGGCACTTCAAATCTCCCTACCACTATAATGGTATGTGGGAAAGATGTTTGGAGGCTGGTGACGACAAGAGTTTGGCATCCCTGTACTAGATGCATTTTATGAACTGCTGGTGGAGGAGGCTTCCTTTCGCTCTTCCTACATACCAGGAAATTCCACGCTCCACTGTCTCTTTGCTTTCTGGGAACGAGTCCATCATTCCTGCAACTCTAGATTACATTTCACTACAGAACCCTTATATAAACTCTGAGCAGGTGTTTTGCAACCTCAAGGCAGTGATGAGAATAACCAAATTTCCATTGATTCAAAAAAGACAGGAAGAAAAAAAAGCCTGGAATTTACACTCTGGGGCGGACAATTTTTTTGTTCCTGGGTAGGAAGAATTTTCTGGATGCAGAATTGTAGATGACTCAATTCTCATTGGCAGGAAAGCAACTGCTTTGGTCTTGCCATGTCTTTGAATTCCTGCTGTAAGCCAGTTTCACAATGTGATAAAGTATCTATCTAATTGAGATTTTATTATGTGCCTGGCAAAAAAACACACTCTGATGACAATACCCATATGTTTTCAGATCGTGTTTCTTCCCTTTCTGCCAACTTCACAAACAGTGTTATCTTCTCCCTGTGTAATACTGTGGTGATACTTCAACTCATAAATGCTTGTTCTTTTGTTTTTTGGCTGGGAAAAAAAACCCTCTAAGACATTTCAAAATACTTTTTTTAAAAAAACTAGTATTTTATTACATTTAGGGAATGAACAGATATATTCAAGAGTTTCTCCATCTGACAGCGTAATCTGTACAATTCTATTCTCTCCAGAAAAGCAGCCACGTTGTATACTTGTATACCACAACCGAAAGAATTACTAAGTAATTCAAAAGAGTTTTTGCCCTCTGGCTACGCCTGCAGCTTCTGTCTGCTGTTCAATAATTTCCCTTATTTCATTATCTTTCTTTTGGCTTAGGGGCCCCGGGACATATATTGTATTTTTCAGTGATCTGATGAAGCCCTGAAGCACCTCGGTTTTGAAACAAAGCTCCATCCCGCTGATTTTTTTAAAAAAAAATAATCTATTTTTAAAAGAACTTTATTGAATGTTTTTAGAAGACAAGCTTTTAAAATCTTCACTATTCATCTTTATTTCAAGATCAAACTTGCGCATTTCAATTTGATTTGAACATTTTGTTCAGGGGCAGAGAGAAATTAAAATCAAATGCACTATAAGAGAATGCGCTTTCTTATGGAATAGTTATTTAATCAAGAATGGGAAAGCAAGAATGAAATAAATTTAAAATTTTTAAGGAAGAGATTCAAAATAATCAGGGTCAGTCTGATTAAGCCAATAAATCCCAGTTTCACTCTTTAAAAACTTAGTCAGCCTAAACATCTAAGAATGAGATATTTGGATCCAAGAATTATCTCCAATGTAGTGTATCATGTGGAAGCAACAAACAGATTATCATTTTATTCATTCATTCATTCATTCATTCATTCATTCATTCATTCATTCATTCATTCAACAAATGCATGGCTGCTCATTTATCACTAGAATTCTCGACAGTAAACAGAATAATAAAAACAGCAATAATAAAAGTCAACTAAGAGAATCACATTGAAGCAGTATAGGAAATAACTTACCAATATATCTCATACACTCAACACTGGGCTCCTTTAAAAGTACTTGGGTGAAACGTCACATCTACAACAGCCTTCTTGAAGGCCAACAAGGTTGGAGGTATTTCAATCTTGGGGGAGAAGGGGGAGGGAGAGTGCCACAAGTGCCACAACATGAAAGGCACACTTTCAAGGTCCCACTAAGTGGCATGTTTCACCAAGGAGACTTGAGTATGCTCTCTCTGGTAGGTCTAATGAGATGGGCAGAAAACATAGATGCTCCCACAGCTAATCTGACCCAATCCTATGTAGGGCTTTAAAAGTGAGAACAAATAGAATAGTAGAGAATAGAATAGAATAGAACAGAACAGAATTATTTATCGTCCAATTTTGATTGGACACACAAGGATTTTGACTTTGACGCATATGATCTCAGTGTACATAAAGAAAAATAAAATAGAATAGATTCATCAGGAATCATAAGGTACACTTAGTGATAGTCATAGGTTACTAATAAGCCAACAAATCATAGTAGGGAAAAACAAAACAAAATAAATGGTAAAGATACAAGCAACATGGTTATAGTCATAAGTGGGAAGAGATAGGTACTAGGAAGGATGAGAATAATTATAGTAAGACAGTCTTAGTAAATTATTTGACAGTGTTGTGGGAATCAGTTGTTTAGCAGAGTGATGGCATTTGGGAAAAAGCTGTCCTTGTGTCTTCTTGTTCTGGTGTGCAGTGCCCTACAGTGTCATTTGGAGGGTAGAAGTTGAAACAATTTATGTCCAGGATGTGAGGGTTCTGTAGTACCTTCAAGTGCATTTGGAAGTCTTCTTGAAACTATGTAAAAGTGTAGCTTTTATGACTGAAACTGGGGCTATTTCACTTGCTATTTTTTACATACCACAACAACCTTCAAAAAAATTGTAATGACCATTTTTGTGACCTTAGAAACACTCCCTTCAGAAACTGGGAAAATGTTCACATTAAGTACCATAAGTGCTCTTCCACCAACCTACCATAATGCTTTCTGGAAAACTGTGTTCAGTGCCATAGTTGGGATGCAATTTCATATAGCTGTGTTCCAGAATAAATACCAACGCTCTGGAAAGGAATTGTTGTTGTTGTTAGTTGCAAAGTCATGTCCATTCCATTGTGACCCCATGGACAACATTCCTCCAGGCCTTCCTATCCTCTACCATCCTCTGGAGTCCATTGAAGCTCATGCCTACTGCTTCGGTGACTCCATCCATCACCTCATTCTCTATCATCTTTTGCCCTCAATCGTTCCCAGCATTAGGCTCTTCTCCAGTGAGTCCTTCCTACTTATTAGGTGGCCAAAGTATTTGAGTTTCATCTTCAGGATCTGGCCTTCTAAAGGGCAGTCAGGGTTGATCTCCTCTAGGACCGACCGATTTGATCGCCTTGCAGTCCAAGGGACTCGCAGGAGTCTTCTCCAGCACCATAGTTCAAGCAAAAGAACAAACTAAAGGATTGGAGACAGAAAGATCTACGTTGAAGATTTAGGGATTTATTTATTTTTTAAATGAAGTTGAGATGGGATATGATGAAGCTTTGTAAAATAATGGGCATTGTAGAAAGAATAGAGAGAAAATGTTTCATTCTGGTATTGAATAAAAAATTGAGGTGTGATAAGTCAGGGTTGTTTAAATGATGTTTCTTTTCATGCAAATCAATGCATTCTATAATACATTCGTAATATTGTGGTGGAAAGTGGTACAAATGAAGGAACTTGATGAATCTATAAAGAAGGGATACATGTAAGAAACTTTACATTAAAAGTTAATATCAGTTGTTGTTGAGCAATTAGCATATTTGTTTTTCTACTTTCCTGATAGTATTTCCATATGTTTCAGCACTACTTCCAACCGAACCAGTTGGAACGGGATTAGCAATCCACCCCTGATATATTGTATATGTTGAATGTTGCGGTATATGACCTGGGGATGGATTTTTCTTTCAAAGGGTTATTATATGTTTGAATGTTGTATACTTCCTCAAGTAATAGTTTGAGTTGTGTGACCTAATGTCAATAAATAAATTACAAGCCTGTGCCAATGTTGTAGAGCAATTTTGCTAACCAGCTGCAGTATTGGAATTTTGACTAGTTTCCAAACTGTAGCAAAAATGGAAATGGATGGCTTTAATTTATAGATTCTAAAGTTTTTAAGGCCATCTTACATCACTTTTCTTAACAGATTTGTCCTCAAACACAACCAAAATTCACCTTTTCAAAAAAAAATTATGAACCCTTTTATTTGATAGAATGGTTCATGGTCCAGATGACTATACTACATTTTTGGGCAAAACCACACATTTTTCTTCTCCAAATAATAAGCCGAAGTCGTTCAGAGTTAGAAAAGTCCTGGTATTTCAGTTGATATTTTGAGCATCTCATTTAGAAATCTTCTGATTTCTGGAACAAAGTGATTTTGAAGAACTGTTCCTGAAAAAAGTGTTGACGTAGACCATATAGTTTGTGAATCCATGCTGGCAGTTGATGCATAATGCCTTTTAACACTTCTGAATAATGTGACTTTCCAACAGTGACTGACATTAATCTATGCAGTGGGATGGCATTTGCACAAAGTAACAATGTGATCCATCTCATGCCTATCTACATCCTGTTGGTTTTTTTTACATCTAAATGCCGAAATGTTCTTGAGAACCTAATGTTCGAAGAAACCAAGTCTCTTTTGCATTGTAAATTTTGACAGTATGATGCCTTCATCATTGATGAGTTTGTTTAAGCTTTTCCTGTAAGGCAGTATCTCTTCTCTTGCTCCTTCATATTCAAAGGTTTATTGACAAAGTGTTTGTTAATGATTATACTCCAGTTATAAAATTACCAAAGCCATCCATCATTAGCTTTAAAACTTATTTTCACATGGTCAGTCTATTTTTTGTGCATTTTAACACTTTAATGCTTAACATTTCTGCACTTATCATAGAGTGTTTCGCCTGGACCCATTTTTCTTTTCCTTCTGATAATTTCAGGCTTTTATCTGGTAGCATTTCTGTCATAAAGAAACCTACTTTTTGTTAAGTTTAACCAAAAAAAACTGTTTGTCCCTTAGCACAGCGGTCCCCAATCTTTGTGGCTTGGCGGTCCAGCTGGGAGGGAGGTGAAGGGGGAACCAGACCATATGAGTGGTGGGCTGATGTGTGCATATGCCTCTCCACTCACCCAAAAGAGAACAAAAAGCTTTTGCAAAGGGATGGAAGGCCTGAAGCAGTGCAAGATATCTGCCCCATTTCATCCGTTTGCAAAAGCTTTTGGCGTGGAGAAGAGAAGCCTTTAAGGGCACGATTTCATGCTCCTTCAGACTCATCGAGGCTGCCCAATGCATCAAAAGCAGATCAGATGTGCTACGCAGGCAGCCTCACACTTGTCCTACACAACTGCTCTCACCACTCCACTTTTGGAACATCAGGAGCAAGAGAACCTGGTGACCCAGTGGGGAGGAGAGGGGAACTTGGCCATATGATTGGCAGGCTGGTTGTAAGTCAAGCCGAGGTGGCGCAGTGGTTAAATGCAGCACTGCAGGCTACTTCAGCTGACTGCAGTTCTGCAGTTCGGCTGTTCAAATCTCACCGGCTCAGGGTTGACTCAGCCTTCCATCCTTCCGAGGTGGGTAAAATGAGGACCCGGATTGTTGTTGGGGGCAATATGCTGACTCTGTAAACCGCTTAGAGAAGGCTGAAAGCCCTATGAAGCGGTATATAAGTCTAACTGCTATTGCTATTGCTACTTGTACGTATTCTGATCTGGGAACAAGCCCAATGAACTAAATTAGCTTTATTCCTCATGATGGAATTAGAGAATTGCATCCTACAATATGAAGACATACTTGGAAAATACTTAAATGTGCTTATAGTTTTGTTTTTTTCTCTTTTGCAGCCACCAATGTCCATTCAATCTATTGTAGTCCAAGTCCAATGCATTAATCGAAAAGTAGGAACTATCATCAACCATGAAGTTCGGATCGTGGTGAGGGATAGAAATGATAACTCTCCCCAATTCCAGCAAGAACAGTACTATGTCACTGTGAATGAGGTGAGGTTTTTTTAAAAATTCCTATTATTACTACTATTTATTTTCATATTTCTGATAAGGTAGAGCTTAGCACATAATGCATTTCCACATAGCAACTTTATTTCCTTAAGTAACAAGCTGCAGTTAAGTTCCATTTGAGTTTGAAAAACTTGCTCCAAGCAGAACCCCCAAATTAAATAAATCCAAACCTACCACCCAGAGCATATTGCAATAATTATATAAAACAGTACAACAAAAAAGAACTCTGAACAATCTAAGAGCAAGATGAAAATGAAATGTGATGAAATCTTGATTTAACAGACCATTTGGGAAGAAAGAGGTATCAAACACGAATATTGGTTAAATCCGAATTTACATAATTGCATAACGTATCATTTGCATCGTTATTTGATTTACATCATTGGTAGCAATGTATGCCATTTGCTTAACAAATGATGTAATTAAGCAAATGATGTAAATAGATATAAAGTTAGATTTATAAGCAGCCCATGATGGCATGGATTAATGTACAAGGAAAAACACCTTCTGACTGCAAACATTATTGCTAACTGGAACAACTTTTTATGTGATACATCTTTGGAACAGGCAAAATTAATATATTTGCCAAAGTAAGTAATTATTGATCTCTATAAAATGTTAAACCCATATTTTTTTTAGGAAACATAGAACATGAATGAGTGATTGTTGGTCATTAGATTATGTAAAATGCAAATTATGCACATTAGGGCTTAAGTATGGTATTTACAATACAAACAAATTCCTAATGTAATTTAATATTCTGCTCCCTCTGATCAATTCATAGTCATAGGTTACTAATAAGCAATCAAATCATACTAGGAAACAAATAAAACAATATAAATTGTAAATATACAAACAACAGAGAGCCGAGGTGGCACAGTGGTTAAATGCAGCACTGCAGGCTACTTCAGCTGACTGCAGTTCAGCAGTTCGGCTGTTCAAATCTCACCGGCTCAGGGTTGACTCAGCCTTCCATCCTTCCGAGGTGGGTGAAATGAAGACCCAGACTGTGGGGGCGATATGCTGACTCTGTAAACCGCTTAGAGAGGGCTGAAAGCCCTATGAAGCGGTATATAAGTCTAACTGCTATTGCTATTGCTAACATGGTTATAGTCATAAGTGGGAAGAGATAGGTACTAGGAAGGATGAGAAGAATAACAGTAATACAGTTTTAGTAAATTATTGACAGTGTTGTGGGAATCAGTTGTTTAGCAGAGTGATGGCATTTGGGGGAAAAGCTGTCCTTGTGTCTTCTTGTTCTGGTGGGCAGTGCCCTATAGCATGGTTTTGAGGGTAGAAGTTGAAACTATTTATGTCCAGGATGTGAGAGAAAGGCAATCCCATTAGAATTAAAGACATACCGTTTCTGGACCCAGGGGTTAAAAATTCACAGGATTTTTCTCCTTCTAAGGTGAGGCTAAAGTTTATTGGATTCCCTTGTTCCCATTACAGCATTCAAATATTGATCCAACTCCACTGTCACACCTGGCTCTGGTGACAGGCAGAAAAAGAGCTGAATGTCACCAGCATACTGGTGGCATTTAATCCCCAATTCCCAGGGATTTCACCCAGAAGCTTTATATAGACACCAAAGAACTGTATTTAAAAGACCTATCTTTAAGCTAAAAAGCAGTTATCCAAGAAGATAAAGAGCATAGTGGGTGGGGGGCCGGGAGTTCCACACAACCTTTAAAAGAGCAAATAGCCAAAGCTTGAGACAACTAGATGGGTGTTATGGTAGCTCTGCCTGCCAATTGATAGTAAGATGATTTCCCCCACCCCTAGCTTTTATTGCCCAATCTCACAAGAACCAGGAAGTTTTGGACAGTATGAGATACAACTGTTCTAATCTAATCATTGCAAGGCTTCTTCCTTGTTTATGCTGACAGGAAAGTCCAAACTTCCTTTTGGCAGTCTCTCATCACCTTCAAGAAAGAAGAACAGATGAAGCTCTGTCTCCCATGTACTTTTTGTCGGTTCACCGACAAAACCGCGAAACCCTTATCCGCACCGACATAAGTGCGGAGGGCAAATCCGTGCCGTCCGAAGCGCTAAGGAAAAAGGCGACCCTAGCGCAACGACATAACCGCAGAGGGCAAATCCGCGCCTTCCGAAGCACTCAGCACCCTAACCCTAAACCTAACCCTAACCCTAAACCTAACCCTAAACCTAAACCTAAACCTAACCTAACCGTAAACCTAACCTAACCGTAAACCTAACCCAAACCTAACCCTAACCCTAACCCTAAACCTAAACCTAACCCTAAACCAAACCCCTAAACCTAATCCTAACCCTTACCTTAATTTAAATCGGCTTTCTGCCGCCGCGCTGTTTTAAAGCGCCCTTCTGTTGCCGCGCTGTTGTCGTCGCGGTGATGACGTCGCGGTGATGACGTCGTGGTGATGACGTTGCGGCTTTAGCGACGCAGTTTTGTCACCGCTATTTTGACTAGCGCGGTTTTGTCGGGCCCGCTTTTTGTCAGAGTATGTTCATAGACTGGAATAGACATGGTAATAGGTCAGCAATCGGGAGTGTTTGAATAAACATGGCAACAGGACAGCTAGTCTGGACTGTTGGAATAGTCATGGCAACAGGTCAACCAATGGGGACTGTTGAAATAGACATGGCAACAGGTCAGCCAATGGGGACTGTTTGAAAACTGAAATATAGTATTTGTTTGTATGGGGCCATAAGAGATGTTTGGAGTCTGGGCATGGTTTAGATTTCTGAACTGTATTTAAGAGTTGGTTTGGCCTCTGTAACTTTCGTCAGCTTCTGTACAATATAGGCCTCTGTATATCTCTGCTCTGTAGTGTCTTGCTTTTATGAATATTGCTTCTTTGTTCCTGATTTTGTATGCTGACTTCTGTTGTATGCCATTGTATATAGGTTTCTTATGTAGATGAAACCTGCCGAGTTCACTTAATTGTGTGCCGGTCGGATGTGCTGTAAACTCTGATACTTTTCCCCTAAGGTGGATAAATAAATGAAGACACACCTACATGCAGGCACATATGTATATGTTCTGACCCCACTCCTCCGTCCAGGAACGAACACCGAAACCAATGTAAATGAGAATGTTTTTTAATCAGTCCAGACTCTCGTTGGCTGCAAGCCACATAAACAAAGAGATAAGCACTCTGGCAGCAAGTCCTACAAAACTTGGCATTAAAGCAAACAAACTGTGGCAGCAATCCAGCCTGCCAAGTTTGTTTCTTGTTAGTCCTTAAAGTTGACTTCTGCAGAAGGGCGTGGCACAAGCAGTCTCTTTTATAATCAGGAGAGGATCTTAATGAGCATCAGCTGAGCGTAATCATCTCCTGTAAATACGCCGTTGTTCTTGACGCCGAGTAGCCCTTCGACGGCATGCATCCCGGAATAACTCACAGGTGTTTTCTGGATCACTCACTCTTGTCTCCTCCCCTCTGATCCAAGGCTCAGGTGCCACCTGGTGGCTAACAGTCTCTCTGTGCCCTGCTCGGAGTCGGAACCCTGTCCAGGGTCCTCCACCTCCTCCAGGGCTGACTCATAAGACCCCTCGCTGTCGGAGTCTGGTGGCAGCTCCAACAGCTCTTGCCAAGCCACAACATGTATATATACATACATGCAGTATATGAACATATATGCAATATTTGCAGGGGGGTTGAGTCAAATTGGTCACTAACAAGAGCCCCATCTGTTTTATAGGTGGTTTGTCAAGTTATACATATATCCCAAAGGAGCAGAGCTTATGGGACATCTGTCATTGATTGTTGAAATGGACGTGCACAGCTGGATCAGTGCATGGCCATATATGTGTATTTCTAAAATTATACGAAGTGCAACATTCCCAAATCTGAAGATTTACCATGTATGGATCATCAATATAAAGTTTGTTGTGATAGTAAATCCCATCAAAGGGCTTAATATATGATCCCCGAGGAGGCACAGTGGTTAAATGCAGCACTGCAGGCTACTTCAGCTGACTGCAGTTCTGCAGTTCGGCTGTTCAAATCTCACCAGCTCAGGGTTGACTCAGCCTTCCATCCTTCCGAGGTGGGTAAAATGAGGACCCGGATTGTTGTTGGGGGCAATATGCTGACTCTGTAAACCGCTTAGAGAGGGCTGAAAGCCCTATGAAGCGGTATATAAGTCTAACTGCTATTGCTACAACTGCTATTTTCCCCCGATGAATGTTGTTCACGATCCTGAGTATTTTTCAAAAGTGTGTTTCTTTATAATTCAAAACCAACTAATTCTGATATCAGGCAGTGTGAATTTCAAGGCAGTTTAGCCTGACTGACTATTTGTGCTAAATTGATAATCTATGCGCAAAACTGTTCTGGCGAAATATTGTCCCTGCAGCATCCATGGAAGAACTGGTGCTCTGCCTGTTAGTTTACATTTGGGATCCTTATCTGAGATGGATTGCAGCAACTGTGATGCAGAAATAGAAGCGGAAGTGAAAAAAATATCATGAATAGCAGTAGACTTATATACCGCTTCATAGGCCTTCCAGGCCTCTCTAAGCGGTTTACAGAGAGTCAGCATATTGTCCCCAACAATCTGGGTCCTCATTTTACCCACCTCGGAAGGATGGAAGGCTGAGTCAACCCTGAGCCGGTGAGATTTGAACCGCTGACCTGCTGATCTAGCAGTAGCCTGCAGTGCTGTATTTAACCACTGCGCCACCTTGGCTCATGAACTAAATGAGTAATCTTAACAATTAAGATTAATCTTGATTCCTTCAGCTTTCATTATTTTTCCCCCATTGATAGTGAGGGTAACCCATTTGTTCTAGTCCAAACTCCATGGCTGTATATAGAGGCAGTGATGTGCAGTGCATCTATTTCAAATGGTGTTTTTCAATAGAGTTTCGGATTGTCCATATAAAGAAGGTGGGATACTCTGGCACAGGGGTGGGTTTCAACCAGTTCGCGGCGTTCCCTGCGAACCGGTTGGTCGGCGAACCCGGAAGTAAGTAACTTCCGGGAACGGCGAAGGGCCCACCCGCACGCCCACGGTCCTTACCCGGTTTTGACGAGTTCTGCGCTTCCACGCATGCGCAGGACGCATACAGCGCCTGCGCGATCCTCCAGGAGCAGCTGGAGCATCGCACAGATGCTAGTACGCATGCGTGCATCGCGCGTGCATGAGGACGTCGCCGGCCCCGTTCCAACCGAACCGGTTGGAACGGGGCGAGAAACCCACCCCTGCTCTGGCAGATGTTTTTATACTTGATAGCTTTGGCCTGACTTGTTCAATATTGTTCACAGAAGAATCGGTGCAATAACAAAGGGTGAGAACGAGTCACCTTAAAAGATTCAATTTTTTATATCAACGATCTCCCAGTCTATCACCATTGACCAACCATGTCTTCCATTGTGCCATCGATCTTTGCACAAAACTTCTGATGTTTCCAGGCACTTATTATCTAATTACATTGCAGGGAGATGAATGCCTTCCTGTAATCAATCCAAGCTACAGTCAAGTTGATGGTTTTTTTTTTCTCTTGCAGTTTTCCAAAACCATTGTGTCAATTAGGAGTGGATCTTTTGTTCCGCTAAACTGTGGGCAGTTTTCTTTCTGCTAAGGTAGAAAAATCTTGTATTCAATTAGATGCTGTCAGACTGCATCAGCTATCACACCGATTAGACTTTTGAAAGTTGTTGGTAAGCAGGTCATTAGCCAGTAATTGCCTAGTGCTGCCCCCTTTTGTTGGCTCTTTCATGGTAGGTAGGTTTTGCCAGATGTTAACCAGTCTTAAAGTTCACCTCCTTCCATAATGTTAAATTGCTTGCGAATGAATGTTTTCAGACCAGTCAGATATTTAAACTGAAAACTTTGCAGTTCATCTTTCTCTGGTGTTGGCCAACTCTTGAGCTTCCTTGCTCACTTCCTCCCCATTTCTGATGTTATTACAAGTTATTTCAGTTCAGCATTTTTTTTATTTTTACCACCTCTATTATGCAAGCTGCATTATTGTTGTATTTGTGTTGGATTGCCCCAAAGTTGGTCCCAGAGTTGGGTTCCACCACAAATCCGCGAAGCCCTTATCCGCGGAGACATAAGCGCGAAGACTAATTCGCGCCGTTCTAAGCACTAAGGAAAAACGCGACCCTACCGCGATGACATAATCGCGGAGGGCAAATTCGCACATTCCCAAGCACTCAGTACCCTAAACCTAACCCTAAACCTAACCCTAAACCTAACCCTAAACCTAACCCTAAACCTAACCCTAACGCTAAACCTAACACTAAACCTAAACCTAAACCTAACCCTAAACCTAACCCTAATCCTAACCCTAAACCTAACCCTAAACCTAACCCTAACCCTAAACCTAAACCTAACCCTAAAACAAACCCCTAAACCTAATCCTAACGCTTACCTTAATTGAAGTCGGCTTTCTGCCGCGGCGCCGTTTTAAAGCGCCCTTCTGTTGCCGCGCTGTTGTCGCGGCAGTGATGACGCACGGTGATGATGTTGCGGCTTTAGCGCCGCAATTTTATCGCCGCAATTTTGACCAGCACGGTTTTGTCGTGCCACACCAGAGTTGCACTATTTTTTTCTTTGACTGGTTCATTGCATTTTCTCCATTAATGGATTTGGTAAAAATGTTTCTCATTCAGTTGAAATTGAAGATTCTGCCTATAGTATACAATTTGAGCTTCAGATTTCCTCATCTTCTTGGCTTATAGCTCTTGTTTGCTTCTTTAATCTTCCTTGTTTCTTGATCAATTATTCTTTGGTCTTCTTATTCTTCAGCTTCTTTTCTTTCTTTCTTTCTGTTCTAGCTTGGTTGCATCTGATCTTAGCATGTTGGTCTTATTTTCCAGCCTGATCTTCTATTTTGGTGATATTTGTCTTTTTTTTTTCTTATTTGTTGATATTATAGCATCTGAGGCATTCAGTTATAGCTAGAGCTATGCTGTACATTAGTTGGTAAGTTTCTTATGGTGACTTGCTACCAGGGGTGGGTTTCAACCGGTTCGTGGTGGTCCCTGCGAACCAGTTGGTCGGCGAACCCGGAAGTACCGTATTTTCACCCATATAACCCGCCCACGCAAATAACCCGCCCACGCAAATAACCCGCGGGTTTTCCGGATCGTGTAAAATATCTTCCGTATACCCCGCCCACGCATATAACCCGCGACGAGTAAGAGAGAAGGGAAACAGCTGAGATGGGGGGGGGGAAGAAACGGAGAAACAAGCCTGCGCAAGCTGGGGAAGAGGAAAGGAACGGAGGAGAAGGAAACAGCTGAGATCGGGGTGGGGGAAGAAACGGAGAAACAAGCCTGCGCAAGCTGGGGAAGAGGAAAGGAACGGAGGAGAAGGAAACAGCTGAGATCGGGGTGGGGGAAGAAACGGAGAAACAAGCCTGCGCAAGCTGGGGAAGAGGAAAGGAACGGAGGAGAAGGAAACAGCTGAGATCGGGGTGGGGGAAGAAACGGAGAAAGAAGCCTGTGCAAGCCTCCGATCGTGTAAAATATCTTCCGTATACCCCGCCCACGCATATAACCCGCAGGGGGCGCTGTGCATGTAAAAACCGCATATAACCCGCGGGTTATATGGGTGAAAATACGGTAAGTAACTTCCGGGAACGGCGAAGGGCCCACCCGCCTGTCCGCGCTCCTTACCCGGTTTTGACGAGTTCTGCGCTTCCACGCATGCACAGGACGCATACAGCGCCTGCGCGATCCTCCAGGAGCAGCTGGAGCATCGCACAGATGCTAGTACGCATTCGTACACCATGCCCGTGCACGAGGACGCCGCCAGCCCCGTTCCAACCGAACCGGTTGGAACGGGGCGAGAAACCCACCCCTGCCTGCTACTTATATTTGATATTACAATTTCTTTGCCGAGATAGATCTTTTCAGTTCTTCCAATTCTGCTTCTATGGATATTTTATTTTGTATTAAAATGGATGTTGATCTGCTAGCTTCTGATCTGATATTTCTAATTGTGGGTGTTGTTATTTCTAGAATTGGTGTATAGTCTTCAAATGTTCTATTCTGTGGTTGCCTGGTTCTTCATTGGACTTCACTTGTAATGTTATTATTTGTTTTCAATCTTTGTATATTTACAGTGGGTAAATTAATGGGTCTTCTACCATTCCTGCAGCTGCTGGCCCTGGTTGTTCAGCAAACAGTCCTAATCCTGTAGCCCATTTGTCACCACAAGTCCAGGAACTCCAACACCTAGCATGGTTCTTGTTGACCTGACTAATCCAGTATGGGTTTCTGTAAAATATGTCTCCCTATATTATTGATGGGAGGTATATTCTTTGTAATCAAATAGAATAGAATAACAGAGTTGGAAGGGACCTTGTAGGTCTTCTAGTCCAACCCCCTGCTTAGGCAGGAAACCCTACACCACTTCAGACAAATGGTTATCCAACATTTTCTTAAAAAACTCACAGTGTTGGAGCATTCATAACTTCTGAACGCAAGCTGTTCCATTGATTAATTGCTCTGTCAGGAGATTTCTCCTTAGTTCTAAGTTGCTTCTCTCCTTGATTACTTTCCACCCATTGCTTCTTGTTCTACCCTCAGGTGCCTCGGAGAATAGTTTGACACCCTCTTCTTTGTGGCAGGCCCTGAGATACTGGAACTCTGCTATCATCTCTCCCCTAGTCCTTCTTTTCATTAAACTAGACATACCCAATTCCTGCAACTGTTCTTCATATGTTTTAGCCTCCAGTCCCCTAATCCTCTTTGTTGTTCTTCTCTGCACTCTGGCTCCTTTGACTGGAACTGTCCAGTATGGTTGAATTTCTGCCAGAGCTCTCTTGCCAAGCACACAAGCTCCACAACCACATCAAGATAGTGCCTCACTGGCCGTTCTTATTCTTATTATCATAATGTATTCACAACAATGGGAAGTCATAACTGCCAGTTGTTTAACTGATGCTTGCGTTTATAGACATCAATTTCTTCCCAAGAGCCTACTATACATCACTGTAATATATGTGCAAATCCAAGCAGTGTGGCCTTTTTGCAATTGACAGATAGAAATTTTGTCAATTTGTAGATTTTCCAAATGCTATCCAAGGTTTTTTGTATGGCATCCAGTTTACCAATAACTATGGGGAAAGAAGAGGGAGATCCTAGGTGGCAGAGTTAAGCAAGTGATCAGTCTGGAGTTGTTACTTTCCCATAAGGAATCTGTTCTGAACCACCACCACCACCCGGCCTGTGAGTAACACAGACACAGGCTTGGCTATTTGCCACTCTTTAATCACAGGAATTACAACTCAGTTGGCCGAAAGCCCAGACAACACTCTCATGCAAGAAGGGTTGCTAGCAACCCACACCAAACAGAACGGAAATACAAAACAGACCAGACAAGAGTTCCTCAAGACTGTTATGAACGGTTGTGTCCTGCAAAAAGGACCCTCCCAATTTCTCACTTATATTGAATTGAATTGAATTGAATAAGTTTATTTATAGACCGCTCTTTTCCCTGAGGGGACTCAGGGCGGCTAACAACTTATATGGGAGGGGGAACATACAATGACATATAACACAATGTATAATTAAAATCGAGCAACATTCATTCAACATTCGGGTGGGGGCGGATTATACTCTTTACCCCCAGGCCTGACGGGATAGCCAGATCTTGAGGGCTGTGCGGAAGGTCTGAAGGGTGGTGAGGGTACGAATCTCCATGGGGAGATTGTTCCAGAGGGTCGGAGCTGCTACTGAAAAGGCTCTCCTCCGCGTAGTTGCCAGCCGGCACTGGCTGGCAGATGGCACTCGGAGGAGGCCTAATCTTATATACTCTCTTGGGAGGGGCCAAGCCACAATCACCTGGGCTTGATTATCTCTTATGAGTCTGCCTCCGCAGCTGCTGCTTCCGTTTCTCCGCCCTCCTTTGCCTGGCATCAGGAACAAACTGCCTTGTGTCCTCCCCACTGCTCCATGCCTTAGGTGCCTCCTGGTGGCCAACCAGCCTCTCTGGTCCCTGCTCTGAGTCTGAACCCTTCCCAGGGTCCTCCACATTTTCATCGCAGATTCATAGGGTTCCTCGCTATCCGAGTCCATCAGCACTCAAACGGCTCCTGCTGGGCCACAACAGGAATCCAAATCCAGCCACTCTCCAATTCCTTTAACTCTATCTAGTGCTTAATATTAGTTATTTACTGCTGACAATTAGTTGACTACATACTTGTGTATAGACATGGACAATAAAGCTTCTGAACTGGACCTTCACACTTTGTGCCTGACATTGGGATCTCCATGGGCAGCTTATGACATAATCTTCCAATTTTGATTTTCAAACTTATTGTCAGCCTCTGCTTCACTGCTGCTTTTCGGCTGCCATTGAAACGGGGAGGGGGGCATGGTATCTGGGAGGGGAATCATTATGTACTGGAGGATTGTTATTAGGAGTTGTTCTGACCATCTATCTGCGCATGTGGAAGAAGGGAGTTTCCCGCCAAGGTCAACCGTCCAGCATTCCACCCTGATGATGCTTTTTGAAGATATCTCCCACCTGACGGTTGGGTGAATTATTATTGGACTATGAAATGGGGTGCCAAGGGGAGGGGATTGAATCATACATGATATCTATTGCTTTCGCGCCAATTTACTCAGACTCAGCTTTGCTTTGCTACTCATCGTTTGTAATTACTAAAAGTACACTTAATTCTAAACATGGAGTTGAGTGGTTTCTTTCTTGATTATTAAACGAAGGAGCACCTGACACTTATTCTTTGTGATCTCCAATTATTTGTCTTCTATTCTATTATCCTTTAGTATTGTCACATCAATTATCCAGACTTTCTCCTTTTCGACCAGGTTAAATCTGGTGTGTTATGGTCCAAAGGTTTATCAGTTTGTAATCAGAAATTTCACAATATTTTAAACGACTCATTTTCAACTACTTTTTCAACTCTACGTTCCTACATCATTTTTTCATTGCTGGAACATGATAGTTTTTACAGATGAATCCATAACATCGCCCACCAGCGAGCGATTGTGGGTGTACCTCGGTTCACCCACGTTACACCTATCCTCCGCGAGCTGCACTGGTTACCGATCAGTCTCCGGATACGCTTCAAGGTGCTAGTCGTAACTTATAAAGCCCTTCATGGTATTGGACCTGGGTACTTGAGAGACCGCCTGCTGCCAATTACCTCCCACAGACCCATTAGATCACACAGGGCAGGCCTCCTCCGGGTTCCATCTACTAGCCAATGCCATCTGGCTACTACCCGGGGGAGGGCCTTCTCTGTGGTAGCTCCGGCCCTCTGGAATGAACTCCCCATAGGGATTCGGACCCTCACCTCTCTCCAGGCCTTCCAAAAAGCCGTCAAAACTTGGCTTTGCCGGCAGGCCTGGAGGTGATGAGTTCCCTCCCCCTCTCGACTTGTATGGTTGTGCGACTGTTGCCTATTTTTATTATTTGTATTTTGTTTTTATGTTCCCCTTTTTTCCCCCTTTTGAATTGTTTGCCGCCCTGAGTCCTCCCGGAGAAGGGCGGCATACAAATAATAAAATTCAATTCAATTCAATATTGTTGTTTATAATCGAATTGTGTGGTCTCCTTGCATTACCTGAGCATATGATCTACTGTTTCTTCTACCTCTTTGCAAAATCTGCAGTTTGAATCATTTGATGATTTTTTTCAGTAGTGGCCTTGAATGCCTTCCTTTGAATAGCTTGCTCTTGCACAGCCAAAATCAGGGTTTAAATTTCTTTCTTTTTTTATGTCCCAGTTGTAGGCCATTGCCAGGTTTTATTTTTATCTGCTTTCCCCTCAATCTGTTCCAGAAATCGACCATGTAATTCTTTTCCTTGCCAGCACTCTGTTCGTATTTTTATTACGTTATTTTAATATTCACTTTCTGTTTCCTGTATATTTAGTGTGTTCCATTTTTTAACTTGCATCACTGCTTGTTCTTGGCTGTCTTTTACATAATCGGCCAATGCACACTTTTCTTCTTCAGTAATTTGTTTGACCTGAGGTAAACTTTTGCCTCCATTTCTGATGGGCAGGTATAATCTATCAATAACTTGTCCAGTCAGCTTGTCTTCATTTAATAATTCCAGCAGTGTATCATAACACATCACAGGTATAGCCCAGCAATTGATGGTTTTGATTGTGTTCCCATCCTTAGCCGTTTTTTTTAACTCTTTGGATATATTCTTTACTAATCACATTTTTAACTTGTCCATGCTTGATATTATCTGAATGTAAAATGCCCAGATTCTTGTAGATTTTATCCTAATGGTTCCTGCTGATTTCACCTTTCAGCATTTGAATTCCCTTCTTGTTTGTGATATTACCCAGATTACGGCTATGATAGCAGATTTCTGTAGGCCAAATTCCACTGCTATATCTGTGCTAAAAATTCAGATTTTTGTCAATAACTGGATTTTAATTTCTGATTTTCTGCAAAGCTTCAGATCATCTATATTAGTGGTTCCCAAACTTGGCAACTTTAAGACTTGTGGACTTCAACTCTGGGAGAATTCTGGGAGTTGAAGTCCACAAGTCTTAAAGTTGCCAAGTTTGGGAACCACTGATCTATATAAAGCAAATGTGAGATTTTAGTATTTTAGTAGCAATAGCAGTTAGACTTATATACCGCTTCATAGGGCTTTCAGCCCTCTCTAAGTGGTTTACAGAGTCAGCATATCGCCCCCAACAACAATCCGGGTCCTCATTTCACCCACCTCGGAAGGAAGGAAGGCTGAGTCAACCCTGAGCCGGTGAGATTTGAAAAGCCGAACTGCTGAACTGCAGTCAGCTGAAGTAGCCTGCAGTGCTGCATTTAACCACTGCGCCACCTCGGCTCCTTTTTTGCAGCTTTCTAGCCAAGATTTACCGTCCGTTCTCCAATATTATTATGGCAATGACAAATGTTAAGGGTGAAAATGAGTCACTCTGAAAGATGCCTATAGTAATGTTGACAAAGCCATATATTTTTTTTCATTCCCAACCACCAATCCTGTCTTCCACTGCTTCATTTTTTCCATAAAGTCTAGTGTTTTTACTGACAGTAATTTCCAAAAATTTCATGATACAGCTCTGTAGTAATGAATCAAACACATTTTTAATCAATCCAGGTGATATGCAAATTGGTTTATCAGCTTTTGTAATTCCCCAGAACTATTTTATCATTAGATCTTCATTACCGTTATTTTCCCCTTTATTTTATTTTTTTGTTCTACTGAGATGGTGCTATTTCTTTTAAATAATTTTTAGATGTTGTCTGTTATTATGCCTATATATGTGCCTATCTTAAATATAGTAATCAAGCATATGATTGGCCTATAATTTCCTGGTGTTACTCCTTTCTCTTTTTGAATCAGATACATTTTTCTAGTTATTAACTACCAACTAATATCTCACTTATGCAATATTTCATCAAGCTGTTTAGCTATAGTTGGAGGTAAGCTGGTCAGATATTTGAGCCCAAAAGCATGCAATCAATCATTTCCAGGAAGTGTCCAGTTTTTTTTAATTCTTTTTACTTCATATTTAACCATTTCTGCCGTTATTAGGTCTTCAATTTGATTTTTTTACTAAATTCACTTTGAATTCATCTTTTATTCATCTGGTATTTTTATTTATAGTCCATACACATTTCTCATAGATCTTTCCAATACTGGATTGTTTCCTTTTTGTTTAGTTTTGTATTTTCAGAATTCCAATTGCCATTTATAATTTGATAGAATCATCTCTGATCTGATTGAAGTAGCTGATTTTGCTTAAATTGGATGATTTGTGCCTCATAGTGTTCAATTTTCCCAGCTATTGCTGTCGTTCGTTGCTGTTAGGCTTTTCCAAAGCTGCTTCAAATTTTCTGGTGCTAAGCCAATATTTTTTTTTTTTAATTAGGCTCATCCTGATCCTTACATTTTTCAATTTTTGTTCTTTCGTGTTTTTAAAATTACTTGCATCTGATATTAATTTCTTCATCGTGGCCTCTAGTAGGATCTTCCACTTTGTAAATGAATATGATTTTGCTGTTGGTTTTCTAATTTTTTAAAAAACCCAGTTCTTTCGTAACCCTCACCGCTGCTCTGTAGACAAGCTGTTCAGTATGTTCAATAGATGCTATTTTTATTATATACACAACAATGTGAAATCACTGCTGGTGGTTCATTAGCTGGAACGAAGGCATTGGCATTCACAGTGAGTTCTTTCCAAGAAACTAGGGTGTTATAATGTATTGGTATAATATATGTGTGGATCCAAGCTGTTGGGCCTTTTCTATTGACATCTATTATTCATTGCTTTAATTAAAAAAAATAACAAGCACAGGAGTGGTGGGTGAATTAAATCAAGCTTGATGTATGAGAGCCGAGGTGGCGCAGTGGTTAGGGTGCAGTACTGCAGGCCACTTCAGCTGACTGTTATCTGCAGTTCAGCAGTTCAAATCTCACCGGCTCAGGGTTGACTCAGCCTTCCATCCTTCCAAGGTGGGTGAAATGAGGACCCAGACTGTGGGGGCGATATGCTGACTCTGTAAACCACTTAGAGAGGGCTGAAAGCCCTATGACGCGGTATACAAGTCTAACTGCTATTGCTATTGCTATGTATATATTTAGCCAGTTTATAATTACTATACAAAATATTAGCTAGAAGGTGTCTGTGATATTGGGAGATTATCTAATTTTTAAAATATAATATAATATTGTTCTTCCTCTTGATATTATTTGTTGTTGCAAAATACACAGGTCGATACCTTAGCTCAGTGGCTAAGACACTGAATTTGTCGATCAGAAAGATCGGCAGTTTGGCGGTTCTAATCCCTAGCTCCGTGTAACAGAGTTACTTGTCCCAGCTTCTGCCATCCTAGCAGTTTGAAAGCATGTAATAATGCAAGTAGCAAAATAGGAACTACCTTTGGTGACAGTCTTCCATGCATCTTCAGCATTTAGTGATGCTGGCCAAATGATCATGGAGACGTCTTCGGATAGTGCTGGCTCTTTGGCTTTGAAACGGAGAAGAGCACTGCCACCTAGTGTCAGGAACAACTAGTACATATGTATGAGGGGAACATGTTATGCTTAATATTTGACATCTTTGTACAACCTAGAATCTTCAAAGTACAAATAAATGCATGGGCCCTGAGAAGTGATTGAACAGAAGTTTGAAGACATTCATTCTAGCTGTCTAGAATGGACTTCCGCTGATGGTTAGAATTTAGGTGAAAAAAATTAGATTAGCTTTAGCAAACTACAAGTTGGACAGGCTTGGGATACATGAAAATGTACCTATTTTTTCCCTTTAAAAATGATTGGGTTGATTCCCCATTGTTTCTGATAAAGGTTTATCAGTAATAATTTATCAAAGAAATAATGTGCCACCGTCTAGGAATCAAAAGCTTAAGAATCATGCATAAAAGCAATAATAATAGCAATAGTGTAAAGATATGTCATGTGAGGGAAAGTTAAAGCAATTTATTTTATTCAGCTAGGTGAATATAATACCTTTTATTGACATGTTTTTAATAGTCTATTGGATCATTGATTCTTTTGGTTTTTAAAAGAATTGTATTAGGATTAGAAAAAAATTCATTCACTACTGATTATACTGATCCGTTTATAAATCATAATACAGTATGTCTAAAAGCTAACTTTAATAGTCTTTGATATGTTTTGAATAACAGAAACTGTTGGGGAAAGTATTCAACATTTTAGGCAAAAAAATTGCTGATTATTATTTAGCTCTTGCTCTCTCTGTAAAGGGATGCGGTGGCTCAGTGGCTAAGATGCTGAGCTTGTCAATCAGAAAGGTCGGCAGTTTGGAGGTTTGAATCCCCAGCGCTGTGTAATGGAGTGAGCTCCTGTTACTTGTCCCAGCTTCTGCCAACCTAGCAGTTCAAAAGCACGTAAAAAATGCAAGTAGAAAAAATAGGAACCACCTTTGGTGGGAAGGTTAGAAGTGTTCCATGCACCTTCAGTATTTAGTCATGCTGGCCACCTGACCATGGAGACATCTTTAGACAACACTGGCTCTTCGGCTTTGAAATGGAGATGAGCACTGCCTCCTAGAGTCGGGAACGACTAGCACATATGTGCAAGAGGAACTTATCTCCCTGTAAAAATTAAACTATTATATGCAAGCAGAGATCTCTTCTACTATTATGGGAAATGTATGTATTTCTTCCTTACTTTGAAACCATCTTAACTAATAAAATAAGTATAATTTCTGTAAAGTTTTTTTTTTTGTTGTGGTGCCATTTCCTGTTCTGTCAGAAATAGCACTTATATTTAGCTTATGCATCAATTCTGGTGATAATTATAGATTAAGTAATCTATAATTTATTTTTCTTTATTTTCAAGAAGTTTTTACCTTCATGATAGCTCAATAACTGATTGCAACATGCAAAGTAGCGGCATATTAGTGTGTGATAGTAACAAATAATATGCACTCAATGGCTGCCCATTGGTCTCCGGACTCGCTTCAAGGTGCTAGTCGGTACTTATAAAGCCCTGCATGGCATCGGACCTGGGTACCTGAGAGACCGCCTCCTGCCAATTACCTCCCAAAGACCAATTCGATCGCACAGGTTTGGCCTTCTCCGGGTTCCATATGCCAGCCAATGCCAGCTGGCGACCCCCCCAGGGGAGAGCCTTCTCTGTTGCTGCTCCGGCCCTCTGGAACGATCTCCCCGTGGAGATCCGGACCCTTACTACCCTCCCGGCCTTCCGTAAAACTACTAAGTCCTGGCTGTTCCAGCAGCCTGGGGGCTGTTGAAGTATCCAGCCCCGTTTCAACTGTGACTGTTGTGGATTTTTAATATTGTTTGTATTGTCTTATTTATTCCCCCCCCCCCTGTTTATTGTGAGCCGCCCGGAGTCCTTCGGGAGTGGGCGGCATACAAAACCAATAAACCTAACCTAACCTTATTAAGCCATATCTAAATAACTAATGTATGTTCATATTATGAAAAGCATGAGACCCTCCAGAGCAAGCTAGATAAATAACATTCTAAATATGACTTGTGAAGTCCCAGTATTTCATATGTGGATGTTTATTTGTTTTGTTTTTATTTTTTAAACATATTTTATTTATTTTTATTGTTTTACAAACATATCAGTGAGTGAACAGTGTGGCATCTGGGTGTCATGCATTCTAATACAAATAAAACTAATAGCATTAGTCATAGTTATTACTTTCAACCAATTTATATATTTCTAATGGTAATACATATTTATATAAAGTCGCAATCTGTTGTTATTCGACTGTTCCATGTTTTCTCTTATTATTACTCTTATTCTAAGTTTTAATCATGTCATCCTTTGTTAAAAAAACACATTTTCTTTCTATCCTGAAGTGTTCTATCCCGAGTGTTCGAAGACTGCAGTTGGTCCAGAATGCAGCCGCGTGAGCGATATTGGGTGTACCTAGATACACCCATGTTACACCCATCCTCCGTGAGCTGCACTGGCTCCCCATTGGTCTCCGGACGCGCTTCAAGGTGCTAAAAGTCGTTACTTTTAAAGCCCTACATGGTTTAGGACCTGGCTACCTGAGAGACCACCTCCTGCCACTTACCACCCAATGACCAACAAGATTGGGCCTCCTCCGGGTGCCGTCGACCGGACAATGCCGGTTGGCGGCTTCCCGGGGGAGGGCCTTCTCTGTAGCTGTGCCGGCCCTATGGAACGAGATCCGGACCCTTACCATTCTTCCGGCCTTCCGTAAAGCCACTAAGACCTGGCTGTTCCGGCAGGCCTGGGGCTGTTGATCAATATCCAGCCTCACTCTAACAGAATGGATGGTGTGGAATTTTAATAATTGTATCTTTATTTTAATTTTTTACATATTTTTTTTATTTTGCCTGTAAGCCGCCCAGAGTCCCAAGGGAGTGGGCGGCATACAAATGTTAAGAAATTGAAATTGAAATTGAAATCCTACCTAGCTTCTAGTCATGTCACCTACTTACAAAAAAAAAAAAAGCAAAGAGAAAGGAAAAGAGAAGCAAATCAAAACAACACCAAAAAATGAAAAATCATCTATGATTTGATATTATTTTTATTTGCTGGATTTAAATCCTTCCTTTCCTCCTTCTTCAGGCTCCTTCTTTCATCCTTGCCCCAAATCAACACTCCTAAATTTTTTCATTGGCTGATTTGGCTCAAAGTCATCAAATGGTTGCTGTGGCGCAGAATGGACTTCAACCTGGGGTTCCAGGATATTAATTTGACACTTTAGCCACTATTTTAAACTACCCCTTTTTAATTTTAGATTTATCCGGGTTCTCTGTGAAAAAGCTGGAATTGTTCGTTTCGCTATGAATGTATGGGAACATTAATGCCTTTGGACAGCTGTCTTGTAGAGTAGCTACGTATTCAGCTGCTGCACTATTTTCCTCGGTTACATCTCCAAGGCACTTTGTAAAATTGATAGGTTGCTTTTTCATCTATAGGAAGGTAATAGACTGAAAAAAAATACCTGAGGCGACATTTTCTATGAAAAATAACCCCCTAATGTTAGCCGAATTTGTATTATTCCATTATAAACAGAATAGACACAAATGCATTCATGTTTCAGTTATAAGGAATTGTTTACTTGATATCTCAAATAATTGCACAAATAATGTAAGACTATTTTTCATTACTGAAGAACTTGGATGTAACTTTTTTTTTAAAAAAAAACTGTTTTGCATAAGTAGGATGAACTTCAGTCTTACTTTAACAAACATAATATTGTTAAACAGGAGCCGAGGTGGCGCAGTGGTTAGGGTGCAGTACTGCAGGCCACTTCAGCTGACTGTTATCTGCAGTTCAGCGGTTCTAATCTCACCGGCTCAAGGTTGACTCAGCCTTCCATCCTTCTGAGGTGGGTGAAATGAGGACCCAGACTGTGGGGGCGATATGCTGACTCTGTAAACCGCTTAGAGAGGGCTGAAAGCCCTATGAAGCGATATATAAGTCTAACTGCTATTGCTATTGCTATTGCTAGATATTGAGCCAGAAAATAAGCAGGAGGTCTTAATGACAATAACTCAGATCATATGAATTTGACTTAATGATTGTTATAAAACTCACTTAACAATCACAATCATTGAAAAATTGGATCCATTCGTGACTGCCTGAACTTATGACCATAATGATTTACAACCAAAATTCCTGTCCCTATTATATTTCTAAGTTGAGGACTCCCTATACTGACCTATAATAAAATCATAACGGCCTCAAAATACTTCAGGGCAATTTTCTCTATGTAGAATCTGCCTATTCTTTTTGTATAACTGAATCCACATGTTATGGATTCCTTCATCCTGGGAAGTTGTTCTTGGGGTGTAGGGGTATGAGTGCAGCAGCCCAGAATTGAACTTTTGGATGTTTTTCTTCCTTGGAGACAATCAATAAATACATGTCTTCAACAAGTTTTTGAGCTGGATTATTATCTATGACTATGGGATTGTTAAAGGTTGAATTTTGAATATTGTGTTTGACTTGGTTTGATTTTATGTTTACTTTCTGATTTGTACTTAATACAAACTTACTGTCATAACTATGAAACTCTTAGAGTTTGGCAGAGAGCTAATATTAATTTTGAGAGAGAGAAAAAAAGAATTAAGAAGGTTTGATCACTGAGGCTTCGGAGATTAGCAGATGACAGTCTGTAAAGCAATTATACATCTCACCTCCACTGACATCTCCCAAATGGCAAAAGGGTAAGAATTTGTTTCTCAGGCTGAATACATAGCACCTTCTGACATTTTTATTGGCCTTCATTACAGAAAACCACTTTGGTAGAGACAAGTCTTGGTCTGTGGTTTTAATTTATTTTCTTTGTTCATTCAAAAGTAACTGCAAATTGATTTCTGTGATGCCGTAGATTAACTAAAATCTAGAACACGTCCATTATTATATTTGTCACCCTAAAGACCAATCCGTTCAATTAGTTGATAAGAACTTGGATATTTTTACTTATTCCTTTTTTAGTGGCTGACTCGCTATGATATGGAATTATGCAAATAGATGTGGAAAAGGAAAGGAATAGAATCTTTTGGAGCTCAGGAAATATCAGAAAAATTTTATGGATGCAAGTTAGCTGGAATATTGAGAGAGGATTGCAACAGACATTTAATTTACTGTATATGTTCTAATTTTTCTGTACTTGTCTAAGTTGCTTTCTGCTAAAGTGGTTGACTTAACAGATGGATAGTTAAGAAATCGCAATTACTTCAATGAAACTATCATTCATTTATACATTGTGTACACTTTATATGATGTGTCAGTAGATTGGCTGAAATGCAGTAATAACTATGAACTTATCATCAATTACTTTTTAAAATTAATACATGTTGGGTGATGGAAGATATCTTTAAAATTGGATGAGAGTTTAAGGAACATATTTTTAAAAAGCACTCAAATGATTTATAACAATACTTTCCTTATGCATTTACTTATTTTAAAGTATTCAGAAAGGACTATCTCTAGGGTCTTTATAGTGCGAGTGGCAGTGGTGGGTTTCAAAAATTGTTTGAACCTACTCTGTGGGTGTGGCCTCGTTTGTGGGAGTGGCTTGCCACCCATGTGACTGGATGGGAGTGGCTTGCCGCCCATGTGACCGGATATGAAGATGCTGACGACACTTGTCAGAACCACCTTAAATTACCTCACACACAGCACTGGCATGCATAAGAATAGGATGTAAACTTGTTTTTTAAAAGGCATCTTTGGTTTGCGTTAAAGCAACTTCAACACACGCAATGTTCTGATTGCACCGCAAACGCAGTAGTCATCCTTACCTTTCACAGAGGCACTGAGTTTTATAAATAGGAGCATGATAGTGTAGAATAATCATATCCAAGGACCAGTGGTGGGTTTCAAAAAATTTTGGAACCTCTTCTGTAGGTGTGGCCTGCTTTCCGGGTCCACTGGTGGAACCTCTTCTAACCGGTTCAGTAGATTTGACGAACCGGTTCTACTGAATAGGTGCGAACTGGTAGGAACCCACCTCTGGCGAGTGGGTATGTCCAATATTCTCTTCTATTCAAAGGGAAACAGATTCTGTAAACTGCTTAGAGAGTGCTTGTAAAGCACTATGAAGGAGTATGTAAGTCTAAGTGCTATTGCTAGTGCTACTATGACACAGAATTACCCTTTAGAATGAAATCCCACAATACCTCATTGTTTTCATGAAAAAAATACTGAATACATGGTATTGACAGAACATAATTAATCGGACTTGTTCTAAGTTGACAAAGGAGTAGACTAAGGCTGTATACTCTCCTCTTATTTATTCAACCTATGTTCTGAATATATATAAAAGGGGTTTGAAAGCGGTTTTAAAATTGGAGGAATAAACATGGGTTCTATTGACTATCTGAGTAGCCCTGGGTTCCTATACATACAATTTCTTCTTTCAGTACAGTAGTGATTTTTGTACATTCTTCTTAACAAAAACTTTTCCAGATATTTGCAGCAGTGGATATGACAATTACTTCCCGAAGCGTAAATATGTGTTTTTCACACATTCAAACTATTTGTTTCAGATAACGAACCTTGGAAGCATTAGAAGGCCTTCTGCTTTATCCACAGATAGGCAGTGCTGATGCAAAAAGCTTTTTCTGGGTTCCTAATGCCTTGCCTGGTGGCTTTATATCAGTTTCCTTTCCACAGATAATTTTTGTGTGTGTATCAGGTAAAAGAGATCCATCTGCAGAAATCTGCTTCTGGGCAAAAGTTGTATTTGCTAAATAAGACAATTTTTTTTTTGAAAATCAGCACGGAGGAAGGTCTGAATAATGGAAAGTAAAACTAGGCATACATAGAGCAAGCAACGACAAATAGCCAAGGTAAGTTATATATTTCAACTTAGGCAGCTTCTGTTGAGAGAATAGGTAGATGCACTTATGTGCAACTATAGTATCACTTTTCTTTCTGAGTGAAATATTTTTCTGAATACATTTATATTTTCTCACCCAGAAACATGGCAACCATTTTGCAATGCAATCAGTTCCAAAAGTCATTAGTGGACTAATGCAGAGAGAGGGGGTTTAGGGAGAGAAGGGGGGGGGTGTTTGGAACCTTACTCCCTTTCCCTTTAATGGTATTTGTATGCCGCCCACTCCCTATTTGTATGCTGCCCACTTTCCTAATCCCCAATAGGACTGATCTGTCCAGTGCATTTACAATTATAAGAGCTGTTTTGAAACCTCTATGGTGTGGGAAGGAAGGCAGGGGAGAGGAGAAGAGCAATCTAGGTGAGAAAAGACAACACAACTCAGATGTGAGAATTGTGGGAAGAGAAATTTCAGAGATTTCACCTTAATTATCTCACTATCAATCTAAGTGAGGATTTACTCTTATAGTTTTCGATTTTCTCTTCTCACCCCAGAACCAGCATTACAGATACTCCCCTGAAATCTGTCTAGTTGCGGTTCCTTCCTACATATATATATGTAGGTCTTCAGTTATTCGGGTTTTCTCCCGCGTAAAATTGGAGGTGTCTTGGCGACGTTTCGACAAAGTCTCATTCGTCATCTTCAGGCTTCGTGCTTCCAGTAGCAATGTGAGATCTCGGCTGTTTCTTCCTTTTAACTGCCAGTGGGGATTTGAGCTGATTGGGTGGGAGCTTGGCTGTGTTCTGAGCTCCCATATACATACATACATACATACATACATACATACATACATACATACATACATACATACACACACACACACACACACACACATACATACACACAATCCACAAAACACAACAACTATTAGAAATATACTCGATGCATTTAAATTGCTATAATTCTTGGAAGTGTGAAAGCAGGGTTTTGAATCACCATATGTGAATACACCAACTATTTATTTTGCTGGAAATTTTCCAAGTAAGAAAAGGGAATTCAGGGCTGCTACTATTACCCTTGTAATACAGATATTCATTCACAACCTTTATAAGCAAACATTCTTTCTAATAGTAGTTACATCTTTTTTCCTGCTAGGAATGAAAAATAGCCAGCAAAGGTGGTGCAGGTTGTGTCTTTGCTGTATTAGCACTCTGAACTGGGGCCAAAGACTGGAAATTAAATATTGAGTGTTGAGGAAAATAGTTGTGAAATAGGGAATCCTTTACACTCCTTTCAGACAGACCTAACAGCTGTTTGACTGAACTGCTGTTTGCAGTTCACTTGCTCACCATGCAGATAGCTAAGTGCCTTTCCTGACATTTTACTGAAAGGCAGTAAATTTCTTTTTTTAGCACACACGGCAACGAGCAGCCGTTCTTACAGAATAAAAGCAAAAGTTTATTTTATTTTTAATGTGTCAAGTTCCACATAGATGGGAAGACCAAGGAACTGTAACTAGACAGATTTCAGGGGACTATCTGTAATGCTGGTTCTGGGGTGAGAAGAGAAAATCGAAAACTATAAGAGTAAATCCTCACTTAGATTGATAGTGAGATAATTAAGGTGAAATCTCTGAAATTTCTCTTCCCACAATTCTCACATCGGAGTTGTGTTGTCTTTTCTCACCTAGATTGCTCTTCTCCTCTCCCCTGCCTTCCTTCCCACACCATAGAGGTTTCAAAACAGCTCTTATAATTGTAAATGCACTGGACATATCAGTCCTATTGGGGATTAGGAAAACCATTAAAATCTCACTGCTCCAGAAAGCCTTCAGGGGCTGACCTGATTTAATTCTGTCCTATAGCACAGTTATGACTTTCTGTATATAAACTTCAAATTTGAGAAGCAGGGCAGATATGCCTTCTATATATATACGTACGTATGTACGTACGTATGTATGTATGTATTTAGTGTCACAACCCCTGGTATGCCCAAATATGGGAGGAAGTCTGCTTCTTCCATTCTCTGTCTATCGGCTCGTCACAAGAGACCATCCAGACAGAAACCCAATATTTTTACTGTTGCCTTTGTTACATTTGTGTTGTATTTGTGCTGATAAATAAATAAAGGGAGACTAGTATAGATCTATTTCAAGCTATTTAGCTCTCATCAGCTAGCCATACCCTTACTGGGATTTGAACCTGGACTGTATTACATATTAGGCAGATGTGTTAACCACTAAGCCACAAGGTTCTGGACAGTTTGGGGGACTTGTTTTGGACTGCGTGTCATTATTGCCACCCTTGAAGTGGGGGTATATAATTTTAAATGTAATATTAGCTACTGACTAGTTTCATTCTAGGGCACACAGTAGCGTGGCTCAGTAGCTAAGACGCTGAGCTTGTTGATCAGAAAGATCAGCAGTTCAGCAGTTTGAATTCCTAGCGCCGTATAACTGTGTGAGCTCCCGTTACTTGTCCCAGCTTCTGCCAACCTAGCAGTTTGACAGCATGTAAAAATGCAAGTAGAAAAATAGGAACCACCTTTGGTGGGAAGGTAACAGCATTCTGTGCATCTTTGGCATTTAGTCATGCCAGCTACATGACCATGGAAACGTCGTCGGACAACGCTGGTTCTTCAGCTTTGAAACGGAGATGAGCACCGCCCCCTGGAGTCGGGAACGACTAGCACATATGTGCGAGAGGAACCTTTACCTTTAGTTTCATTCTTATTGGGACTTTTCCGTATCCATCTGATTGTTGGAGGAAGAAGAGCTGAAAGTGTTCCTTGCGTCCCGTTGCATGGGAATTGCAACTGTCCAGCATAGCAGGAAACTATGAGAGTTTTTATCTGGGAATTGTAGGAAGAGAACTATGGTGACTATAGCCTTAGTTTTGAGACCTAATGTACAACTTGTGTCCTTGATATATTGCACAATGTGTGACATAGAATTCAGAGGAGTATTGCTGGATAATGATAGCATTGTTCATGTTAGAGAAAGACTATGTGAAGGTGTCTCTCATCGTGTGTGTATATGATGGTGCTGTTCAGGTAGATACAGGAGATGGGGAATAGATGTTGTTGCAGAGTCTGGTTCCCTTGATGAAATCATTGTCCTGCTGTTTCTTGTTACTTATAAGACTCTGATTTAGGCAGAGTGGTTAACTGTTTGGAGCTGCTACCAACGCTTGAGAAAGTGCGGTGTCATTGTTCCATACGGGCAGTAGCATATTAGTAAGGGCTTTGAGTAGTTGGAGCTCCGAGTTGTAGGTGGCAATCAGTGTTGTTCTGTTTCAGCATACTGTCTTTTAATAAGGTCCTCCTGGGAGTTGATCTAGCTATATTGATTTGTCTGATCCTTCTGTGTGACTAGTTCAGTCTCCTGAATGCCTGGCTTAATTCCATCAGTGGAGTATCTCTGTCAAATGAGTCAGAAGAGATCCATTTGTAGCACAGTCTGGCTACAAGTGATGGTTTTGGTGATGTGTTCTGTATGGGGCTGTATGGAAACACACTGATACACATGGTGATCTATAAATATCCAAAATGATGTGTATGTATATGTGTAGTTTTACTAACGCATCAAGAAAATTGATCTTTTCTAAATATAGGACGCAGTGGCTAAGACGCTGAGCTTGTTCATCAGAAAGGTCAGCTGTTCAGTGGTTCTAATCCCTAGCGCCACATATCGGAGTGAGTTCCCGTTACTTGTCCCAGCTTCTGCCAACCTAGCCGTTCAAAAGCATGTAAAAATGCAAGTAGAAAAATAGGAAATACCTTTGGTGGAAAGGTAACAATGTTCTGTGCACCTTCTGTGTTTAGTCATGCTGGCCACATGACTACGGAGACATCTTTGGACAGCGCTGGCTCTTCAGCTTTGAAATGGAGATGAGCACCAGCCCCTAAAGTCGGGAATGACTAGCATATATGTGTGAGGGGAACCTTTACCTTTACCTTATTTTAAGCCACCCATTATGACATTGGCATTTCTCCCCTCCAAGATAGTGTTGGAAGTACAATCTCATCAGTAAGCTCTACTGAAGTACTTGTTTATCTTGATTTTTAGTCATTATTTCCTGAACCCTTTACAGTTGAACCCCCGGTCACGACCATAATCCGTTCCAGAACTTCAGTCGGCACCCAATTTGGTCATGATTTGGAATGAGCTACCCCCAGAGATCCGGACCTTACCCACTCTCATGGCCTTCAGAAAAGCCGTTAAAACCTGGCTATTCTGGCAGGCCTGGGGCTGTTGACCTCATTGTTGAGGTCCAGCCTCGATCAGAACGAATGCATGTCGTTGTGATTTTAAATCTGTCTATTTTTATTTTTATTACTTCTTTCCTTCTTTTTGTAAGCCGCCCGGAGTCCTCCGGGATTGGGCGGCCTATAAATTTTATTAATAAATAAATAAATAAATAATAAATGACTGGAAGCAAGACTGACTGCACATGCGTGCACAAAAAATAAAGGTGCAGAAGGGAAAATCGCTGCAGCTGTGATTGATCACGGTTCCACCACAAATCCGTGCTCGACTAAACCGCGCCCGACTAAACCGCGTAGCTGATGTCATCAACAGGGCGACAACAGCGCGGAGAGAGAAGCACGCTGTAAACCCTAAACCTAAAATTAACCCCTAAACCTAAACCTAACCCCCCTAAACCTAATCCTAATCCTAAACCTAACCCTAAACCTAACCCTAAACCTAACCCTTAACCTAACCCTAAACCTAATCCTAACCCTTAACGTAACCCTAAACCTAACCCTAAACCTAACCCTAACCCTTAACCTAACCCTAAACCTAACCCTTAACCTAAACCTAAACCTAAACCTAACCCCCCTAAACCTAATCCTAAACCTAATCCTAAACCTAATCCTAAACCTAACCCTAAACCTAAACCTAACCCTTAACCTAACCCTAACCCTTAATCTAACCCTTAACCTAATCCTAAACCTAATCCTAACCCTTAACCTAACCCTAACCCTAAACCTAAACCTAAACCTAAACCTAACCCTTACCTTAAGTTGAATCGGCTTGCTTTCAAAGTGCTATTTAAAGCGCCCTTCTTTCTCCACACTGGCTGTTGTCACCCTGTTGATGACGTCAGCGACGCGGTTTAATCGGCTCAGCTTAGTCAAGTGCGGTTTTAATCGGTCACGATTGATCACCACCCAAGGATGTGTTCGTGAACAGAGTGAAACATTTAGCGGATTTTTGGGCCGGCACCTGGTTTGGTCATAGGCAGAAGCGTTCGTGACCCGAGGTTCCACTTATTCCCTATTTATTTTATATCATCCTACTTCAATACTTCACCCATCATACAACCCCAAAATTCTGTCCTTGAACTCAAAAGTTCCTGGTGTGATGAAGAAAAAAAAGATATATATAACCAACTCTCTGGACTCTGAAACTAGCCAAGGTAGCCAAATAATTGAAGATAAACAAGCTTCTCACTATACTCCTATGCAAGACTTTATCTCCTGGGAAACCTGTGAATTTAAGAATAGAGTCGAGGTGTTTTTTTTTTCCTCATGGAACTAATGAAGACCTGCCCTTCTCTCTCCTAAAGAAAGACAATGGATTCCTCTATAGCAGTGGTTCCCAAACTTGGCAACTTTAAGACTTGTGGACTTCAGCTCCCAGAGTTCTCCAGCCAGAAGAGCTAGCTGGAGAATTCTGGGAGTTGAAGTCCACAAGTCTTAAAGTTGCCAAGTTTGGGAACCACTGCTCTATAGAGATGACTTTTAAGAATAAGTGTGCTACCCACCAGTGACGTGCACTCAGCTTTAGCCCCGGTGAGGCTGTTTTTAGACTTGTGGACTTCAACTCCCAGAATTCCACAGCCAGGCATGCTCAGTTCCGATTTAAAGCGACAGCATTTTCCCCCCCTTGCAAAATAAGTTTTCCCGTTCTTTTTCTTCTCCCTCCCCCTCCTTCCTCCCTCTCTCCCTCCCTCCCCCCTCTCTCAAACAGACACATGCACACAGAGAACTTTGATCCTTCTCTCACTCACTCACTCTCAAACACAAACACAGAAGTTGGATTGGATATATTTTCCAAAGGCTTGAAAGCAGCTCCTCTGCCATACCCCCCCTTCCCCTGCGGCCTTCCGATCAAACTTTTGGAATTCCTCCCCCCTCCCCACACACGCACCTTTTCCAGCTGTTTCAGAGACAATTTCAACTCTGCTTTTCCCTGCCCTGCCCTCCCCTCTTGAAAAGCCAGAGCTCTGAAGTCAGACTGAGCTAGTCGCTCCCAGAAAACTCTAAAAAGCCTTTAAAAATGCCCTCTACAGGAGGCGAGAGAATACTTGCCTCATTTGCATAATAAATTCTTCGCTTGTTAACCCTTGCTTAACTCTTAAAAGGTGAAAAATTCCTTATGCAAAAGAGGCTCCTAGTCCTCTGGCCTCCTCCTAGTTAATACTGAGAGCAGACACCAAGCCACTGTGACTTGAAATCTGGTAGCAACTACCGTGGCTTTAATTATTTTAAGAAAATTATTTAAAATCCTTTCCTTTCCCTGAGGAGACTGGTGAGGCCCAGCCTCCCTTGCCTCTAGTGACTGCACGTCCCTGCTACCCACCATAGAGGTGGTATCCGAATCTATTTCCCCAGTTAGTTTCTGGCTGAGGAGCTAAATAAAACTCTCCTCATATGTTTTAGTTAAACATTGTCTCCTTTTCTTGCCAGCTATTATAGCTCTGTCTGAGCATTTATCAGCTATTTCTGTTTAAACTGACAACCTGAGAAAATATTTGATGCTCATATAGACTCTATCCAAGGCATAAAGATAAGGGAAGCAGATTATTTTTATTGAGCTCCTATGCTAGGAAGATGGTGTGAAAGCAACAAAAGGCTTAGGCAAGCCCAAATCATAAACAGAAAGTTTTTCCTCACTTATCAACAGATAAGTTTTTATCCATTCTTAATAACAGCATTAATGCCGGAAGATAGGGTACTATCTTCTCTGTTCATTTTTCTCTAAGCGAGTTGCTTTCCTGCCACCTCTATACCATTGATCTTGTCCAGATCAATGCATTTTCTAATATGAATGATAGAAAAAGGCTCGGTTGTTCTTCACAAATTCATTTGTTCCATCAATGCTATTAAAAATGAGCTCCTTTCTGTAAGTTTTTTGAAATTTCTCCATTCAAGTGTTTATTGATCTACATGTGAGATCTCTTTTAGACAATATTGTAACAGTGTATTAACTCAATTATGTGTTCAATTTGGACAGCTACCACATTTCCTCTGTCGTATCTCCATTCTTGACAGCAAAAGAGTGTATTCAAACATTCCAACAGTGTTAGAGCTGAGGTGGCAGAGTGGTTAGGGTGCAGTACTGCGGGCCACTTCAGCTGACTGTTATCTGCAGTTCAGCGGTTCTAATCTCACCGGCTCAAGGTTGACTCAGCCTTCCATCCTTCCGAGGTGGTTGAAATGAGGACCCAGACTGTGCGGGCGATATGCTGACTCTGTAAACCACTTAGAGAAGGCTGAAAGCCCTATGAAGCGGTATATAAGTCTAACTGCTATTGCTATTGCTATTAGAGAAACGTTGCTAGGCCTGGTCAAAACTGATGAACTGATGAACTCAAACAATACAATGGGCAAAGATGGCTAGGCAGAATTTTCTTCTAAAATTGAACCTTACACAAACTATGGAATTCATTCTTAAGAATGTAGAGTCTTTTATCTCTTTACAACATGTAAACCAAAATTGTAACGTTGTCTATACTAATATCATAAATCAGTTTGCTGTTTAACTAAAAACTAATTTGGAGATAACATATTATTTCATATTCACTTACAAAAGTTTCTAAGGCAGTCACAGATAGTAAAATAATTTCTCTTCCAGGTTTTTGTTTTAAAAAGTGATAGGGAGGAATATATATGATATTAGAGAAACTATATATATATATATATATATATTTAATCTAATAAATACATTATCATTTTAAGACTATGAAGTACAGTTTTTATGAAGCAAGAATTTTACCTACTGGATTATTTATTCTTAAAGTCCATTTCTAAGGATTTCCTGTAAGAATTGTATATCAAAACCCCTGAGGTTCATTTTTTTAAAAAAATTAAATAAATAAACCAGTTTTCTCTATTTTTCAGTATCTTGGCAAACAACTCTTGTATTATTTTGGAGCTGTAGGGCTTGTTTTGGAACTTTTTAAATTCTAAGCAGGGAAATTGCTTTCCTATTTGCCCTAGTGAATTCACCACTTTTCTTCTCTAAATAACTGTTTCATAAAAGCTGTCGCCCTTTATCAAAATCAAGCTAAGGCAAGATGGTTCTACTAACAGCCATGTACCTCAATCCTATTCTGCTTCTTTTCATCCACCACTGACCTTGTTAAACTAAAAAAAAAAGACCTCTATTATTTTATAATTTCTCAAATAACTCTGTTTTCAAGTTCTTCATCTGTTTATGAAACCAAAGAGTCTTGTATGATGACATAATAATAATAATAATAATAATAATAATAACAACAACAATAATAATAATACGTTACGTCGTCCTAGGCCCCTGGGTGGGGCCCGACTAGTAACCAATGCCAAATCCGGCGAAACAACTGGCCGCTGTGATACAATTGTATAATAATAATAATAATAATAATAATAATAATAATAATAATAATAATAATAATAATAATAATCTCCATAGGGTATAGTTACTAAATCCAATAGTTTTGTGGTTATTTGGACATTCTGTCTGAATGAGGAAAAAAATGAAATTTTGACTTTGGGTTTTGACAATTAAGTAGGTTATTGTTGTAGGAATGGCTAGTGATTGTTATCTGGCATAACTGAAAAGTAATAACTTTATTATGTATATTATTGCCAATAAGTTGGAAGTTACTGCTTTTTGTTTCTTTTTTATTTCTTTTTCTCCTTTCCATCACTTATATCCTCTGTTCCCTTTCCTGTTTTTCTATTGCTTTTATTTCTATTTGTATTTTATATTAATTTAGAATTTTTTAATAAAACATATATGTACGGTATTTTCACGACCATAAGGCGCACCGAATTATAAGGCACAGTATCAGTTAACGGTAAATTTTCAAACTTTTTTCATATATAAGGCGCACCGGATTATAAGGCGCACTGCCGGTTTTTGATCAAATTTTAGGATTTTCAGTGCGGCTTATGGTTGTGAAAATAGAGTAGGCTAAATTCATTAAGTAATTAATTACAAAGACACAGTAAAGACAGAGGGAAGAAATGTCAGAGGTTTGTCTACATATAGTTTACCTTAAATGTGAAAATAGTATTTCCTTTATCTATTATCAAGGGCCAGTGGTAAAGAAACAATTCTTCCCCAGTACAGAGAGTAACAAGTAGTTTTTTGAAAAATAACCGATGTACTTTATTTTAATGCTTTTTCCAAAGGGCTATCAGCAAACACACTTCACACTTCACTCTGTTCTTAAAATCTATTTTGTTGATTTGAAAATAACAATGCCATAACTTGCCAAGGAACAAGGATAAAATCAAAACACATCACTATCCTCTATGTGTTCCCTTGAACTTGTTATAGTATTGAATTTATTTGGGAACTTTTTATATAATCATAGAAAAAGATATCTAACAGATTTTGATGACAGAAAAATGGAAAATGTATATATATATTAATATATATTATGTATATATATATATATATATATATATATATATATATATATATATATATATATATATATATATATATATATATATATATATATATATACACATACATACATACATACATACATACATACATACATACATACATACATATATATATATATATATATATATATATATATATATATATATATATATGATCTGAAGGAGTTCTGTCAAGTGCAGGAAATGAAGACTCCAGGCAGTTAAAATGAACATATAGGTTTATTGCATGCTAAAGTTCTCCACAAGAATCTGAACTACTAACAGTCAAAGCAAATTGGCAATAGATAAGGATCAACATAATTCAATTGATCTGGACTTATATCTCTTGTGAGTGCTCAAGTCTCAAGACTAGTAACATGTCTGGAACGGAAGGCACTTCAGATAGTCACTCACGCCCTCATCACCTCAAGACTGGATTACTGTAATGCGCTCTACATGGGGCTGCCCTTGAAAAGTGTTCGAAGACTTCAGCTAGTCCAGAATGCAGCCGCGCGAGCGATTGTGGGTGCACCCAGGTACACCCACGTTACACCTATCCTCTGCGAGCTGCACTGGCTGCCCATCAGTCTCCGGACTCGCTTCAAGGTGCTAGTCGTTACTTATAAAGCCCTGCATGGCATCGGACCTGGGTACCTGAGAGACCGCCTCCTGCCAATCACCTCCCAAAGATCGATTCGATTGCACAGGCTTGGCCTTCTCTGGGTTCCATCTGCCAGCCAATGTCGGCTGGCGACCCCCGGGGGAGAGCCTTCTCTGTTGCTGCTCCGGCCCTCTGGAATGAGTTCCCTGTGGAGATCCGGACCCTTACTACCCTCCTGGCCTTCCGTAAAGCTACTAAGTCCTGGCTGTTCCAGCAGGCTGGGGGCTGCTGAAGTATCCATCCCCACTTCGATTGTGATTGTTGGGTATTTTAATATTGTTTGTATCGTCTTATTTATCCCCTTTCCCTGTTTTATTGTGAGCCGCCCGGAGTCTTTCGAGAGTGGGTGGCATACAAAACTAAGATATTAGTTTCAACTACCATTCAGGTTTTAATTTGAGTGCCTTTTTTCTTCCTGAAACCTTATTGGTGAGGAGCTTGGATGGGACCATGAAAATCTGTGGTAATTAACTTGCCATTTTATTTTTAAGCTAAGCAATTCAGTTGAGTAATTTCCATAAAGTGTGCTCCTATTTTTCTCGCTTTTGCTTTTTTGTTTCTTTCCCCTTCAAATACTCTACTGCAGGGGTGTCAAACTCGATTTCATTGAGGTCTGCATCAGGGTTATGTTTGACCTCAGGGGTCAGGGTGGGCGTGGCCAGCTTGATGTCATTTGTGTCAGGGGCTTCTGTGGTGGCCCAATTGCTCCCAAGCTCTGCTTTCAGCCGCCATGCTACCCTCTGCCTTCGTGGCTGAAAAAGGAGCCTGGCAGAGGGCGGAAAATGAGCTCTATTTTTGCTGGCAGAAGCACCGCAGTGCAAGTTTCTTTGGTGTTTCTAGGACAGCCCCATAGGCCACATCTAAGCACCACATGGGCTGGATCTGGCCCCCAGGCCTTGAGTTTGACACCCCTGCTCTACTATATATCAAGGGTCTCCAACCTTCAATAGGACTGGCACCAATCCATGGCATGCCAGCAATTGGTCTTCCCAAACAAGCGAATCCCCTCCATGGGATGCAGGAAGCACGTGAAACCTTGGTCCCTCTGGTCCACGGAAAACCAGTCTCCCCAGAACTGGTCACTGGTGCCCCAAAGGTTGGGGGCCGCTGCTGTATATTAAAGTTATAAATGATTACTGACCATCTTGTTTCAGCTGGGAGAGTTGCCAGCATACTTCTAACCATCTGGATACAGAACTTGGGTTTCCTTCAAGAATTTTTAAGCCTGAACCTTATGTTGTTCTTTCAGTTAACACCAGTTGGAACCACGATCTTCACCGGATTCTCTGGAAACAGAGGCGCCACAGATATAGATGATGGACCCAATGGCCAGATAGAGTACGTCATCCAATACAATCCCAGCGATCCAGTATGTGAAATTTTATTTTCAGTAAATGTTGTTGGAATATTTTTTTTAATTTAAAAAATGTAAAATAGAATACATTAGATATGCTTAATTTATTCTTTTATTAATTTAAATATATATTGAAAGGTTTGAGTACCATTTTTTGTAATGTGTTTTCGACTCAGGTTTTGTCAAAGTGTTATCCATGGAACAAGGCGATGTTCTTAAAAGAGGTGGTGTATAGTGATGGCCATTCAGTTCTGGTTATCTACAGGAATATCTACAGGAATAAATCCCTTTAGTTTTCTTAGCAACATTTTACAGAAGTGGCTTGCAAGTATCTTCTTCCTAGTCATGTAAAGAATGTTAGGCCCAAAGCCACCCAGCTGATCTCCTTGCTCAAACTGGACTCAAGATTAAGGTGACCAGACGTCCCGCTTTTGGTGGGACAGTCCCACTTTTGAACAATTTGTCCCGCGTCCCACGGCGTTTTAAAAAAGTCCCAATTTTTTTAAAAAATTTAATCAAGTAACCCCCCACCCCCCCGGTCAATGGTGTCCCTCTTTACCAATGTTAAAATCTGGTCACCTTACTTAAGATAGTACTCATGGTTTCCTTTTTCCAGTCCAGTTCTTTTAATCATTTTACTAGGCTGGCTCTTAAAGGAGATAATGGATCAAAAATGGCATAGTACTTTCATTTTTGAATACACAAAACCATAAAGTTTGAGGCTAAATGTTTTAATTATACATTAGGATGAATGAATTAAATTTAGTCACTCTTGGAGACTGTCAATGATCTATCTGTTAAAATAATAAGGATACGACCATATCACGAGGAAATTACTAAGTCTTTGTGTCAAACTGAGTGGAAGGTATAGCGAGGAAGAATATGGGCAAGTAAAGTCAGAGACCTTCTTATAAAAGAATAGAGTTGAACTCCTTTCTTTATAATCGTGAAGGCAGCATATCGAATCTAGCAAATATAAAAAGTCCAATTTGCACTTGGCAAAGAATATTGGCAAAATGATAAGCTGTTAATAACAGTTTTCTCAATAAGATTGAGCTATATAATTTTGCGATTAAACTATGGCTCTTTCTGCCTATAATCTGTACTTTCAATTCTAATGGGTTCTTTTAAAGTCAAATGAACATAGATGGTGAGTATAACACCGTAGGAATTGGAGTTATTATTCCAGTTATGCAAGAAGATGTAAATCTATCCCATAGGATCCTTGAAGCCAGAGGGCTCTCAAAATAGGTTAATATTTTTCTACCTGTCCAGTTAGGTCCAGCAGGAGATGTGTATCTGGGCCCCAGCCAAAAGAGACTTTTTCCTCTTGAGATCCAGAAGGACAACTTTCTCTGCCATGGGCAGCCTTCAAATTTGACACAAATGAAATAAAATAAATAATAAACCCGGGACCTTGGCAGTTAATGATGAGTCCATTTTATGGTTAGCTTGGATATTTATGAGTGCACCTGGCTGCTATTTTAATGCTATTCCTGTTTTTAATTTTTTTTTTCTATTCTGCTCACTTCATATAAAGTATATGACAGAGGGGGTAACAAACTCAAGGCCCAGGGGCCGGATCCGGTCCACGGAGTGATTAAAACTTGCCCATGGGGCTGCCCTGGAAACAGCAAAGGACTGGCCCATGGTGCCTCTGCCAGCGAAAATGGAGCACTCCCAAACTCCATTTTCTCTGGCAGAAGGTTGCAGGAGGCCGTTGCAGCTGAAAACAGAGCTCTGGGGGCCGTTTTTGCTGACAGAGCACTCAGGCCACCATAGGGCCCTGTTCTGACCCCCCTTCTCTGCTCGTTCAAAGACGACAGTCAGACAGACTTAAAAGGAAAGAACTTTATCAGCCTCAACTCATGCTGGCTGCAAGCCCAAAAATAAACATAAATAAAGTCTCTGGCAAGAAGATAACGGAATGCAAAAACAAAGATCTCTTACAAAGCAATTTACTTCTCCAAGTGTCTCTTTGAATCAGGGTTACAGAAAGCAAATCACTTATCCAAGTGTCTCTCACAAACAAACCACGACCAATGAACGATGAACGTTGACTCCTGCAACCAGGGTGTGGCACCATCAGTCCTTTTATCTCCAGAAGACCACACTAACGAGCCCCAGCTGCATTGTTATTCCTTCATCCCGACTCAACTCACAGCAAACTTCTGCTGAGTCACAACAGGGCCCCTAACACGAGTGATGTCAAGCTGACCATGCCTATCCCGGGCCCCCAAGGTCAAACACAACCTGATGTGGTCCTCAATGAAATTGAGTTTGACTCCCCTGAGATATGAAATGAGTGGCAATAAACAAACAAACAAATGATTCTACTGTAGTCGAAGCAGAATGAGGTTTTAATGAAGAGTTAGATCAGTGTTTCTCAACCTTGGCGACTTGAAGATGTCCGGACTTCAACTCCCAGAATTCCCCAGCCAGCAAATGCTGGCTGGGGAATTCTGGGAGTTGAAGTCCGGACATCTTCAAGTTGCCAAGGTTGAGAAACACTGAGTTAGATGCATATCTGGATAGACCGGTCAGATCCAATACAAAGTATGAATGCCTTTGAAGGAAAGCACATTATGATGCCCTCTCTCCTTATTTAATGACCATAATAGGTTCCTGCAAAATGGTCAATAAGTGAAAACAATGCCAGCATTACTCTCACTCCACTGGGCACTGTTGTCAGGTGCGACTATCTGGATATGCACATCCAAATGTTCATGCAGTGCGCACTTTGGTTGAAAAAGTGATTTTTTTTCCCTGTTTATTACATTCGTATTTGCAAACAGTTGCTAACTGAGGTCGTTAAACAAGGAGTGGATGCATTTGGTAACCTGTGAGCTCTAGAAAGCTCATATCCTTTGCACTATAAATCTTGATGACTTCCAGAAAAGGCCATAATTATTGGCAAATGAAAGAAACATCCATGGAAGAATCTACAGCTAATTTAGTAAAACATACACACCCATCAAGATCACTTACGTAAGGCCAAAAATATCTGTATGTGCAATATCTGAAGTGTTCAAGAGCTTACTGTTCCTGACTTAATATATGTATGTTTCCACTCACAGTTATGTCACTGCATAACTAAAGATCCTTGTAATTTTTCAAGTTACATTAATTTAATTTAAATTAAATTAAATATATTGAATGGAAGAATGATGCAATTTTGCAGGACTCACTTTTAACACATCAGCAGTACAGCATACAATAATCGTAATGATATTAGAGTTTGGTTGTGTGAGCAGACTTTATATCTCCAACAGTTAGCTATTATTATCAATTTGCATTAAGTCACTGTAGCCCCCCTTCTTTGATTTAATTCTCTTTGTATTGAAAAGGGAGTGTTTTTTTTATACTCTTTCGTTGTTGAAAGGTAAAGTTTGATTATATTTTGTCTTGTGATCTTTGAGAATGAAGTTTAATTTTACCAGAACGAAATTAAGCATGATCATTGTTCCTCCTTTTAAAAATTTGCTAAGTACAGTTCTAACACCAAACGTGTTTTAGATGTAATCGAAGTTCCGGTTTTTCTTTTTTGTAAAATCCACCAGTTCATGTGGGTGAAAACTAGCTAGTTAAAAGTAGAATGTGTGCAATAATCTACATTTTTCTGTAGTTAGAGGCATTGTCATTAATTACCACTGGTCACTGGTCTTAAACTGTTAACTCATCATTTCCTACAATTCTTTATCCATCCTTTCCCTCCTCCTTTTTTTTTTCTTTTGCAGACATCAAATAGGACTTTTGACATCCCTCTGACATTGTCGGGAGCAATAGTTTTGCGTGAGAGATTAAATTATGAAGAAAAGTCACGTTATTTTCTCATTGTCCAAGCAAATGTGAGCATGATGTTTTTGGGGGGGTGTTTATTATGTATATGATTGCTTTGGAAAGAAACCTTGTAAATATTTAGATGTTTTATCTTGTCCTTATCAAGCAAGCCTACATGGTTTCTCAAATTCCCCACTGAATTTTTGCATGGGTCGAAGATTAGTTTAGACATCCAAATGAATAGCTGTACATAAAATGCCTCACAGAGCTTTCTCCAAATTAGGAAGACATTAATAGGTAATAAATATGCTGATGATGTTCAATTGTGTATCTCTGCCCCTAGATGACTACATGATATGCTCTATGTTCTGTCCCACTATCTGGAGACTGTGGAGATTTGAATGGGGAAAAATAGGATTCAGCAAAATCCCAGCAAGACTGAATGGCTATGTGTTTGGGGCCCTCTAGATGAAGTTTTTCCATCTTTGGTTTGGAGGAGGGTTGCACTCCCCAACTCAAAATCAGTGCACCATTCTAGAGTCACACAACCTGCTTGAAGAATAGGTGGCAACTGAGGCCAGGAAGACTTCTGCATAACTTTGTTTTGTATTCCAGTTGTGCCATTCCTGCATCAAGTTTAGCTTGTTGTCACTTACGTCCAGAGGTGGTATTCAGCAGGTTCTGACCAGTTCTAGAAAACCAGTAGTGAAAATTTTAAGTAATTCAGAGAACCTGTAAATACCACTTCTGACCGCCCCCGCCCCCATCTATTCTCTGCCTCCCAAGACCCAGCTGATCGGGAGGGAATGGGGATTTTGCAGTATCTTTCCCCTGGAGTGGGGAGGGAATGGAGATTTTACAATATTCTTCCCTTGCCACACCAACCCAACCACGCCCACCAAGCCATGCCATGCCTATCAAGCCAAGCCCATAGAACCGGTAGTAAAAAAAAAAAATGAATCTCACCACTTCTTATGTCAATCATCTTTGTGCAGCAACACACTGGACCTGGGGCTGCCTGTGAAAATCAAATCATGGAAGCTATAATAGGTAGCTAAGGGTATAGTATATAACAGTGTTTCCCAACCTTGGTGACTTTAAGTCCTGTGGACTTAAACTCCCAGAATCCCCCAGCCAGCATAGCTGGCTGGGGAATTCTGGGAGTTGAAGTCCACAGGACTTAAAGTCACCAAGGTTGGGAAACACTGGTATATAACATCATTATTTGCCGACTGAATTAATTCCCAATAGACTTCCAAATCCAGTTCAAGATGTTGATTGTCACCTATTAAGCCCTGCATGGAATAGGAGAAACTTATTTTCAGGACCACTTTACTCCTATTTCATCTGTTAGTCCTTCCTTGAAGCAATGTCATCTGGAAGCCTCTAGAAAGTGTGCCTTTTCCACTACAGCAACCAATCCCTGGAATGACTCCTTTAATATATGGGTTGGCTGTCACCCTGTTGACCTAGAGAAAAACCATAAAAACTTGTATCTTTCCTGGAGCACGATGATTGAGGCTCCCACCAGGATGGTGTAAAGCAAATTTGAGTTGATGATTGCCTGTTAATTGCTGTTTGTGACTTTAACCACAATTGGTTTGTTGTTTGCTTACTTCGTTCTTTGCTTATTGCATGCTTTTCAAAGTTTGAGTTGGGTGGCCGTACCATGTTTTTAAAGACATATTTCAGGCCTCCAAATGATGAGATGGCATGTACGTGCTTGAAAAATCAGCCAAATGCTTTTGTTGCAACACTGCCCTGCATATATTATTTCACTGGCGCAGCAATGTTTTGATTCCATAAAAGTTTATACATAATCTCCATACATACCTATCCTTTTTCGGTAAACATTATAGAAAGCACAAAAAGAAAATAATAAACAGTAAGCCAAATATATGAGGCACATGAAATGAGGAAGATAAGTTAATGTATAGTCAAAAGTATTCTATATCAATACTATCCCTATTCTTCTCCATAATTTTCTACCATTGCAAACTATCTTTGCTTGGACCAAGTCAATACAATTTTTAAATCACCTTCTCAATGTATTGTTTGTGAGGATTTCATCAATTTCATGCAATTGTTTTTACTTTGTCACACACCCCATAAATAACCCAAGTGACATCTATTCATAGATTTGACAATATATTCTCATCCTCTCGTTCATAATAAAAACCTCCTTCACATCACTGCATGCATTCCTGAACTGCACAGAAAGTAAGAACCACTCATTACATCTACCACTTTTCTTATTGATATACAATATTTGTTTTATTTATTTAATTTGTGGTCTTTACCATTTATTCATTTTACATTCCAATGTGTAATCGTCTATAGGACATGGCACCATAGATATTGAATTCTGCCCATCATGGCTTTAGTCAGTCGAGGCTTTTATATAACGCATTTTAGTAGATAGAGATGGCACAGAATAGAGGATAAATGAAATACCATGTTTTTCAGAGTATAAGACGCACCAAGGTTTTGAAGAGGCAAATTTTTAAAATAAGTTTTTGCACTCTGCAGACCTCTGAAAATGGCCAATTTTTTTGCAAAAACGAGCCTGTTTTTTTTTCCAAAAAAAAAAAGAAAAAAAAGGCATGAATAGCCTTTAGCCTGCATAGTTTTTAGGAGCCTTGTAGAGTGCTCCTGGGGGCTGGGGAAGGCAGAAATGAGTGAAAAATGGTCCATTTTTTGCTCAATTTTGCACCGCAGGCCCCGAGGAGCACTCTATAAGCTTCCTAAAGGCTATGCATGCCTTTTTTTTTGGGACAAAAAATGAGCTGTTTTTTGCTCATTTTTGCCCCTCCTAACCCCCAGGAGCACTCTACAAGCCTCCTAAAAACTATGCATGGCAATTTTGGTGAAGGGGACAGAGTTTTGGGAGGCAAAAAATGCTGTATTTAGTGTATAAGATGCGCTCAGATTTTCAGCCTCTTTTTTGAAGGAAAAAAGTACGTCTTATATTCCTTACATGTGCAAGCTAAGACCTTTTATCTCGTTTTTAATCATAGTTATCTGCACCACACTAGAAAGTTTTGGAAGTATATTGAGACATATTCAGGATACCAGGAAAATACATACATACATACATACATACATACATACATACATACACACACACACACACACACACACACAAACACACACACACACATATGATAGCATGCACATTATTCTCATATAAATGGTAATAATAATTTTGTGTGGTGCTAATTTAATGTCAAGCTTAATGTATTAAGCTTTGATGTAGAAACGTTGAGAGACATTTTATCTAATTAGGTTGCATATCTTGTTTATAAAAAAAAAACAATTTATAGACATTATATAATAAAATAAATTACTTTATTATTGATCCAGACCAGCAACACAAGTACATGAAGTGCAGGTTTAGAATAAGTAACTGTAGATGATAGGCAAATCCACAATAATCATTACACAGTATAGCAAAACTATGGAATCAATTAATAATTGTATTATATCAAGTCTTAAACTCGTCTTAGTTCCAGATTTTCCCCAAAATCAAATGTTTAGTCCTGAATATTCAAGCAGAGCTAATATATATTCCCTTGGTCTCTGAATTGCACAGATTTCCTACAAGGTACTTAAACTGCAGAAAAAGTTGATCCAACTTTGCAGAATTCCTACTCTCACATTTGTTAATAGATATGAATTACCAAAAGATAGATTTTTGGCTGAATATTCTAGAGACATAAGGAGCAATTCAACAGTGAAACATATGATGAGTAACAACTGGACAACATCTATGAAGCATACCTTAATTAAAATACCTGCATTGACAGCGGTTAGAATTGATGGTCTAAATCAGAAGTGGGGAACAATGCCCCCTTTATTACTTGTGGACTTCAACTCCCAGAATTCCTGAGCCAGCTTTTGTAAATGGCGTACCGAGGCTCAGATTCTCTGCTGCCAAATTTCTGCTGTAGAAATGAGAATGATCTCAATAGTTCCTTCTAAGATTATAATTAGAATTCACATACCTCAAACTCAGCCCTTCCTCTTCTCCCCTTCACTAGATATGACACAGGAAGGGAAGGGAATGAGATGGGAAAAGAGTGGGTGTTAACGGAGGATGAGGTGTGATCAGAATATTACTGATTGGAATCATGATTGGCTCCTGCCAGACCTGAATATGTACTCCTATTTCTAGTTCTGTCCATACTTTCAAATTAATTTGCAATGGTAATCTCATTTCCTGCTTTTAACCTATCTAAGCTTGTGTGTTGCTGCTGCTTAATTGCTTTCCATCTAGCTTCTTATTGCTTGTCAGATTCTTGTGTCCCTGGGGAATTTCATTTATCAAATACCCGATCCCACTTGGAGTCAGCCATTCCATCTGAATATAGCGGAATTGGAAATTTTAGACTCTAAAGTAGAATATTTGTAGCTCAGGGCTGAAATGAGGAGTCATTGGTGCCCTCTGAGCTTGTTTGGTTTCTATTATCCTAACTAGGTAACATCATCAAACTAAACATTTGTTTTTAATTTTCAACTGATTCAAGAGAAACTGACAGAATGTAGGAATGGTACATGTGGATGTCTTCCATTAATCTGATCACCCCTCTTCAATTGTTCAATTACCAAGGATGAAGCTGTAACTGTCCTTCCAAAATACTTTATAACTGTTTATATAACAATACATGTAATAATATTTCGCTACAGTTCTTTATCATAAGACTAAAAACAGAAACAGCACTCAAATTTCAAATTAAGAAACTGTGCAATCTGACAATCTTTCTACAATCTTGAGTAAGGTTGGCGTACCATATGTGTTGGTCTGAGTTCATTTTTCCTGCAGAGCACGTAATCTTTTCTGTTTGAAAAGCAACAGAATTGACTAATGTTTCTTCCAGAAAGCAGAATAGATGGAGTGTGTTTATCAGGGCTGACTGATAAATGATTCAATAATTAAAACTATAGAAAGTTTTGTAGAAAGAAAGCGGATTGACCTTCCCTGTAGTTCTGTGAAGAAAACAATACTTATTTTCCCCAAATTTACATAAAGAAAGTTTAATCACAAAAGTCTTTTTTTTTATTCTTTCCTATCCTCAAATATTTCAGGGGAGAGGGAAAACCCCTTTTTATTTTGCAAGTTGTGTTTTGCACATGGTAAATTTCTTTGCTGTTGGATAATTAGCTTTATTTCTCAGAGTTATTACAGAATCACTAAAAGCTAGATTCTGCATTCAACATTCTCCGAGACACATTTGTATATTTTTGCTTGATGTCAGCTAACATCTCACATAAACTGATTCAAGGAGTTGAATAACTTGAAATACCAGGAAAGGAGAAAGAGGCTTAATGGGAAAATATAGAGAAGACATCAATAAATATATAATGAGAGAGGTAGAAACAAACATACTGTACACCTAAAATAATGGGGAAAGGATATCTGTGATATCGTAGAGAAGAAAATTAGTGACATGAAAAAATAAAAACAAATCGAACTTTCCACCTGATTTTAAAAAAGAAAGTAAACCTCCCAGCACCAGGGTACCTGCGAGACCACCTACTGCCACCGGTAGCCTCCCACCGTCCAGTGCGATCCCACAGAGTTGGCCTCCTCAGGATGCCGTCGGCCAGACAGTGTCGGCTAGCGACCCCCAGGGGGAGAGCCTTCTCTGTGGGAGCGCCTTCCCTCTGGAATGAGTTGCCCCTGGAGCTTCATATAATCCCCGATCTCCGGTCCTTCCGACACGCCCTAAAAAGTTGGCTTTTCCAGCAAGCCAGCCTGGCCTGAACAAAACAAAATTAATTATTGATCACTGTTAATTTTAATTCTAATTTTTTTAAAAAAATGTTATTGTCAATTCTAATTGGGTTTGTTTGGGATATTCTATTTAATTTTTTTTAACTTTTGTATCGTGTGTTTCTTTTAATGTTATACGCCGCCCTGAGTCCTTGGGAGAAAGGCGGCATATAAATCTAATAAACCAAACTAAACCAAACCAAGATCCTATTGCTATCTGGAGTCTGGCAGTTCATTACTTCTATCCACACAATTTTTCAAGAACATCATAGGATTCAGATTGAAATTGCATGTTATGAAATGATAAATATTTTTTACAGGTTGTCCTCAACTTATGACCACAATTGAGTCTCAAATTCCTATTTATCCAATCAATTGTTAAGTGAATTTTGCCTCCTTTTATGACCTGTCTTGCCACAGTTGTTAGATGAATCATTGCAGTTGTTAAGCGGATCATGAAGTCATTAAGTGAATCTGACTTCCCTCCTTGAATTTGCTTTTTGGAAGCAGGCTGGGAAGGCTACAAATTGTGATCTCATGACTCCAAGGCAGTGCAACTGTCATAATTACATGCCAGTTGCCCAGCCCTTGAATTTTGATCATGTGACCACGGGGATGCAGAAACAGTCCTAAGGGTGAAAAGCAGTCATGAGCCGCAGTGGCACAGTGGTTAGAGTGCCGTACTGCAGGCTACTTCTGCTGACTGCCAGCTCCCTGCAATTTGGTAGTTCAAATATCACTAGGCTCAAGGTTGACTCAGCCTTCCATCCTTCCGAGGTGGGCAAAATAAGGACCCAAATTGTTGGGGGCTGATTCTGTAAACCACTTAAAGAGAGCTGGAAAGCACATTAAGTGCTATTGCTATAAGTCACTTTTTTTAGTGGCATTGTAACTTTGAATGCTCAGTAAACGAATGGTTGTAAGCCAAGGACTACCTGTAATGAAAGACATCATTCTTCTTTCTGGAGGAATTGCAAGAATGGTCTTTAAACATTCTCTTTTCTACACAGGATCGAGCTCAAAATCTTGTGGAACGAAGAACAAGCACGACGACTCTCACTGTTGATGTCCTTGATGGGGATGACCTTGGACCAATGTTCCTTCCATGTATATTAGTTTTTAACACTCGGGACTGCCGGCCACTCACTTATCAAGCTAGTTTGCCAGAACTCACTGACCCTGTAAGTACGAGGCCGTTAATTGAATTCATTCATTCTGCATCTGTATTTAGTCACCACTAATTGTGCAGCACAAGCTTACAATCAGCAGACTCAACAGAGGCCAGCCGTATATCCTGCTATGTCAGAGACAGTCTCGGTTTTTGCAGCTACATGCAAATTGCAAAGCCTGATTTATCAGACCCTTGAGTGGATTCTTGTCAGGCTTCACACCCAGACTGGCAGTAAATCATATGCCTCCAGACACTTAACCCTTCATCCAACTCTTAGCTAGACTTGGCAGAAATCTCCAAGGTATGACTTGGCTAAATTGATATCTTTATTGCTCCAAAGAATGGAACCTCAATCATAACACTTGATTATTCACCTTACTACAAAAAAATATCTCTGAAACTTTATAAATCCATACTCTAGGTCATGGGTGTCAAACTCGCCGTTTCCCGTTGCCATCACATATAGTTTTTCCCATTTGTGGAACTAGGGTGCGTGTGCCTTCTTCTGACACGTCCAGCCCATGGGTCACCAGTTTGACACCCCTGCTCTAGATTATAACACTCCTGCTTTTCTAAATTGATTGGTTACTTGATGGCTTGGGAGGTGATGCAATGGTATGTGAAAAAGACCTTGGGAGATGGATAAAGAGATGCTAACTGATGATCAGATAGGAGAGAGTGTAGCCCACAGCTGAATAATGGGCAGAGCAAGAAGGTCAGAAGATGCCTTCCCTCGTTTCTCAGGCTGTAAAGGAAACAGAGAGATAAATGTACTTTCAGACTTGTGAGATTAAGTCAATGTAAATTTAAATGAAATAGAATTAGATATTTAATCATGTTACCTATCTGGTTTGCCTATAAGACTGACAGGTGATTGAAATATATTCAATAACAGCTTTCACTAGGCTGGGTGTTCCTGATTTCTGCCTCTCAATCTTTAGTAGTGATTTCTTAAGCCCATATAGCTAACATGTTTATTATGTAAATATTACATAGCTATAAAATCCTAAGTATTTATTGGTCAGATAATTCCCTATAACCCATCATTCTACTCAACTCCTGCTCAGCCTTTGTCTTAACTTTATAGGTTTTTAGTATTTACTGAATTATCAAAATATTCATTAGCTAACAACCTCAGATTTTGTTTACGTGTTTAAGGAAAATGAGATTAATTAAAATATATATCATGAACATAAATTAATCTTCATAGACATGGGAAAAATATAATAATTTATAAGCATCCTCATGTCATATTTTTATTTGCTTAATTTCTCTTTTACAATGTACATTGACCTTTCCATTTATAAGATTTTGTTGTATAAATATTCTTTCCAATTAAGAAATAATATCACTCTGAATTGATCAAAAACATTTCTTAAATTTCAGAGTATTTAGAGTATTTTTGTAGTGTAATACTACAAAAGTGTAATACTACAGTTGATTTTTTAACATCAAATTTAAAAGGAAAACTACATGGAGGATGTAATCATTTCTTTTCAGAAACATTAAAGTAGCAATAGATTTGCAACATGATAAAAAGAATCAGACAGAGTGTATTATTTAGGTCAATTAAGAGAGTTGGTGCATATGGAAAGCACTCATCACCATTACCAAATTCACTGCCTGCTGGTCAACTGATTGAGTACCTTGCAGGATTTTGTTTGTGTTATAGCCCTAGAAATAATTTATTGAATCTGTTGTTGCTATAATATAAATCATCCCCAAAGTACCCATCCTAATAAGCCCAATCGGGCTTTTGAGCGTATGTGCTAAAATAAGCCCTCCCCAAAAAATAAGCCCTCCCCGAAAATTCTAAATAAATACCATAGTAAGACATAATTGCATAGTTTAAAATCACAAAGACATATGGAGTTTCATTTGTTTAAGAAATAAAGTATACACACATTCCAGATGTGATGGAATGCCAACAGATCTTGCCAGTTTCAAAGTGGGTAGCAAGACAATTAAAAGAAGGGGACAAAACTGTAAGAGAGTCTGGAATCCAGGGAACAAATAAACATGAGAACCGAATTTCACCTTAATTACATCAGGTATAAGTTGTATGGAGGATTGCTTTGTTAGCTTTTGAAGCTTGTTACATTACCCTTACTAGCAATAAAAATATCTCCAGGAATCTAAGTAGTTCTTGTTCTCCAAGTTTTTCAGCCTTGGAAGTGTTGGCATTATGGAAAGGTCAAAGGCTAACTATAATAAATTGTTTCTGATATTATTTCCAATTTCATAATTGCTCTTTATTATGGAGAGTAAGCAAATCTATTTCTTATTTTGTTAGCTCTTGTTGTCTACTCTGCTGATTACCCTAGGGCTCTGCTTAAAGTAATCCTTTCCCAAATAGAGAGAGGACGACAGTCACAAGATTACAAGTCAACAGTAAGAAATGTTGATAATCATGCTTTCTAGCGTACAAAGTTGTTAAATAAGCTTGAAATTAGACTCTGATTAGCCAGGTCTAAGCAAATCGCCTGGGGCACAGTCTTGTGGTCTTATTTGGCCTAGGTTTAATTCTGTTACTGCTGATAAAATGAACAAGTTCCTCCAAACTATACTTTCACCAACCCATCTGCTAAAGGCTGCCTACTGCCTAGGAGATGACTTCTGGATTGGTCTATATAAGGGGTGCCAAACTCAAAGCCCAGGGGGCGGTTCCGGCCTGCGGGGTGCTTAGATCTGGCCCGTGGGGCTGCCATAGAAACAGCAAAGTAGTAGTGGATCTGCGTACTTGAGAGACCGCCTTCTGCCAATTACCTCCCTGCGACCAATTAGATCTCATAGATTGGGCCTCCTCCGAATTCCATCTGCCAGCCAGTGCCGGCTGGCAACTACAAGGAGGAGATCCTTTTCGGTAGTAGCTCCGACCCTTTGGAACGAGCTCCCTGTGGAGATTCGTACCCTCACCACCGTCCAGGCCTTCCGCATAGCCCTTAAGACCTGGCTAGCCCGTCAGGCCTGGGGACAAAGATAATCGCCCCTCCCGAATGATGAATGAATGTTGCTCATTATTTTACTCTATGTTTGTCTACGTCACTGTTTGTATTTCCCTCCCCTGATCCTATGTAAGCCACCCTGAGTCCCCTCAGGGAAAAGGGCGGCCTATAAATGTTAATAAACCTCAAACCTCACATAAACCTCAAAGGACCAACCTCTAGTCCCTCTGCCAGCAAAAATGGCCCTTTCAGGCTCTGTTTTCAGCCACGACGGCCTCCTACCACCCTCTGCCAGCAAAAACGGAGCTTGGAGGGGAGGCATGTGCGGCTGAAAATGGAGCTTGGGAGCCCAATTTCTCTAGAAGAGCGCTCAGACCATCACAGACGCCCCCGACATGAGTGACGTCAAGCAGGCCACGCCTACTCTGGCCATGCCCAACTCGGTCCCCAAGGACAAACACAACCCTGATGCGGTCCTCAATTGTTGAAGCCCGAGTAAGTCCTCGGACTTACGAATGACAGCTCGGCAACAGCCAGGCGCGCCTTAACCAATCAGGCGCGACCTGCAAGTTGCCGGGCTGTCATACGCGCGTCTATTGGTCCTTCCGTCTGACAGCTCTATATAAAAAGCTGTCAGACGGAGGAAGGGTGCCGGTCTACTTCTGTTCTTCGTTCGTTCTTGCCTTACGGTTACCTCAGACGCCTCCGACTGGTTCTTTCCGCGGATCTAACATCAATGAAATCGAATTTGACACCGCTGGTCTATAGGATAGTGTTTGTGGAGATTTTCAGTCATCCAGGTCATGTTTTTCTCAAAGGTGGTTTTTCAAATGACTATGGTTTTTTTTTCCCCTCTTGAGGAAGAAGTAATTTTGTTTCTTATCCAAGAAGCTTCATCAGCTTCTTGGCTGTAAGTGTTTTACCACACACAAACTGTATCTTCTTTGAGATGGATGACAATAACATAGTCATCATTGTCACCCAGTGTACAAAACCTGGATTTGGAATATCTAAAATGAAGGTTCAAGGTTTTGATTGTCAGCCCGAGTTACATCTTTTTCATGTATAATTATAGAATGCCCAAATTCTTTGTGTTCCTTTACGAATATTGAAATGGTGGCTGCCTCTGCTAGCAGATCTTACAACCGATACCTTTAATCTTCTCCGGATTTATAGGGCTTGGCGCTTAAAGCTTGACAAGATGTGCAATAGGGATTTTACTGATATAGCTGTTCTCATCTGCAAGAGTAATTCTTGCAGATCCTTTCAGTGCAATGTTCTACACGCAGCGAGTATAATAGGAAATTGTGCATAGGATTGTAGTGTTGGTTATGTGCAGATTGTCCATTGGCACCTGTTTCAGGATATGTACATTTAAAAGAAATTATGGATATACCAATTCCTACTCTTATGAAATATGTGTTCTGTAAACAGTTAATGTTATGCAACTAGTGCAATTTGTAATTGTCATGCTGTAGTTTACTCTGGTTTTGTAATTTTTTAAGCATGAGTATGCTCGGTCAATTTTATGTGCACATATACCCACACTCAAAAGAACTGAGCAAACCAACTATTTACTCCAAACTTTTTAGATTGAAAAGGTACAATAAATAGTTGGATCACTCTTCCATTAATTCCATGCTGATACATTTGCTGTACATTTATTTTATTTAGCGTATGGCATCTACAGAATTCATGCAGTCACTGATATACAACACTAAGAAAACACGTTATACATACAAACACAAATATCAGAGGGTGTGGATAATACAGTAAACAAGATAAAATATTATATCGGGGCTAAACCATGATAAAATGGCCACAATATAGCACCATGGAATCACAATAAGATAGATGTTATAGTTCAAGATCTAAGGAAGTTACCCATCTAACTGCTTCTGGGGACATCTGCTGTACAGTCAACATGTTAGTACAAAATTTACGGCACATGGGCATAGAGTAACACATTATGAAGGTTGAACAAAAAGTAACATCTCTAACATTGCAAACCATTAGCACCAAATGCTCAGATATGTTCCTTACTATCTGTTATTTCTTCTCAGTTGGTAGGAAGAAAAGGTTATGTTGCTATTTTTCATGAAATGGGAGCTGCTACTCATCGCCGCACTTTAAGCAACATGCTATGGTTGAAATTTGAATGCGAAGGGAATCCTTCCAATTGAAATCGACTGTCAAATGCAGGGCATTTCTGGTGATGACTGTGTTGCTTTGACTACTGTGTGTATCAATTGGGAGCCCGCACGTGTGTGTGTGTGTGTGTGTGTGTGTGTGTGTGTGTAAGTAAGTAAGTAAGTAAGTAAGTAAGTAAGTAAGTAAGTAAGTAAGTAAAGATGGTGAAGTGCTGATCTGTGTGGATGTCCTTTGACAGGAATTTAAGAGCTTCACACAAGAAAGAGACCGCCTGCTGCCAATCACCTCCACTAGACCGATCAGATCCCACAGATTAGGCCTCCTCCGAATTCCATCCGCCGGCCAATGCCGACTGGCAACTACTCGGAGGAGAGCCTTCTCGGTTGTAGCTCCGGCCCTTTGGAAGGATCTCCCCGTGGAGATTCGAACCCTCACCACCCTCCAGGCCTTCCGCAAAGCCCTTAAAACCTGGCTATTCCGACAGGCCTGAGGCTAAAGAGCTTCTGCCCCCCTTCTCGAATGGTATGATTGTTGTGTGGTTTTAAATTGTGCATTGTTTGTTTGTCTTTTTATCCCCTGTTTGTACCTCCTTTCCCTGATTGAGTTGTGAGCCGCCCTGAGTCCCCTTCGGGGAAAAGGGCGGCATATAAATGAAATAAATCCTAATCCTAATCCTAAAGATTAACGAACTTGATTAAGGACAATTGGTGGATCACTCAAAGGAAATTGACATCAAGCATGGCAAAAACCTGTCACTCAAAACATGAAGGTGTTTGCAAGATAGGTTTTCTCACATGTTGATGGCGGACATGAAAGCATCAAAAATTGGCATTTGCCAGCAACTGTTGTCACATTGCCACAGCCAATGACACATGGCTCATTAGTCTAACCCAGAAAAGAATCCTTGTCTATGGAAAGTCATCACAAAGCTTTGCCAGTTTAAAAAAGAATGAAAACCCAGGCTTTGACAGGAAATACAAAAGAGGCTTTTTACATGGAATTCTTCAAATCTGGCGCTACTGTCAACTCAGAGCATTTTATTGCACCATTCAAACAACAGTAGAGCAGGGTTCAGAACAGGGGTGGGTTTCTCGCCCCGTTCTAACCGGTTCGGTTGGAACAAGGCCGGCGGCGTTCCTTGTGCACGCGCGCAGCGCACGCATGTGTACTAGCGTCTGTGTGATGCTCCAGCTGCTCCTGGAGGATCGCGCAGGCGCTGTATGCGTCCTGCGCATGCGTGGAAGCGCAGAACTCATCAAAACCGGGTAAGGAACGCGGGCGGGCGGGTGGGCCCTTCGCCGTTCCCGGAAGTTACTTACTTCTGGGTTCGCCGACCAACCAGTTTGCAGGGGCCGCCGCAAACCGTTTGAAACCCACCCCTGGGTCAGAAGCAGAACATGACAACACTCAATCCCACAGCATACAAGCGCCCAAGGTGCAAATGGCAAAATGGAAGCCCCAGTCTTACTCCATACCATCAAACCTTGATTCCATGCAACTCCTACCTTTTCCCCAAATTCAGGGAATACCCTGTGGGCATAGATGTGTTAGATTCAAATGAAGAGGTGGCTGTCAGCATCTGGTTAAAGAGCCAGTTTGCAGAGTTGTTTTTGTGACAGCTTTGAGAATATGTTATCAAGACTAGGATCAAATTTTAAAGAAAATCTGGATCCAGGGCAGAAGTGTGAATTGAGGAAGCATCTAAGACACCAGTCTTTCTAGGTCTCGTGAAAATAAATGGAAGGGGGGGAGAACCACATTCAAACAGGAAGGATTTGGATACTGTAACTTTATAATAAAAGTAGTATTAGCATTCATAACTCTGGTTTCCTAAAGTAATGTACTTTAAAGGGCCGATAAGGGTTGTTTCCTATTCGATCCTAGTAGATACTCTAAATCAAAACTGTGAACTCGCGGCCCATAGGCCAGATGCGTCACGCACTGGCCACGCCCACACCCAATTTAGCAAAGGAGGGAAAGTCATGATACATCATGTGACTCCGCCATGACGTGGCCCGACAAAACCGCGCTAGTCAAAATAGCGGCGATAAAACCGTGTCGCTAAAGCTGCGACGTCATCACCGCGACGTCATCACCGCTGCGACAACAGCGCGGCGACAGAAGGGCTCTTTAAAACAGCGCGGCAGCAGAAAGCCGATTTAAATTAAGGTAAGGGTTAGGATTAGGTTTAGGGTTAGGTTTAGGGTTAGGTTTAGGGTTAGGTTTAGGGTTAGGTTTAGGGTTAGGGTTAGGTTTAGGGTTAGGGTTAGGGTGCTGAGTGCTTCGGAAGGCGCGGATTTGCCCTCCGTGGTTATGTCGGCGCGCTAGGGTCCCCTTTTTCCTTAGCGCTTCGGACAGCGCGGATTTGCCCTCCGCATTTATGTCAGCGCGGATAAGGGCTTCGCGGTTTTGTCGGTGAACCCGCCATGATGACGCGAGTTTGACACGCCTGTTCTAAGTAAACACAATGTATCCATGGTAAGAAATTCTAACGGAAATTCCCAGGACTTTGAGACATTATCTCTGTGTTACTCTAGACTATTTCTGCTGCTGTTTTTGTAAACTGAAATGCAATAAGCCACATTGTACTCAGGTCAATTGACCCTGTAAATGTCTCTGTGTGTCTCACAACTCTGAAACACTTAAGGTTTGAAAGAATCCTTTTGCACTTAAGGTTTGTGGCTACTTACCTCCTGCTGAATCCTGTGATAATCCTTTAATGACAGCCTTAGAACAGCAATAGACACACGGCGAGGCAAAGGGATTTCACTTTTTCTAACCTCCCCATAGTTTCAAAACATGGTTTTTGATTGTGGCAATGAAGAGACTCTTCAGTTAATGCAGATTTGGAGATGAGAACAAAGAGTGCATTGCCATGAAGAATAGCTACTTCGATAAGCTTTAAAAATTGCACTTCTGAAATGATTGTTTTTACTTATTAGTCCCAAATGGAAAACACCATCTCAAATATTTTCATATAGGCAGGCTCCTGTATCCCTCTGCCCAGAGGTGGGTTCCTACCAGTTCGCACCTATTCGGTAGAACCGGTTCTTCAAATCTACCGAACCGGTTAGAAGAGGTTCCACCAGTGGACCCGAAAAGCAGGCCACACCTACAGAAGAGGTTCCAAAAATTTTTGAAACCCACCACTGGCAAGGATCTTGTAACTTGACAGCTTTAAGACTTGCATGCTTCAATGCCAGAGTTTCTGAATAGCTACTTGGACCGACCTAAGTAATAATTCATAATTTCATATCCGGTCACATGGGTGGCGAGCCACGCCCACAAAGGAGGCCACACCCACAGAGTAGGTTCCAACAATTTTTGAAACCCACCACTGATGCACATTAACAAGTAACTGTATATGAGGTTATCAGGACCACACGGTGATATAGTTGGGACATACCTGAAGTATATTTTGGCTTCTTAATAAAAAAAGCTGCATTGTTACTGCCCTGCATGCATCTAATATCCTTTTCCCCTTGAAATATACTGTATGTTTGAAACTAGAAAAGCTTCACTGAAACCAAAATAAATCTCAAGACAATAACTTTTACTCTAATCATCTTTAACTGTTTCAAAAGGACAAGATCAAGTAAAGCAACGTGTGTGTGTGTGTGTGTGTGAGAGAGAGAGAGAGAGAGAGAGAGAGAGAGAGAGAGTGAGTGAGTGAGAGAGAGAGAGAGAGAGAGAGAGAGAAAGAGAGAGAGAGAGAGATGGTAAAACATAGGTATTTGTTTTTAGACACAACTGCTGAGTTGTGCAGTTACATGTTAATCAATCTTTTCACTGCATGGAAAATCATTATGAAGTTGCAAACTGCAAAGTCTTCTCTGATCTCTGTGGTTACAGATCGAGATTTTATTAGAGCTTCACTTTTCATAAAAGTCTTCGCTTTTTGTAAAGGGTTTCATAGATCCTTTACAGCAGCGGTTCAAATGTTTGGCAGTCCTTTCTGCCCTGTAAAAGTCTTTTTGGCTCTCCTTCCCTGAGAGATAATCAAATTTTAATCTCAGTAACATGTTACAAACATGATAGTGTCCAAATACCTCTGGCACCAAACCTTCAGTCTTTCTACCCGAAGATTATAAACTGCATTTGCTACATAGGACATAGTCCTTCCCTTGTATTTTGCATTTGTGCAGTTGTGTGCATTCTATCTTCTGGTAGGACATATCAAGCCATCATATTCCTACTCAGACTTGTGCAATATTTAGCATTGCTGGCTGTGACTGACATCTAATAGGGCTTTTATACCTTTGGAACTTCTAGGTCCAAAGCCTTGTATGTTGGAGCACCAATGAGATGATTTGTTTGGATTGATATTTTATTTTTTGCCAGTTTGACATTTGGGCTTTCTTTTATTGTTGTTGTTGTTGTTGATTAGATTTTGTTTAATTTTCTGTAAGTTCCCAAGAGTCAGTTTAGTTTAGTTGGGCAGCCATACAAATGTTTAAAATAAATAAATTGGCCTTTCTATTTCTTATCACTGCTGTCCATAGTCTTTGATTATACTTTGAAAAATATATTATCAATGAGGAACAATCTTGATTGGACACAAATGGGGATTTCAGGTCAAAGGCTGATATGAAATTGGCAAGATGTTAACGGATCCATTGCGGTATAACGCTTGTATCTGGCACCAAGATTTCCTTATCCTTTCTGTCTTATGTTAGATATCGATTTGTGTGTTTGCATTGCTGTCTCCACTCCCTTCTGAATCCACCTTTTATTTGGTGCCAGTTCCTTTTGTTTAATTCTAAGAAATAGGAAGCTCATTATCCCTTTCTTGTCATTTTAAGATTTTGCTATGCTCTCCATAGCAACAAAGGATTGGGGCAGATGATAATGATGTAGAAAGACAAGATTATGTCTCAGATATAGAAGATAAAGATAACACTCTGGGTCAATTTATCTATACCTTTTTAATGATTTCTTTTGAACCCAAAGTTTAAGTTATTCAAGTACAGTATTTAGAAGTGCACAGCAATCCGATCCTTTCAGAGTGTTTCTTCAAAATGGAGCCTAGAGGTACAACATTTCATCAGACATTATTCAGGAGAATGCTAAATTTAAGAACTTGAAAGAGATATTACTTATTTTTTTATTACATTTGTAAGGTTGATCGATTCTGCGGTGACCCCCAAGTAGAATACAGTAGAAAAAAACTAATTAAATTAAAATCCAGTTATTTGGAATGGTATTTCTCAATCTTGGCAACTCCGTGGACTTCAACTTCAACACTACGGTCTGGGGAATTCTGGAAGTTGAAGTTCACGTACAGCTTACATTTGCCAAAATTATGAAAAGAAGAATATGTATTGAAGGACAATAAGAAATATTGCACCTGCAAGATGAGGACAAAGAGTCCTGTTTAATGGTTCTCTTAAATATGACCAAGGCAGGAACCACTCATATATCAGGAGGAATGGTGATAGCAATAGCAGTTAGACTTCTATACCGCTTCATAGGGCTTTCAGCCCTCTCTAAGCGGTTTACAGAGTCAGCATATTGCCCCCAACAACAATCCGGGTCCTCATTTTACCCACCTCGGAAGGATGGAAGGCTGAGTCAACCCTGAGCCGGTGAGATTTGAACAGCCGAACTGCAGAACTGCAGTCAGCTGAAGTAGCCTGCGGTGCTGCATTTAACCACTGCGCCACCTCGGCTCTTGATCCAGACAGCAGGTGCTGCAACAGAGAAGGGACCATCAGATGACACTGCTTAAAGATGGGACTTGAAATATGCCAAGTCTACATGCTCAGACATGCCAGAAGAAACCATAGAAGATTGAGTCATTGTGCAATTATAAACAGTCCTTTAATTACCAGGTTTTAGATAACTAGACTTAAGGGCTGGGTGTCATATTCATGCCCCACTAAATATTTGTTGACGACTAGACTTTATAACATAGGCCATCTTGTTGCCATGCTGCCAGAAAGCTAGCCCCAGGACATTATTTGTTTTTAGCACAAAGGTAGTGTTTATTCCTCTTACTGTGATACAATACCTCTTGCGCATGGAGGAAAATGTCAGTGATCTGCTAGCTTACAATTGTGAGTGTCTAGTCATTGTTTTCTATGTTTCTACGGCTGTCTCATCTCCAGAAATGAGAAAGTCCAGATATTATAATCAGACCAATATGTCTCATGAGAATAAAAAACAGTCTTCAGCCCGAACTGCCCGTGGCACGACAAAACCGCAGTCCACTAAAGCGCGCCCGATTAAAGCGCGTACCTGACGTCATCAGCAGCGCGACAAATACGCCCACGGAGAAAAAAGGGCGCTTTAAAAAGCGCTTTTAAAGCAAGCCGATTCACGTAAAGGTAAGGGTTAGGGTTAGGGTTAGGGTTACGTTAAGCGTTAGGGTTAGGGTTAGGGTTAGGTTAAGGGTTAGCGTTAGGTTTAGCGTTAGGTTAAGGGTTAGGTTTAGGGTTAGGTTTAGGGTTAGGTTAAGGGTTACGTTTAGGGTTAGGTTTAGGGTTAGGTTTGGGGGGTTAGGGTAAGGTTTTCGCGTTAATTTTAACTTTACCGCTCACAGCGTGATGTTTTCGTCGCACTGTGATGACGTCAGGTACGCGCTTTCGTCGAGCGCCCTTTAGTCTACCGCGGTTTTGTGGTGGAACCGAACTGCCTATCCACTGTTTTCAAACAGTTTTGCAGTCAGAATCTCCACAGCACGTTTGCCATCTCGTGCAGCGACTAAGACATGAGGGGATTGAACTCTACAAATGTTCCTCAGTGTTCTGGAAGACTGCTGAATCCCTGTCAAGAATGCCTCCTGCAGATTTGGTTGTACTGCGCTCTACGCGGTATTCCTACTTACTCCTTACTGCAACACGGAGAGCCTGTTTTCTGGAACGTAGCAGAACAAATCTAAATTGGACAGCAGGAACAAAATGACAATCTGCCATTCCCAAGGCCTAGTTCCAGTTTAAGCACTTTGCAATTATAATCACTTCAGTAGGGGAAATAACAAGGTGAAACAAATCTATCACTTCCCCATTTTTCTCCTTGCCCCTCATTTTTTTTTATTGAGGGTACCCTAATTTCCCACAAAAAAAACTTTGATAATTCAGAGGTCTTCAGAGAGAATAGCAATAGCAGTTAGACTTATATACCGCTTCATAGGGCTCTCAGCCCTTTCTAAGCTGTTTACAGAGTCAGCATATCGCCCCCACAGTCTGGGTCCTCATTTCACCCACCTCGGAAGGATGGAAGGCTGAGTCAACCTTGAGCCGGTGAGATTAGAACCGCTGAACTGCAGATAACAGTCAGCTGAAGTGGCCTGCAGTACTGCACCCTAACCACTGCGCCACCTCGGCTCCATCTTCCTGCTCTATTGACTAAAGCAAGACCTGATTGTTATGTTTGCTTGTAGGTCTTGCATGGGCTTCTAATGGTGAATTCAGTCCTTGTATGCTAGTAACATTGTAGTCAACCAGATCATCAGAACCAAAGGCAACCCAAGCAACCCAAATAAGGAACATATCGTTCCAGTGGTGGGCTGCTGCATTGTTGTGCTGGTTCAGACAAACCCTTAACTTTGATCGCTGGCTAGGCTTGCTCACGTGGCCTTGGGTTAAGCTATCCGTTTATAACTAACTTTCTGGCTCGTTCCCTCCACCATTGCTTCCCAGCTGAGTTTCGTGCCACCTCTGCTTTACTCAGCGGAGCTGCCTGAGTTGATTACCTGCTTCTGTGAAGTTCTGTTTCACTCTCAAAGGGGCAAGTGTGAGCGAAGCTAGCACGTGTGTGTTCACAACCAGCAAACCGCTTGTGAATGTAAGTGCAGCTCACCTCTGCCTAGTTCACAAATAATTTTTGTTCCTTTTCAATGTGTCCCACTGTTGGTTTATCAATGGGAAGTAAATCATACTGGTTCTAAATTGCTGTACGTGATATTCTTAATCCTGACATTTCTCAACACCATAACTCTCCAAAATGCACCCAAGAATGTTGACCATGTGAAAACATGCAACTATAGATTTCTTTTTCTTTTCTTTTTCAGCCAGTGCATAATAAGCTCTGGGAAGATTTCTATCTAATCAGCAGAGGGTTTTTTTGCATCAAGGATTCCTTCACCATATGTTCAATTGATTTTAATTTCTCTTTGAATGGATTCTAGAATGCTCTTTTACTCCAATATCTCAGGGACTCCCACAAAAAGAGGGGTGCAACCTATTCTCAACAGCATCTGAAGACAGGTCAAGGAGCAATGGATGGAAACTAGTCAGGGTGATAAACAATCTACACCTATAGAGAGATTTCCTGACAGTTAGAATAATTAAGATAAGATAAGATAAGATAAGATACTTTATTTATATGCCGCCCTTTTCCCTGGGGGGACTCAGGGCGGCTCATAGTTCAGGGGGAGGGGAGGACAAACCAAGTTACATATAAGACAATACATCGTTAAAAGCACAACATTCATATTATTCGGGGAGGGTTAGGGTCTTTAGCCCCAGGGCTGTCGGGACAGCCAGGTTTTAAGGGCTATGCGGAAGGTCTGGAGGGTGGTGAGGGTACGAATCTCCACGGGGAGTTCGTTCCATAGGGTCGGAGCTGCCACAGAGAAGGCTCTCCTCCGCGTGGTTGCCAGTCGACATTGACTGGCTGATGGAACTCGGAGGAGGCCTAATCTGTGGGATCTAATTGGTCGAGTGGAGGTAATTGGCAGTAGGCGGTCTCTCAAATTAATCATTGGAATGGCTTGCCTGCAAAAGTTGTGAATGCTTTTTAAGAAAGGTTTTAAGAAGAGATTAGACAATCATTTGTTGAAAATGGTATAGGGTTTCCTGCTTGAGCAGGGAGTTGGACCAAAAAACCTCCAATGTCCCTCTCAACTCTAATTGTTCTGTTACGCCTACTGAATCCCACAAAAATTGTTGCTCAATATTTATCATGGACTCTGAAGCAAAAACCTATAAAACTGTTTTCTTAAATAAAGGATTCCTTCCCCCTAATATGTTGGTTCTTTATAATTAGAACCAAAAAAAATGCTCAGGAAAAAATATATGGTATAAATGCAAAATGAAGGGGAATGTTCAATCTTTTAACAAATTTGCAGAGAGATTTGCCAAGTAGTAGATCTTTTAATTTAACAAAAATGGAATGCACATATTAAAGGTTCTTTAATGTTTAATTCTGAAATCTCAGAGCAAAAATCCTCCATCGTGTGGTAGCTGAAGTTTGAAGTTTTATATGCTATTTATGTGTTGATATTTTTGTTTAAGTCTCACCCACCCCGCTTCTCTCATTATTTTTTTTAACCTTTTGATACATTGTGTGTTCTCCGTGTGCAATCTCCTGATAACTGTGTTCCTTAAGAAAATGTCACCGAGAACAACTGGAGTGAAAGCTAGAAATTATGAAGATGTGAATTTACACATAATTAAATTTTTTATATGCAGGGGGCTGCATAAAGAATGACAAGGCTAATTAAATGAAATTGGCACTAATGTTGATGTGGAAAGGCATGAAGCTTAGAGGAATTGGAAATTGGAATTGGAAAAGTTTATTTATAGGCCGCCCTTTTCCCTGGGGGGACTCAGGGCGGCTTACAACTCATAGGGAAAGGGGATACAAACAATGACACATAAGCATAATACATAATTAAAAAGAACACAACATTCATACCATTCGGGTGGGGATGAATTACAATCTTTAGCCCCAGGCCTGACGGGATAGCCAGATTTTAAGGGCTGCGCGGAAGGTCTGGAGGGTGGTGAGGGTACGAATCTCCACGGGGAGATCATTCCAAAGGGTCGGAGCTACAACCGAGAAGGCTCTCCTCCGCGTGGTTGCCAGTCGACACTGACTGGCAGATGGAATCCGGAGGAGGCCTAATCTATGTGATCTAATTGGTCGCGAGGAGGTAATTGGCAGGAGGCGGTCTCTCAAGTATCCAGAGGATGGGTTGATTGTCTCTTCCTCTTGGAAGATGGACAGATATTTCCATAATATAAATTGATTTCAGGTGAAGAGCCTACACTATATAGTTCGGCCTCATCCATGATTTCCCCCTCCCCCCCCCAAATCAGGGTGGGTTTACATCAGCATTTCTATAGAAGCATATTTATAAATAGAAGCAAAAAATAGAAGCCTCATGAGAATACGCACTTTGCAATTATAATCATTTCAGTAGGGGAAATAACAAGGTGAAACAAATCTATCGCTTCCCCATTTTTCTCCTTGCCCCTCATTTTTTTTTATTTTTTGTTCAAAAGTTTTATTTCTTTTAAAACAAACATTTCATCATTCCTCAATCAGTAAGACATCGAAGTACAATTTTTTGTATGTCAAAATAATTCTAGTTTACCACCAAATTCTTGTCTAGCCTAATGCATACCCCTCCCTCCCTCCCCCCTCCCCCCTCCCCCCCAACCCCCCTCCTCCTCCGCCCCCCCGACTTCCCAGAACCCGTACATGGTATGGATTTTTAACAAACACAGTCTAAAATCTATTGAAAAAAAGAAATAAAGAAATTAATGACATTCTACATTGACCTTAGCTTCTTCTTGCTGAACTAACTTTAAACAATTTAAATCATTTCTGATCTTAAGCATAGGCTAACTGGAATTTCTTGGTCCCGTATTTATTTTGTATATAGTCAATCAAATGAGAGATATAAACGAGACTGGAAAAAATGGATTGACTATATACATTTTTTTTATTGAGGGTACCCTAATTTCCAACAAAAAAAACTTTGATAATTCAGAGGTCTTCCGAGAGAATAGCAATGGCAATAGCAGTTAGACTTATATACCGCTTCATAGGGCTTTCAGCCCTCTCTAAGCGGTTTACAGAGTCAGCATATCGCCCCCACAGTCTGGGTCCTCATTTCACCCACCTTGGAAGGATGGAAGGCTGAGTCAACCTTGAGCCGGTGAGATTAGAACCGCTGAACTGCAGATAACAGTCAGCTGAAGCGGCCTGCAGTACTGCACCCTAACCACTGCGCCACTTCGGCTCCATCTTCCTGCTCTATTGACTAAAGCAAGACCTGATTGCTATGTTTGCTTGTAGGTCTTGCATGTGCTTCTAATGCTGAATTCAGTCCTTGTATGCTAGTAACATTGTAGTCAACCAGATCATCAATAGCAATAGCAGTTAGACTTATATACCGCTTCATAGGGCTTTCAGCCCTCTCTAAGCGGTTTACAGAGTCAGCATATCGCCCCCACAGTCTGGGTCCTCATTTCACCCACCTCGGAAGGATGGAAGGCTGAGTCAACCTTGAGCCGGTGAGATTAGAACCGCTGAACTGGCAGATAACAGTCAGCTGAAGTGGCCTGCAGTACTGCACCCTAACCACTGCACCACCTCGGCTCAGAACCAAAGGCAAACCAAGCAACCCAAATAAGGAACATATAACTTGTGTATACCTGTAGCAGAGGTGAGAGTGATTGGGGAGGACATTGCTTTTCACATCCTTAGTAAAGAGAAGTAAAGCCATGATGTGACGACCCGAGGCGTGGCACAAAGGCAACACAGCCAGAGAACCGGTCGGAGTCCCTTGATTAACCCCAACTGTGCCACCAATGTCCCCTTCAACTCTCCAGCCTGGAGAAAAGCTCTCCCACAAACCTGCAACAGCCTTTGGCTGAAAATACTCCAGTCCAAGCATTGTAAGCAGCAAACTTCCAACTATAAACCCGACAAGGCAAGATAAGGTAATTAATCCGGGAGGGAAAAGCAAGATAAGGAGTTCCGGAAGTGAAGTAGCAGTAAATAAAACCAGTTGGGAGGATGCCAGGAACTCAGATAAACAGTTAAATTCAGCGTTTGTTCCCGAGAAGCACCCATCCCATTTGCCTCTCCTTTAAACTCCATCCCCAGGTGTGCCTTGTGAAGGGAATCGGGGCCGTTTCCTCCTTCGTAAGCCACACAACCCACATTTCTCTCTTCTCCATTCTTCCCTGCATGCCCTAGGATGAGGAGGGGGTGGGCCTTTATCTGAACCCCTTCTCCCTTGTCCTACCCAGCCTGACTTTGCCCTTCTGCTCCAGCCCTCCAGAATGAGCTCCCCGTGGAGATTCGGACCCTCAGGGCTTTCCGCAAAGCCCTTAAAACCTGGCTGTTCTGACAGGCCTGGGGCTGATGAGTTCCTGGCCCCGCTCGAATGGTGTGCCTGTTGAGTTGTTTTTAAATTGTGGTATTGTTTGTCTATGTCTCTTTTTCCCTATTTGTATCCCCTACCCCCCCCCCCTGATTTGGGTTGTGAGCCGCCCTGAGTCCCTTCTGGGAAAAGGGCGGCATAGAAATATAATAAATTCAATTCAATTCCCCAGTTTCTTCCACAGCCAATGGAGCCACTCTTCCCACTCTCTGTCAGCTGTTCATCTTACCCCACTGATTCAGACTCCGACGGTGGCATGGCACAGGATTCATAGGTGTAAACAGAGGAGCTGAGTATATGGACTTGGGCTGTGGGAACAAGGCCTGACGCTGAAGGGAATGGATGTGGGAGTTTTTTGTAGACTTTGAACATTTATGTTCTATGTAATCCAAATGATGAAAGAAGACTGAAACCCTTCTTTAACTCCAGCATTTATGCATTGCAGATTATTGAAGTTCCCATATATATTAATTCTATCATTCCTCTTTTTTTTCCCCTACCTTCCATGTATCAGTGATAACCAAATGCTACTGGTAGAATATAGTTCTTCATATTCTCAATGAATTGAGAACCAATTGTGGACTAAGTTATAAGAAGCAATTAGTCATCTTAGACAAAAGAAAAACAATATTTTTAGATTATGATCCTATATGCTTATATAACATTATATACATTCTGTGTATAGGATTTATTTCCAGAGAAGTCTTTTTATTGCAGCTGTAACAATGAGTGATAGGTAAAATAGTAAAAATAGAAAATAAATAATGCATTTAAAATATATTTTCAAAAGTTGATACATTGCATTTTGGACTAGAAAGAGTTACCGTATTTTTCAGAGTATAAGACGCACATTTTTCCCTCAAAAAAGAGGCTGAAAATCTGGGTGCATCTTATACACTGAATACAGCAGGTTTTGCCTCCCGAAACCCCGCCCCCTTCACCAAAATGGTCGTGCATAGCTTTTAGGAGGCTTTCAGTGCTCTTGGAGGGTGGGGAGGGCAGAAATTAGCGAAAAATGGCACATTTTTTGCTCAATTTTGCCACCCCAGCCCCCAGGAGCAACCTACAAGCCTCTTAAAGGCTATTCATGCCCTTTTTTGGGGGAAAAAAATTGGCCCATTTTTGTGAAAAATGGGCCATTTTGGGGAGGTTTGCAAAGTGCAAAAACCTTTTTTTTTAAATTTGCCTCTTGAAAACCTTGGTGCCTCTTATACTCCACTGCCTCTTATATGCCAAAAAATATGGTATATTCCATAACCTTTAGAATATCTTCATGTAATAAGGACTCCTCCTTACTTTATGTTATCACTCTAGAATCAAAGTTCTTCATCATTAGAAGTTTGGGTATACAGTATCTATATATACATAATTTATTTCTTAAGAGTTATCTCCCATGAAACTAGCATATCCATTACACTCCTGCCTCTAGATTTTCCAAGAACAACAGCCATGTAATATTCCCAGGATCTATCAGATATCAGTATCTATTTGCAATTTTTCACTTTTTAAAATTTTGAATTATTCCACAGGATATTTTTTTATATAATGAAATGTCTCAAAAGTCTTTTCTGCAGAAACAACACTAATGGGGAATTAGGAGGGAGGAACAGAAGGGAAAATGAGTATGTTGTTATTTTTATTTAATTTTACACACACACATATGGAGAGAGAGAGAGAGACAGACAGACAGACAGACAGACAGAGAATGAGAAAGAAGATAGAAAGATGGACATAGAACATGTCTCTGTATGTGCCTGTGTGTGATTTCTGAACCATTTAAAAGTTTTGAAATATAAATTATTATTATGAATCTATCCTACTGCTGATGTTCATCAAGAAGATTTTTCAACTTTGTCAAATTGCCAATTTTCACAGCAATAATTATAATTTTAATTGCCATGCTATCCTACAAATTGTCCATTAATGGTTTTGAAAAGATTTTGTGTTCTTGTATTATTGTCAGAGCGTTTAGAACGAGTGGTTTGCTATAGGTATAATTAATTTCAAAATCCATGAAGTTTAAATTGTGTTTGCAATAATTGCTAAATACACATTTGTGAATCACGTTAAAGGAAATTGTCCCTATATAACTATGAAACATTAACCACAGAAAAATAATTATAGATTTCCCTTCCATTGTTCTAAACCTAGATAGATTAGCAGAGCTCTGCTAATGTAACACCTTTCCTACCTCTATTTGATTTTTTATTTGTTCAGTCTTAATATGACTGGACAAAATCACTTGTATCTTTAATCTACCATAAAAGTAATAATGTGAACAGATCAGATGGAATGTCTAAAGATTTTCAGTCAATAGCAAGACAGTAGAGACAAGGATGGGTGAATTAGTTCCTTCCCAGCCCACACTCCACTGTTTTTAATTTATTATTTTCATGACTTTGAGAGTCTTTTGGTTGTTGGAAGGAGGGAGGGAGGGAGGAAGGAAGTAAAGAAGGAGCATTGCAGCATGTATATGTATATTCTTATTGTAATACATGTTTGTGCTTGGAGGGCAGAACTGTATATGGTCCCACAAAGTTATGAAAAGGGCAGAATAGAGTAAGCATGTAAATTTCAAGTCATCTATAGCTTTTAGATGGAATGTATCAGTGGTGGGATTAAAAAATTTTTACTACCGGTTCTGTGGGCATGGCTTGGTAGGCGTGGTATGGCTTCATGGGCATAACAGGGGAAGGATTTTACAGGATACTGTAAAATCTCCATCCCCACCCCACTCCAGGGAAAGGTTACTGCAAAATCCCCATTCCCTCCCACTCCAGGGAAAGGTTACTGCAAAATCCCCATTCCCTCCCACTCCAGGGAAAGGTTACTGCAAAATCCCCATTCCCTCCCACTCCAGGGAAAGGTTACTGCAAAATTCCCATTCCCTCCCCCACCCCAGGGAAAGGTTACTGCAAAATCCCCATTCCCTTCCCCACCCCAGGGAAAGGTTACTGCAAAATCCCCATTCCCTTCCCCACCCCAGGGAAAGGTTACTGCAAAATCCCCATTCCCTCCCACTCCAGGGAAAGGTTACTGCAAAATCCCCATTCCCTCCCACTCCAGGGAAAGGTTACTGCAAAATCCCCATTCCCTCCCACTCCAGGGAAAGGTTACTGCAAAATCCCCATTCCCTCCCACTCCAGGGAAAGGTTACTGCAAAATCCCCATTCCCTCCCACTCCAGGGAAAGGTTACTGCAAAATCCCCATTCCCTCCCCCACCCCAGGGAAAGGTTACTGCAAAATCCCCATTCCCTCCCACTCCAGGGAAAGGTTACTGCAAAATCCCCATTCCCTCCCAATCAGCTGGGACTCGGGAGGAAGAGAATAGATGGGGGCCGGGCCAGTTAGAGGTCATATTTATTGGTTCTCTGAACTACTCAAAATTTCTGCTACCGGTTCTCCAGAACTAGTCAGAACCAGCAGAATCCCACCTCTGGAACATATGGTAAAAACATGGAATGTGGACATTCTGTTAGAAAGATAGGAACATAAAGACCATTTCCTTATAATATATTTATTTATTTATTTATTAGACTTATATACCGCTTCATAGGGCTTTCAGCCCTCTCTAAGCGGTTTACAATTTTTTTAGCAAATTGAGTCAGCATATCGCCCCCGCAGTCCAGGTCCTCATTTCACCCACCTCGGAAGGATGGAAGGCTGAGTCGACCTTGAACCGGTGAGATTTGAACCGCTGAGCTGCAGATCACAGTCAGCTAAAGTGGCCTGCAGTACTGCACCCTAACCACTGCGCCACCTCGGCTCATAATATATCCTATCTCAGTCCCTAATCCCTTGGGACAACCATCCATTGGTTTCCATGAACTAATATGCACCACACACTGCTTTGGAATAGTACAAATTTTGTAACAGAAAATGTATTCATGGTCCCAACACATCCTTCAGAAAAGGCTCTTTTCCTTGGTCTTACCACACAACATTTCTGGCTAACAAGCCCTGAAACATCCTACAACGTGCCCCTATCGCCAGACCTGATGATACAAGTGGGTGTAATTTGGTAGAGGCAGTTCCCCAAGGAACCTGTTTCCATGCTATTAGGGCTTTACCATTTTTGTTAATTTCTTATGGTTGTTGTAAGTCAGTGTTTCTCAACCTTGGCAACTTGAAGATGTCCGGACTTCAACTCCCAGAATTCCCCAGCCAGCATTCGCTGGCTGGGGAATTCTAGGAGTTGAAGTCCGGACATCTTCAAGTTGCCAAGGTTGAGAAACACTGTTGTAAGTTGTCCAGAGTTATAGATAGCCAAATAAGTCTCAGGAATTAATAAACTTTTTTTTCCAGATTTTATATTTAAAGATTTAAGATTTTTCAGAGGAGAAGGAGCTTGCCTTTGTAGCTCACTATGGCCAGGTATTCAAGGTATATTTTGTAATAATAGATGGAGTTAGGATGGGCAACAGCAAATGGGTGTAAGCTATATGGCTTGACTATTTTATCTGTCCTAAACACTTACAACTTCTGACACAAGCTTCTGAAACCGAAATAGGAAATATGCAAAGCTTCCCTTTTCTCTGCTTGACTTTTACAACAGACTTGTAAATATACATTTAAAGTTTTAATAATTTGCATACATGCTTGAAATAAATCACTTTCTGTAGCCTACTTTATAATACCAGTGACTGTTTAGATGGTGAATATTGAATGTAGAATGTGAGTTTTCTGTCTGCGTTATTTATTGTTAGTTGAAGAACTAGACTGGAAAATGCTAAAAGCATTATCAAGTATGTGTGTGAAGATTATCAGTCATCCAGGTCCTAGTTGTCTCAAAGGTGCTTTTTCAAAAGGTAGCTGGACTGTTTTTTTCTTGAGGAAAAAGAAGACAGTTCCCTTCTCATCCAAGAAGCTTCATTGGTTCTGACAGGATGATGGGGGCTATGGGGGGATTATTTTGACAGGATTGGGGTGGGTGTGGGTTGGAAAGGTCATATTTCATTGCAGTCACCTGGTCTTAGCATTTTTCCCTGAGAATTTTTGAGCCACTTAGGGGTTTATTTGTGCCCTCGTGGTCACCTGTATCAGAGTGCAATTGGTTGTAGAATCTTCTTGGAACTGCTAAAAAGGCTGTGCTGTACACAGATATTATTTCAGATTAATAAAGTTGGGACCTTGTAGGTCATCTAGTCCAACACCCCCCCACCCGAGCAGGAGACCTTAACACCATTTCTGACAAATGGCAGTCCAATCTTTTCTTGAAAGCCTCCTGTGAAAAAGCTCCCACAACTTTTGAAGGCCATCGGTTGATTGTTCTCGCTGTCAGAAAATTTCTCCTTATTTCTAGGTTGAATCTCTCCTTGATCGGCTTCCATCCATTATTCCTTGTCTGGCCTTTGGCTGCCTTGGAAAATAGTTTGACCCCTTCCTCTCTGTAGCAACTCCTCTCTGGACAGGAAATAGGTGGGGTTTTAACTGTCTTATCCTTTCCCCCTCTGATGAGAAAGGGTTACTCAATGTTAGTCTACAGTAAATGGCCTCTTTTACCCATCTTTCAAACCAATGATCCTCTCTATCTAGAATGTCCATTACTATCCAGAGTATCCATTACTAGATATGGGAATTCTTCCAGAATCTACAACTGCTGAGTACAGTTCAACTCTCTCTAATATTAAGCAGGTGAACTACATTATTATTATTGTTTGCTCTTTATAATAACTGGGACATCTTATGACCTCTTGCAATTGATCATTTTGTACTTAACTCAGATGATCCTCCCCCCCCCCCCAAACAACCTTAATAATGGATTTACAGAGACAGATCAAGACAAAAGCAACTTTTCAAATAGTGGGAAGCATTTAATGGAAGAAATATGATTATCTCCTTTGCGGCCAAGCAGTAAGTGGATGCTTATTGGTTCAAAAACTTCCCATGCTAATGAAGAGACAATCTTATCTTTAACATGTAAATGTTCACAAGGGAAATATTTTGGAACTGAATCTAGCCTGAGAGAAGCGTTACCAAAAACCCTTGGATGTAGCAGAATAATTAAACTCTTGCTTAAATTGTCCCCCAAAGTCCTGCTGCAATCAAGAACATTGTTAAAGTAACTTTGGCTGACTGCTCCCTGTACATTTTGTCGTTAGGGTACAGAATTGTTAAATCTTAACATTTTTTTTTCTGTGAAAATTGCAGCAGCATGCCAGCACATAACATCTTAGATCATTGATTTTCACTTTTTTGCCTGTTTTTTTTTTTAACTTCTAGTTGCCTTTTCATGAAACCCATGAGCATCTTCTCAGAACCACCTTTTTTTATTTTCCAGAGAGCTTTAAAGTTCTATCAGACTAGGAGTAGGAAGTAGACATACAGGTAGCCCTCGTATAATTTATTTATTATTTATTTATTTGGGGTTTTTTTATATGCCGCCCAATCCCAAAGGACTCCGGGCGGCTTACAAGAAATATATAAAAAAACAACATAATGACAAAACAATTTAAAACAACAAACACCCTCATACATTCATTCTAGTCGAGGCCGGACCTCAACAGTGAGGTCTGGCTACTACCCGGGGGAGGGCCTTCTCTGTAGCAGCTCCGGCCATTTGGAATGAACTCCCCGCGGAGATTCGGACCCTCACCTCTCTCCAGGCCTTCAGGAAAGCCGTCAAAACCTGGCTGTGCCGGCAGGCCTGGGGTTGATGAGTTCCCCTCCCCTCTCGACTGGTATGGCTGTGTGATTTTCGTGTATTTTAATTATTTGTATTGTTATTTATGTTCCCTTTCCCCTCTGAGTTGTTCGCTGCCCTGAGTCCCTCCTGGAGAAGGGCGGCATACAAATAAACCAAATATAAATACAAATACAAATAATAGGTCAACAGCCCCAGGCCTGCCGGAACAGCCAAGTTTTTACGGCTTTCCTGAAGGCCATGAAAGTGGGTATGGTCCGGATTTCCGGGGGGAGCTGGTTCCAGAGAGTCGGAGCAGCCACCGAGAAGGCTCTCCTCCGAGGGCCCGCCAGCCGACATTGTTTGGCTGACGGCATCTGAAGGAGGCCCAATCTGTGGGATCTTGCTGGCCGCTGGGAGGTATGTGTCAGCAGGCGGTCTCGAAGGTATCCTGGCCCTAAGCCATGTAGGGCTTTAAAGGTAATAACCAACACCTTGAATTGAGTCCGGAGACCAATTGGTAGCCAGTGCAGCTCACGGAGGATAGGTGTAACGTGGTTGTACCTCGGCACACCCAATATCGCCCGCGCGGCCGCATTCTGAACTAACTGCAGTCTCCGAACGCTTTTCAAGGGTAGCCCCATGTAGAGCATGCTACAATCCATAATTATTACAATTGGTACAGCAACTCAGTTGTTAAATAAAGTAGTCACTAAGTAAAACTACAACTGCGCTTACAATCTCACCTCAGCTTTCTTTGCTTTACAGACTTTGGAAAGTTGTAATCGCAAAGATTTATTGCAAAATTACTCTTTTATCACCACCATACTGTAAATGGTCGCTAAACAAGGCAGTCGCAAAACAAGGGCTACTTTTACACAGACTACTTAAAACACAAAACTTTGTAATGTATTCATCATTCATCAGACGTTCTCCTATGGTACTGTGACTTTATCACAGGATCCCAAGCTCATAAAAAAAAAAAAAAACAGCTTCCAATTTGAAATATTTTGTACATCTTTATTAGAAAAAGCCAATTTCAGACCTCCATCACTATTGAATGACTATGTTCCAAATGGCCTAATAGTTTCACATGGTTCTTGTAAGAATAAAATTAAAAGCACTGGTCTGAAGGCCTGAGAACCTTAGAAGAACAGTGGCAAAAATAGCATAAGAATAAGTAAAGCTGATGCAATTTTATACCATCCTGTTGTGACTCAGCAGATGTCTGTTGTGAGTCTTTTCGGGATCAAGATTCATTATGCAGCTGGGGCAAGGTTAGAGGCAAGTTTGGAGATAAAAGGACGGATGCTGCCACGCCCTGGTGGCTGGAGTCAATGTTCCTTCGTGTGTTCCTTGTTTGGTACAACATTGCTTGATTATTAATCGGGATTTATGCTTGTTACACTTGGATAAGTGCTTTGGTGTTTCATGTAAACCTGATTCGTGGAGACTTTGGAAGAAGTGCATTGCTTGTAAGAGTTTTGTTTTGCATTCTTGTCGGAGACTTGTATCTATGTTATTTTTGGGCTCGAAGCCAGTTTGAACTGAGAACTGATAAAGAAAGACTTCCTTCTAAGTTGCCTGCCTGCGTTTGTTAAGAGCCGTGAAGGGGGGGACAGAACACCATCCTATTTGCTACCTTGTTCATTCCAATACAGGTAGTCCTCGACTTACAACAGTTCATTAAGTGATCGTTCAAAGTTACAACGGCAGTGGAAAAAGTGACTAATAGCCGTTTTTCATACTTATGACCATTGCAGCATCCCCATGGACACATGATCAAGGTTCAGGGGCTTGGTAACTGGTTCATATTTATGACCGTCACTGTCAATGGAGAATCTAGATTCACTTGACAACAATGTTTCTAATTTAATAAATGCAATTACTCACTTAACAACTGTGGCAAAAAAGCCGTATAAGGGGACAAACTCACTTAACAAATGTTTCACTTAGCAACATAAATTTGAGGCTCAATTGTGGTCGTAACTCGAGGACTACCTATATACAGATGTGTTGTGACTCAGCAGTTCTGCTGTGAGTTTTTTCGGAATCAAGATTCAGTATGCAGCTGGGGCTTTTGGGAGGCAGGTTTGGAGATAAAAGGCCCCAGTTGCTGGAGTCAACATCGTTCCTTCGTGGGTTTCTTGGTTCGTACAACATTGCTTGTTACACTTGGATAAGTGCTTTCTGTTTCTTGTAACCCTGATTCAAGGCTACACTGGAGAAGTGCATTGCTTAATGTAAGATTCACTTGGATAAGTGCTCTGTATGTCTGTAACCCTGATTCATAGAGACTTTTGGAAGAAGTGTTTTGCTTTCGTTTTCTTCAAATTGAGCTGCCGTAAGAAAGATTTGTTTTCATTACGTTATCTGGTCAAAGACTTGTATTTATGTTATTTTTTGGGCTCGAAGCCAGTTTGAACTGTGAACTGATAAAGAAAAGTCCTTTTAAGTTTGCCTGCCTGCGTTTGTTAACGAGTCGTGAAGGGGGGGGACAGAACACAGATGTATGTTTATGTTAAAGATTTTGCTTTTGATGCCAAAGGCAATGTGGAATCTAAGATATGTGAACTAATCTCAGTATTACATATCTAAAGGCTCATTAATATTTTCAGGAAAGGCTCTATGGCATATGCTAAGAAATTTGGTCCACTCCACCATGCCCCAAGGAACTGTTTGAGAAGTACCCACTTATTTGAGTATTTGAATATTTGAGGGGCTGCCACAGAGAGGAGGGGGTCAAGCTACTTTCCAGAATACCCTAAGGCCAGACAAGGTATAATGGATGGAAACTGAACAAGGAGAGATTCAACCTAGAAATAAGGAAAAAAAATTCTGAAAGTGAGAGCAATCATCCCATGGAACAGATGTTGCCTTCAGACGTTGTGGGAGCTTCATCACCAGAAACTTTCAAGAAGAGACTGGATGCCATTTGTCATAAATGATGTATAGTCTGTTGCTTGAATGGGAGGTTGGACTAGATGACCTACAAGCGGTTCACCCACAAATGCGCGAACGACAAAAGCGCGCCTGACTAAACCGTGGTAACAAAACCGCGAGTTCTAAAGTGCGCCGCCGAATGAGCACTGAAGCGCGCCGACAACAGCGCGCCGACAGAAGCACGCTGTAACCCTAACCCTAAACCTAAACCTAAACCTAACCCTTACCTTAACTTAAATCGCGCTTCTGTTGGCGCGCTGTTGTCGGCGCGTTGATGACATCGCGGTTTTAGCACCGTGGTTTTGTCGGCGCGCTTTTGTCATGCGCGCATTTGTCGGGTCACGCTTACAAGCTCCCTTCCAATTCTGTTAATTTGTTAAATTTCTTCACTGTAACCCCAACCTTCTCGGAATATGGCATGAATGGATTTTGTGTTTTTCCTTCCCCCACCCCTTTTCCCTTTTTAAAGTGTATTTATTAATGGTTTTCTTAATTTACTACGTTATTGTATTTTAATTGTTCCATTGTAAATAGCAGTAGCAGTTAGACTTATATACCGCTTCATAGGGCTCTCCGCCCTCTCTAAGCGGTTTACAGAGTCAGCATATCGCCCCCACAGTCTGGGTCCTCATTTCACCCACCTCGGAAGGATGGAAGGCTGAGTCAACCTTTGAGCCGGTGAGATTAGAACCGCTGAACTGCAGATAACAGTCAGCTGAAGTGGCCTGCAGTACTGCGCCCTAACCACTGCGCCACCTCGCATTTCAAAATTTACTATAATAGATAGTGGCAAGCAGTTTCTGAAATAATAGAACCTCTAGTAATGCGAAAATCTCCTCTTCAAATAATAAAAGTCAAGTGAGAAGTGCTGACAGCAGGAAAACCAAAATGAGGCCATTGAGAGACAAGAAGAGAAATATTAGTTTCAAGGGAACGCTGAAAGTTGCAGAAACACACATATTAAGGAGTTGTTGTTCCCTACCCTCACCCCACAGATTCCCCACTAATGAGAAATGATCATAATCACTGTAGAATGTATATTCTCAAATAGAAAAAAAAACACAACATTTGTAGGGCAAGTATTATTTTGGAAAGAAAGGATAACTAGGGTGCTGAACATAAACCCCTGAAGTTGCAGTCTAAATTTACATAAAATAATCATTCTGAAACACCTCGGTGTATTTAAATCTACTCTTGAGTAAAGAGCATGCCTTTTTAATGGCACAAGCTATGAGAGGCTGCAAATGCGATGTGCAAACACTTCAATATTGTCCTTAAACATAAAGATTGGGGTGTGTGGTGCTTGTTAAAATAGTATTCCTTGAGTTGGTTTAAGAAGTCAGAATTCTCTTGTTTGCAAAATGGTTTTGATGATGATGATTTGAAAATGAGTAACATTGTCCAGGACATCATTTCTAAGCATGTAAGCCAGAGGTGGGTTGCTAATCCCGTTCCAACCGGTTCGGTTGGAACGGGGCCGGCGGCGTCCTCATGCACGTGTGCAGTTCACGCATGCGTCTTAGAACCTGTGTGATGCTCCAGCTACTCGCGGAGACTCGCGCAGGCGCTGTATGTGCCATCCAGCTGCTCATGGAGAATAATCGCACAGGCGCTGTATGTGCCATGCGCCTGCGTGGAAGCGCAGAAGCCTTCAAAGACCGGTAAGGAGCGCGGGCGGGCGGGTGGGCACTTTGCCGTTCCCGGAAGTTACTTACTTCCAGGTTCGCTGACCAACCGGTTCACGGGGACCACCACGAACCGGTTGAAACCCACCCCTGATGTAGGCTACATAGTTCAACAAGTCTCAGGTAAGCCCTATTGTCAATGGACATTGATGCCTTCAAACTACTGCTTAATTTGGTGCACAGCAAGAAAATGACCTCTCTGACCTTAACTTGAATTATGTTACGGTTTTTGGTTGACTAGAAATGCAATGGCCAGTTTTAAAATCTTACCATATGCTCATTACCATATTATGGGATAAGCATATCAAATTTATCTGCTCATGGCTACAAGTTCTTAGTTTCTAAATTTTTTATGAATGCATATTGAAAAACAAGACAGAGTAATAAGTAAAATGTAATTGATCAGAATATTCCTGACCAAAGCATTACCTGAGTAGCAATAACAATAGCACTTTGACTTACATACCACTTCACAGTGGTTTACAGCCTTCTCTAAGTGGTTTACAGAGTCGCCATATTACCCCAACAATCTGGGTCCTCATTTTATCGACCTCGTAAGGGTGGAAGGCTGAGTCAACCTTGAGCTGGTCGGGATCGAACTGCTGGCAGTTGGCAGAATTAGCCTGCAATACTGCATTCTAACCACTGTGCCACCACGGCTCTTAAAGCGAGCACCATAGACTGAAATAATCTTTAAAGAACCTGTAATTTAGGCAATGGTATATGGGAATTAATCTGATTCATGCATGCAATAATGATAATTTTGAAAGACAGCATAGCAGCAGAATCCAATCCAATATCACAGTGTCAAGGCTCAAGTTTGTAAAACTGGGTTTTGTTCCCAAGATAAATATAGAACAAAAGCCAACTAAATAGAAGAATTCACAATTTTCCACAGTTTTCATATTCTGATATTTCAAGCTCAGGACCTATACATACATACATACATACATACATACATACATACATACATACATACATACATACATACATGTTCTGACCCCCCTTCCTCGCTCGATCACAGACGACAGTCAGACAGACTTAAAAGGAAATAACTTTATCAGTCCTGGTTCACGCTGGCTGCAAGCTCAAAATAAACATAGATAAAGTCTCTATCAACAGGGGTTATGCAGCAGAATGCAGAAACAAAACTCTTACAGCACCAGGTTTTCAAGAAGCAAAATCACTTATCCAAGTGTCTCACAAACTCAAACAGGAACGGAACTGAATTCTCCATAAACAAACCACGAACCACGAACGAACGATGAACGTTGACTTCTGCAACCAGGGCGTGGCACCATCAGTCCTTTTATCTCCAGAAGACGACGCTAACGAGCCCCAGCTGCATTGTTATTCCTACATCCCGACTCAACTCACAGCAAACTTCTGCTGAGTCACAACACATACATATATATATCTTTTTATCTTGTTAGCTGAATTTATGACCAAGTCTTGTATCTTCAGCAATAGATGAGAGGAATTGAGACAGAGATTCAGTCAGGAGTTCCAGAACAGCTATCAAAAAAATCAGCCAACTTGATGGATTATCTATCATGTAAACTATTGGGGCACAAAGGAAAGTCTGTGCATTTTGCACCAGTCTGAATCACAACCTGCTTACCACATGCTGTCTCTTCTGCAGCACATATATGCCCCACTAACTATTTGTAGAGGGCATGGCCTCAAGACAACATCTTCACCTTATCACCTGCCACTTGCTGATCAGCCAGAAGTCAGCAATGAAATAATTGTTTCTAGTATTTTGCTCTTATCCCAGATCAAGACTCTTCTCCTTCCATCTGGTTACTAGCCTCTCTGCCTATTATGCAGTGCTATTTTGCCTGTAAGAAAACCAAAACCTTAACTTCTATAGCCACTTAGTATGCTGCATTTAAAAGTAAGTATTGACTTATCAAATTATTAATCGGCTGCTGCAAAAAAAATTGAGCAGTGATAACAACAAAAGTCACTCATACCCTTTCTCAAACTCCTTCATTTCAACAATATCTATCTAATCTCTATATCTGAGTTGAACAAATCTGAACAACTAATAGAGAGCAGCCAAGAAAGAAAGAAAAATCTCAAATCTTTACTACCGTCTATAAATATTCAATTTATATTCAATATAAATATAAGTAAGTGGCAAATACATTAATGGCATAAATTAGGACATGCAAGAGTTGTTAAGCTTGTGCTGGCGGACTGGTTAGAATGTACAATTACATGCTAATTCTGCCGACTGCCAGCAGTTTGATTCTAACCAGCTGAAGGTTGAATCAGCCTTCGATCCTTCCAGGGTTGGTAAAATGAGATTGTGGGGGCAATATGCTGATTTTGTAAACCACTTAGAGAGTGCTATAAAACAGGGATGGGCTGCTGGTTGTTCTCAGAGGTTTGGGAGAACCTCTAGCTAAGGGTTCCACCACAAAACCGCGCTCGACTAAACCCCGTCCGACTAAACCGCGTAGCTGACGTCATCAACAGGGCGACAACAGCGCGGAGACAGAAGCACGCTGTAAACCCTAAACCTAAAATTAACCCCTAAACTTAAACCTAACCCCCCTAAACTTAATCTTAAACCTAACCCTTAACCTAACCCTAAACCTAACCCTAAATCTAATAGCAATAGCAATAGCAGTAGACTTATATACCGCTTCATAGGGCTTTCAGCCCTCTCTAAGCGGTTTACAGAGAGTCAGCATATTGCCCCCAACAATCTGGGTCCTCATTTTACCCACCTCGGAAGGATGGAAGGCTGAGTCAACCCTGAGCCGGTGAGATTTGAACCGCTGAACTGCTGATCTAGCAGTAGCCTGCAGTGCTGCATTTAACCACTGCGCCACCTTGGCTCATCTAACCCTTAACCTAACCCTAAACCTAATCCTAACCCTTAACCTAACCCTAAACCTAACCCTAACTCTTAACCTAACCCTAAAGCTAACCCTAAACCTAAACCCCTTACCTTAAGTTGAATCGGCTTGCTTTCAAAGCACTATTTAAAGCGCTTTTCTTTCTCTGCGCTGGCTGTTGTCGCCCTGTTGATGACATCAGCGACGCGGTTTAATCGGGCGGCTTAGTCGAGTGCGGTTTTGACGAGTCATGTAGCTAAGATTCTGTGCAGTTCAGAGAACCCCCAAATCCCACTCCCGGCTGGTCCCTCCCACCCTGCCCTCCCCTCCCAGGAGTCCCTATGCGGCCCATTTTGGATGCAGGTAAATGCATGGCATGCATGGAGGCTCAGGGAGGGCAAAAAACAGAAATTCGGGAAGGTCAGAAATGAGCCAGTTTCTGGCCTCTGGAGCCTGGGTAGGCTGTTTTCATCCTCCCACAGGCTCTGGGAAAGCCTCTGGAACCCGGGGAGGGCAAACCCCCCCCCACACACACACCATGGTGCAGGAGGCTGATTAGGTCATGGCCACCAAGGCCATGGCCACCCAGCAACTGGGCAGAGAACCACTTGCCAAAAAATTTGAAGCCCACCCCTGCATATAAAGCCCTATGAAGCAGAATACAAGTGCTATTGCTATTCTAATAGGCATTCTGTAGGGCTTTTGATAGTGGCCTCTCCCACAATTGGCAGGACTGGAATTTCAAGAAAGGTTTACCTGTTGTTATTCTTATAGGATAGACCTGGGCATTTTAAATTCTGCAGACCACATGGAGCCCATGGGTGGTTCCTATCTGGCCCGCAGTGTCAGCGTTGTAGATAGTGGGGTGTTCTGAACCCCCTTCTCCGTTCCTTCAAAGACGATAGTCAGACAGACTTAAAAAGAAATAACTTTATCAGTCCTCGGCTCAGACTGGCTGCGAGCCCAAAATAAACATAAATAAAGTCTCTGGCAAGAAGATAACAGAATGCAAAAACAAAGTTCTCTTACAAGGCAAATCACTTCTCCAAGTGTCTCCTTGAATCAGGGTTACAGAAAGCAAATCACTTATCCAAGTGTCTCTCACAAACAAACCACGACCGATGAATGAACGTTGAACGTTGACTTCTGCAACCAGGGCGTGGCACCATCCGTCCTTTTATCTCCAGAAGACAACACTAACGAGCCCCAGCTGCATTGTTAATCCTGCATCCCGACTCAACTCACAGCAAACTTCTGCTGAGTCACAACAGTGGGGGATATGGTGGGAGCAGTGGCAGAGAAGGAGTGATGGTGGCAGTCATCCCCAACAGTCCCAGTTAGTCATGTGAACTCTTGAGAAAATTGTCCACTCCTGTTTTGGATCACACAATAGAGCTGTAAAAACAACCACTCAGAAAGCTCTTTTCCAGCTGATATTAAGGCCTTGCTGTGAGGCCATGCTGACATGCTTTCTCCAAGTTCTGAGAAGAGATGGAGAGACAGAGAAAGTGGCTGTATCCCTAAGAGCTACTCAGATGTCTCCTCATCCGTGTTAGCACTTAATTAGAGCTACACTGTTGCTGAAGTAACAGACTCTAGAAGTATCCTATTTGAGGTCCAATAGAGCCGAGGTGGTGCAGTGGTTAGAGTGCTGTACTGCAGCCACTTCAGCTGACTGTTATCTGCAGTTCGGCTGTTCAAATCTCACCGGCTCAGGGTTGACTAAGCCTTCCATCCTTCTGAGGTGGGTGAAATGAGGACCCAGACTGTGGGGGTGATATGCTGACTCTGTAAAGCGCTTATAGAGGGCTGAAAGCCTATGAAACAGTATATAAGTCTAACTGCTATTGCTATTGCTAACCTGTTGATCATTCCAGAACAAACAAAAATGTAATCTGGGACTAAGTCATAAATAATAGCAACGTTGAGTGATAAGATTAATTCTATATCTCTTAATAGTATATAAAGTACAATGCTTCTCAAAATTTTAAGTTGGCATGTTGGCTTTGGATCAAATGCACTACTGGCCTATAAAGTAATCATTGCATCCATGACAGTATTAGGTAAGTGCCCACTAACCACTTGTTTAATATTAATAGACATCTTTCAATTTGTTCTTGTTTCTGAATTACATAATGCAAGTTTTCAGCTACTTTAATGTGTTTAATTCAGTGGTGAAATTCAAAAAAATTGTACTACCGGTTCAGTGGGCATGGCTTGGTGGGCATGGCAGGGGAAGGATACTGTAAAATCTCCATTCCCTCCCCACTCCAGGGGAAGGTTACTGCAAAATCCCCATTCCCACCCCACTCTGGGGCCAGCCAGAGTTCTCCGAATGACTCAAACTTTCCGCTACCGGTTCTCCAGAACCTGTCAGAACCTGCTGAATTTCATCCCTGGTTGAATATTTTTTTAAAAAAAATTAGCATCTGCAACACAGAGCAAACTCAAAGGTTGATGTTTGCCATTTGGGAATGTGTTGTCCTAGAGTTTCTAGAGTAATAGTGTATGTTGTACTATGTAAGACTATAAAATCCACTTTCATAGTATTGCCCAATAAACTAAATGGACCTGCCAAGGTCAACTAGAGGAAGATGTTCCTCCTTTTCATTCAAGGGATGGTTAATATGTAAATTTGTCCTTTAGTTCCTTAACTAATGAAACTATTTGGGTCTGAAATGGTGCTTTCAAAAAGCTGAATCTCAATCCTTCTCTGTGTCAATATGCATACCCATTGCTATATTTGGATATTTGTTTATGTGTACTGAGAAAACTAGGCTTGCATATCAGAAGCAAAAAGTGCTAAATTAGAATTTGCTCTTTCATGGTCTTATTCTTTGTAGCATATTGTCATTTATTGAATAATTTCAGGGTAATCTATAAAATGCAGAGAGTTGTATAAAGTTCTAATTATTTAACTGGATGCATGACAATGACAGAATGAAATGGTAGGATTTTTTAATGTCTTTTTTTTTTCCAAAAGGTAATGTTCAGATTCTTTTCATATTATCCTCACCATTAGTTTTACCAATCAATATGCAAAAAATATTCTTTGTTTGGCACCAATAAACAGTTGAACAAACCAACCCTCTCTTTTAAGAAAGAAAAAAATAAATGAAATGCAATTTATTTGTAAATCAGAGGAAAATGTGGAGTAATGGTGGTTGTTCACAAAATTCTGTGAATTCCTCCACCCTTTACTTTTATGTTTATTTAAACTATCCAGATTTACTACACACACAAACTGCTTTTTTTAAAAAAAGTAATAAGTTGCGCTTTGGGGTCAGCATATTCTCTAAAAATAGTTAACAAAAAAAAATCAGATCAGTAATATTGATTTTAATCTTCTCTGGCTACACTGTGTTAGAATTTTGCTGAATACTTATGTCAAGGCAAATCATTAACTTTTTTAAAAAGTTCCAAGTTGCTAATAAGATAATGTTGTTGTGATAGAAGTTTAAAATTATAGCATACGTATTCCAATGTTATTACCGCTAAATAAACATTTCACAGTTTATCTTTCTGTCACATTATGTGACAAGTTTATAATGCCAAATTCAAGAGAAGCCTGCTATGGATAATTACTTGTTTTTGCTCTACTTTTTTTTAAATTTATAGCTCATTTTGCATACCTGCTTTGAAATACAGCAATAGATTTCCAAGAGGAAAAAATGCAGATAAAGCTCAAGTTTGATATTTTTTTTTCCTTGAGAGTATTTCTTCTTCTACAGCAGTATTTTGATTGCAGCTTATATCAAATCAAATCACATCTATTACAACATTGGGATCACAGTTAAATTACTTTTGGATTTAGAGCCTGTATATATATTTTTAAAAAAATCTGTGTTCCATATGTAAAATACTACAGTAGGCAATACCAATCTTAGCGAGAAGAGTTTCACAATGAGTGTGTGTGGGTGGGTGTATGTGGGTGTGTGAAGCACCTTTCTTTGAATTATCCATTAGGAAAATAGTAGATAATTAATAGTGAAGCATAATAGCTGTTCTCATATACATGTTCAAGATTTCCAGCAATAATTTATAAGCAAGCAAGCAGGTTATGGCTACTTTAATGATTCCAGAGGTCACTGCATCGCCAAGTGGTTCTTTCCCAGCATGTACTGTGAACATAATGTTCTTTATTATAAAGGACAGTCCTTCATTTTAGAAACCTGTCATTTAGATTTATTCATTTTGCAAAAAGTCACTTTTCTCCTTTATTTTGTCCATTTAACTTTTACCATACAAATGGTATCACTTAATGCACAATCTGATTGCAGAAATCCTTTCTATTATTTGCTTCTTAGCTTTTTATGGTTTTTAGATTTTTTTATTAGAATATATGTTCTCGTAGAGTTTTCCTTGGCTTTGCTTTTGAACTTTCCTTTGTAAAGCAGTTCCATACCCTTTTTTTTAACCCTTAAAAAACCTCTTTCAGATTTGATCTTTTTCAGGATTATCCTTTATTTTTCCAAGAAAACAGAGTCACTGTACCAATCAGTCAGTTGCATAGCTAAAAGACAGTCTATATTTCCATTAATGATCTTAACCTTTGATTGTTTGAAGAATTGTCTTTGCGCACATGTGAGAATTAGGGTGGCTTTGAGGGCATATGCAGCCCCTGACGTCTTTATTGGCCAGTAAAATATATCAGTGAAATATATCACTGAGTTGAAAACATATTATCTCAATTTATTTAGTGAGGGGAAGAGAATAATTTAAACAATTACCATGAAATCTATTTTCTATAATACTTGAGTAATTTTTTTTACAGCATTTAGCTTATAGCTAAATAAAGTTCTATCTCCTTCCCAAAAGAAATACAGTGTACCTAAATAATGCCCTATTATAATGCACTAACACCTTTTTGTGGTTAGAAAAACGCATAACATTATGATGGAAATACCTTACACTATGTACTTTTTTTTAAAGTTAAATGTTTTTATTTTTCATTTTCATACAGTCACATATATACTGTGCATAGCCGGGGCCATACAACATTAAACAATAATCACAGCAATTCCTCTTGTCAACAATACCCCCCAAAATAGAAACCCAATATACCTCTTCCACTCTCCATACACCTCTTTCTTCCGCCCCCCTCCAACTTTCTATCTTCCCTCCATCATTCCCCTCTACCCTACTTCCCCTCCTCCTCTACCACTCCTCTCTCCAGATCCACTCCCTCCCTTCCTTCTCACCCTCCCTCCCATCCTCTCTCCCGCCCTCTCTACCCTTCTTTCTTCTATCCCACTGCTCCTCCCCTTGGTGTATTTCTACTATATGTCAATGTATTCAGCTTGTCCTATTTTTACAGCGAAATTAAAGAGAAGCCGTATACATGTGAAATCGCATTACATTGAAATCTAACACATAGTATATATCCCCCCTCCCCCCTAACACCCCACCTCCCTCCCCCCTGACTTCCCAGAGCCCGTACACGGTATAGATTTTTAACAAACACAGTCTAACCTTACATTATGTACTTAAAGGATATGTGGACAATCTATATAGGTTTGTAGTCCTAAAATTGCACTAATAATGTTAGTTCATGTTCAGTTTTTCAAGCCGATATGTTTATACAACTGTACTACTTGTGTTTATAATTGTTACCTGTTAATGTACTCAGCATCGTGGCTTACTATTAAATAAAATCATCTGTGTAAGAATACCACTGTAACACATCTAATTTTCATTCCAGGCACGGGTAAACCCAATCAATGTTACACCACCAATACAAGCTATAGATCAGGATCGCAACATCCAGCCTGCATCTGATCGCCCAGGAATACTCTATTCCATCTTAGTTGGTTAGTATTTGATCATTTGACTGTCTCTCACAAAGACTGCAGTAGGAGGAGGCAGGCAAAGATTATGTGGGGGCGGTAGAAAACAAATGATGGATTCATACTGAGTGTGTTGTATATTGGGTGTTGTTCTAGGCAAATACTTTTTTTTTTTTTGCATGGTTCCTAAGTGGTTTATTGTGAATGGTGGAAATTTAGCCCCTTCCTTCCTTTGTTTATAATAAAGGAAGTAGATAGAAGAATCCAATCAATTTCTTATTGATATATTGTGTCGTTGATTCTGTTGTGTTGCACTAACGAAAGAAAAATGGTAGATTTAACATATAAAACATATAGACAGCAATAAACCAGTGTATTTTTTCACTGAGACGTGGCAATATGCATGAAAAAAAGTGATATTTTTGTGTGAAAGACTCACTCTATCTTGTCTTCTAATTATCATAGCTTACGTTCAACTGTTGAGTTGCCACTTTTTTTCTGAATAAGTATCATCTTAGGCTATCATAGCACAGCAAGCTATTGCAACAGATTCCGGGATTAATGATGATATCTCCAGTAAAATGAAGGAGATTCAAAGTGATGAAAAAACTTAAGAGAACATTTAGCAATCCGAGTTCTGGGTTGTAGATACTAACAGTATTGGGTGATAGAAAGCTGTTACTTCTATTCCTTATTGTGGGTTAAATATCTCCTTAGTTACATTTTGTTGCATTTAGTGGTAATCTCTCCCCAATTTCTTGGGCAGCCAAGCACATATTTGTCTTACATTTGTTTCTCATTGCACCATTCTGTTACAATTCCATTGTAAGGAATCACTGCAATTAGCAGTGCTTAGATAATCAACAGTGGCACTTGTTCAAAATTAGCTGCTTAATTCAAAATAACGCTCAAGATTGGCACCACCAAGATCCTGCTAAAGGGTAGACCTTTGAAGGTGTAAACTTACTGTATGTTTTGCAGGATTCAACAACTAAATAAATAAACAAGGAACACTGTTTTAAGTTAGAAGTTGCTGTGATACATGCTTCTTTTACCAAAGAAGCACTGGATTAAACCTAAATAATAAACCACTAAATGGAATAAAATGGATTCCTCATTCAATTATTCAATATGTAAGATATAATCCACCTTTTTTTAAAAAAAAATAAGACTTGAGATGGTCAAATCTCCAATAATTTAACCAGGACTTAGTTTCTGTTTGAATTTTTAAGCTGGGTCATTTAGTGATGCTGTATCTTAGTCTGAATTGTCTCATTGTGGAAAAAGTAGAAGGAATTGGGGATCAGGTATGCTTTGCAATAATTGCACAACCATCTCCAACATACAATATAGACAGAAGATACTCAATAAAGCTGTAACAACATATAACAAAAGTAGCTTGCTGCAAGGAATCAAAATTAAGCATTTGATTTAAATTGTATTTAGATAGGATTTAAACAGATCTTGTGGGATGCCATTACAAATATTATGCCAGGGATTTCATAGTATAAATCCAAAGTTCCTTAACCCAAGAACAAAATAAAATATACCACCCTTAGTAACATGGTGCTATATATATTTTAAAACAGCAAAGAATCTCATGAAATTTTATAAAACGTATTTGTTGTGCCACCATACTTCTGTGAATCACAATGTAGTTTATCAGAAAGGATTGTCTCCTACATTGTCTCCAGTGAACTAAACAATGATCCACAAAACCCGATGTTCTAATGCTTGGATGAATTCTTAAAATTGCTGCAAAATTCTCTGATCTGCTTTTTAATCATAAGATGATTTCTTTGCTAATGTGGACTTGGGTATCCTAAACCAAGGTTCGCAGTGGCTCAGTGGCTAAGACACTGAGCTTGTCAATCAAAAGATCGGCAGTTCAAATCCCTAGCACCGCATAACGGAGTGATGTCCCAGCTTCTGCCAACCTAGCAGTTCGAAAGCATGTAAAAATGCAAGTAGAAAAATAGGGACAACTTTGGTGGGAAGGTTAACAGTGTTCCGTGCACCTTCGGTGTTTAGTCATGCTGGCCACGTGACCACAGAGACGTCTTCGGACAGCGCTGGCTCTTCAGCTTTGAAATGGAGTTGAGCACCACCCCCTAGAGTCAGAAACGACTAGCACACGTGTGCGAGGGGAACTTTTATCTATCCTGAACCACCAAATGTTATGCCCAATACATTGGGGGCAATATGCTGACTCTGTAAACCGCTTAGAGAGGGCTGAAAGCCCTATGAAGCGGTATATAACTGCTATTGCTATTGATATTGCTATGCCCCCAATATTCAGGAAATATGAAATATGATGCCAAGAACTATCCACAACCCCTTTGCTGCCCTGTACTCGGATCCAGCACCCAAGTCTAATATTTACAGAAATCTGTTTCGGTCACTTTGATGATGTGTTGCTAATTTTAAGCTTCCCAAGGTGTAGCATCAACAGATAGAAGCCCCAGCTACTGATTTTCATAGGGCTATTTTATCAGCTGAAGTGCTACTTCTTCTTAGCAGATTTCAGTTAAATCAGTTTCTAACATAGTTTTCTAAAATAGGTTTCTCTGACCTCCACCCCAAATTTGATAGAAGAACACAGCCTCTCTTTTACCCATTGAACAATTCATATAATTATATGCCTAAGTAATTCAGATGCAATTTGGCAAATTGTATTACTTTTCCTGAACATCCATTTGACCTGTGAAATGTGTTTCTTTTTTCTGTTTAAACACCTTCAGAATCTACGTCCGTTTTCTTCCACTAGTTTAATTCCTCTTGCTGCTCAGCTGTCATTGATTGCTACAAAAATTGTCATGTTTTGGTAAGAGTAACAGATAGTAAAGTAGAGAAGACTAGATTATATTACAGCTGGATTTATAGAGCAGGGAG